>NC_056628.2:6969316-7569316 GCF_002870075.4 Lactuca sativa
CATGTCGTAGTTTCGGTTAGAAAGATATTTCTTCCTTAAGAGCTTAATCCCTTAAGACAACTCCCAGTACCTTCTAGAAAGCTTTTTTTTGTAGGAAAGAGAACTATAAGAATCGTAACTTTATGGACATGCATGTCTAATGCATGTCGTCCTCCAAATTTAGGTCAAAATGGTAAAAATAAAGCCAAAACCCCATGCATGGCATCAAACAAGTGGACCACTTTAGATCTGAAACATATGATAAAGTTTCAAACTTTATCAATTCCAACCTTTGAAACATTACATAACATTAGGAAGCTTGATCACTTTCTACATACAAAAAGAATGAAGCATATAAACAGAGTCTTGAATACTTACAAAGTTCCATGACTAAAGAGAAAGTTGCACAATTACTGTATCTAGCTCGCTTGCACCACAACACCTTGATCCTTCCATAAAAATGCACCAAAATGACAAGATTTCCACAAAATACTTAAAGAAGGGGATATGGTTTCGAGTTGGGGGTGAAGGTTGAAGAGAATAACCTAACCTTGAGTTATGACTTTAAATACGGAGGAAACCCTAATCTTCATGTGCTTGGGTTACACCAGCCGCCATACTATGGTGAATACCTTACCATGCCGTGTGTCTAGTTAGGTGCGTACTTCATTTAAGTCACATTACAGCGCCATTTGTAACACCTGCAAATTCGGCTAGACATTTTAAGGATGATAGATTATAAATATTCATTTTATCGAATAATTAAATCCTCAAATGAGATAATTATAAATAAATAAGAATCCCTCGTACGCGATATAAGTTATATAAATGATATTTATATATTGGGTACTTTTTTATTGATAAATATTATGCGTTTATAATATTTGTATAAAACATTATTATAAACTTAAATAACTACATTAAATAAAGTGTAAAAATAAAGATTATTTAGGACAAATAATCTTAAAGAAAGTTGTGGTAGCCATGATGACAATTGTGTGGGTATAAAGAATGCCCAAATCTAATTTCGTATGAGGAAGTTATGTTTTTTCGAAGTTTCGCATTCAACCCTATACGACAAAGTATGTCATAAAAGATTAATAAGAGAGAGGTTGTTTATTAGCCTAAATGATCTAAACGACAGTCATAGTAATCGTAATTCTGAACTCGTGTATATAAAGAATGCCTAAATATGACTTCATATAAGAAGTTATGATTTTTTGAAGTTTCGGGACGACACAGTACAACAGTGTGCGACATAGAAACCAAAATGAAATATTGAAATTCGGTTGGTTTTTAGCCAAAACAATGTAAATGAGAGTTGAATTTCTTGTAAGTATGAATTCGTCGATATAGAGAACATCAGGAATGGGGTTCATATGAAGGAGTTATGATTGTTGCATGTATTTTAACAGTGTAAACTCTATATAAATATGAAGTTAAAATAGAGCGAGAACAAGTTATTGAGATTTAAAGTTGTAGTACTTGTGAATACGAACATGTGGATATAAAGAATATCGAAAATGAAGCTTGTATGCAAAAGATATGATTTTTAGAAAATATGAGAATTTATGTGTGTATGATGACATGGAGGCTCGAGAGCACGCTATGTGGCGAAGGCGACAACCTGTTCTCCTAACCGACATGATGACGTGGCACCACAAAATTCTGACAAGTGGCCTATCTAAAAGTTGACATGTGGAAAGGATGGAGGCGACATCTGACAAGGCAACAAGACCCATCAGCGTTTCGACACGTGGCACCACATAAAACTAGACACATGAATGAGGTGCGGCGTGCTAATGGTGATAGGGAGCGGCACACCCATGTACCAGCCTAATAGGTTCCGAATTTAGCTCATTTCACAAGAATAATCTTTTAATTCTCTTTTGAAATTCTTCTCTAACCCCAAGACTAATATTTCTAAGTTTGTGAGCATTTTAGCATAGCTCTACGACGATAAAATCCTGACAAAATGAAGTATTCGGAGTCGAAGTTTTGTCTGTGACTTTACGAATTGTTGCTAGAAACTCCATAAGTTAAGTTGCACTAACTTCGATTTAAATGTAACTTATATTTATATTCATAACCGATATTATGAATTTATAAATAAGATTTTTCATTGATTCCGTTCAAAATACTGATTGATCTACTTACGAGAGTGATGTCTAAGCTTGATCCGGTGATGTGTTTAAAGTGAAGTTTTCAAACAATATACTTTGTATACCAAACATATCCTACTTCTGATATGATGTTATGTGGTTGTTCTTTATTTGATAGAATTTGAGGTATTTATTGGAATTATTGAAGAATCCAGGAATAATTTATAAGCTTATAAAGACAAACAAATACTAAAGCATAATTATATTCATATTTAGGTTGTTTTAAATGGGATACGCTGAAGTATTAGCCAATGAGCTAGCTTTTCAGTGGATCTTCTACCTCAATCAAGTGAGTGCATAGTTACTTTGATGAACATGATATTAATACAAATATTTATTAAAAGTATTAAATATATGTTTAATGTTTATATGCGAATTATATACATATTGTCTCTAATATGTGTTAGATGTATATTTGATGACATACATTATATGAACCATACATGGTTATATATGCGTTATGGTTATATATGGTATATTATATGACAATATTAATAGTAATATTATTTCTTAAAAGATTATTATATACCTGATACTTTGTGTTAATATATATATATATATATATATATATATATATATATATTGAATTAGGATAGTGTTATCTAAACAGAGTTGGTTTCTAAATTAAGAAGTATATGAGTTGTCTAGATCCAATTAAGTTGGATAATATCATAGTCACACTCTATATTACGATAGTATCATGAAGACTATATTGACGATGATTAGTGAATTGGTCTGGTTACAGACTAAGGTTTATCAAGGACATTTAATTTGAGGTAGGTTGAAAGTGTGTTGGTTATACCACGTATTGTAAAGTTATTACATAGATAGGAAATTTGTGTTGGAGGTTGATTATAGGTATGGTAATATTTTATAGTTATAGTCTAAGACCTAAAAGAGATGCTTAATTCAATTAAGTTTGTATATTGTGTAGCAGTAGATTATGGGTATGTGTGAGATAAGACCGGAGAGTAGAACTGCTAGAAGTCGGAGATATATCAAGGCCTTAGAAGAGCTCGACGAAGAACTGCTATTGTAAAGGCTACTTCTCTATAAAATCTTTAGAAGAGCTCGATGAAAATGAGCTAAAAGGAGAAAGGATCGAGAGGCTGAAATGGACGAACATCAACGAATCATCAGGGAGGCTGAAGCGAAAGAAAAAGTGGAACGCAAAGCTCAAGTTAATTTGGAAAGCCGAAAGCTTTTATTTCCAAAGTGGACTCTGAAGAGAATTCAATACGAAGCTGTTGATATGCCTAGTCAGTATTGGTTAGAACCGGTTGTATCGCTTGAACTTTAGAATACTCAAGACTCACATCTAGAACTTCCAATAGCTCCCAAAGCCTTCAATTTTCGCTTCTTTTTCAAGGTTGCGAATGTACCCTCTACTGATAATGGAGCTGACCAACTACTCAAGCACATGAGGCCCCAGTACGAGACATGGAGTGCAAACAAGATAATGGTAGTGAAGGTCACTGAACCAATTGAGACTGACAGTTTTCTAAATGCCAAATCCAAAGTTATTAGAGGTTCTGCAAGTCAAGTTCATGAATTCACTCTCGTAGACTTATCGCATATCAACCTGTACCACTGGATCATTCTTTACAACCTATTGATGCAAGAAGAGCAGAAGTACGAGCATGTTATCAATCAACTCAAGCTTATGATCATTTCATACATTCAAGAGGTGGGAAGTATGGATGTAGAGATAGCTGCAGTTCTGCGAAAGAAGCCTTCCGCAGTTCCTAAAGAAGCTCCTGAAGGTTTTGAGAACTCCAAGCTCGGAAAATTTTACAAGGATAGCTGGTATGTGGTCTTTCAAGCATGGGATAGAAACGATGCTAACTTTCGCAAATCATGTTTCTTCATTTCCAACAAACATTTATTCAGTACCTCCTATCTTGAATTCATCTTGGATCTTGTCAAAAAGTACAAGGGCAACATTGCAAGTGATAAGACATGCTTCTCGGACATGATTCGTTGGTATGTCCAAGTTCGCAAGGCATTATTAAACATAATTCCTAAGGTTTTTGAAGTGCAAAAGAGAATTCAGAATTGATGATGACTCGCCTCATTGACGCAAATAGGGAGATTGTTAGGATTATTGTGTTGCATTATTGGACCTTTTGTATTGTTTGTTTTGTAAACAAGTTGGGCCTGTCCTCCCGTATTTATTTAATAGGTTTAGAGTATTTAAGATGCATGCATGCATCGTATTTTGGCAACTGTGATATTATCTTGTAACCCTAATCATGCCTCTATAGTAGCAATTCTTCATCGAGTTCTTCTGAGGCGTGACTTTTGAATCTTTCAACACACTTTGAATCATTGTTGTGTTCTTGTTCTTTAACTGTTTTGAATCTAATCGATCTTCAATTATTATTATCCCAACACTTACTTTGAAGATTCTTAGATCTTGATGTACTTCCTAGTAGGAAAATCTATACCATACATCAATCATGCTGACCAAAAGTTCCCAAATTCGATAAATCCTATACTTCTCGGCTTTGCGTCATTTTACTGATGGATAGCTGGATCCATAGCTAACCATCGTCATCGATAACTTCACATACAAACAAAAGATCATGAACCCAAAAAAGAAACCACCACACAAAGACTAACTACCCTACTCTCCCACTCTACTCTAACAACCCTCTCATCTAGTCATAGAAATAACTAAACAAAACCATAATGAGTTTGTTTCAATCCATGTGAATGATATGATCCGACCATAGTCTTATAGTCACGTTTGACCTATTTGTGCCAACAAACTATTTTAACCCATGTGAACACTATGATGCAACCATATTCTTATAGTCACTTCCGACATATTTCAGCGAAAAGTCAACCCATATGAGCACTATAATCCAACCATAGTCTTAAAGTCACTTCCGACCTATTTAGGAAACAATCTATTTCAACCTATGTCAACGATATGATCCAAACATAGTATTAAAGTCACTTCTAGCTGTAGGGTTTAATTGTATTGTGTCAAATATGTATGCTAGAATAGTCTTGTTTGCCGGTTTGGGCCTGTCCATTCACGGTTTTGCGTTCTAGGGTTAGACTATTTATTGTGCATGCATGTATCAATTAGGGTTAATGTTTTGGTCACCCTACCTAACTCTCACAGAGAAGTTCTTTCTTTGAACTCTTCTAGAGCTATTCTAATCAAAGCATTCAACACTATTTTGATCTTTGTTCTTGTCATTTAATTCTCATTATTTAATATAGAATCTATTGATTATCATTATTGTTCTCACAATTGGTATCAGAGTAGGAGATAGTGTAATCAATTCGCTACTCTTTTGTCAAGTTTTTGCTAGGGTTTTACGTAATACTTAGATTTGTCCTTATAGTCTCATTCACTCTTATCGACTATAGACTCTAGATCTAGATCTCAAGTTTTCAGCAGTTAAACAGAAAATATTCCTTTGTTTCAAAAGTGCACGACTATCTCTCCTAAGATAAATAACATCATCATGTGACCTAGTAAGTTATAATTCCAAGGCCTCTATTCTTAATCTCCTCTCTTCACTTTTAAATGTTGCCTTGTTTAGTTGATGAGTCAGATTTTAATTACTAAGACGAGTTCGTTTTATACTATCACTGAAACTAGAGACAATATATTGTATATCGTCTAGTTCAGAATCATAGCGAGAAATAGGAATGTTAAGAGATATGAGTAAAGAATGTACCTTATCAACCACCTTCTCGCATTCTTTTACTTGCTCCGAAACTGTCTTCACAGCAAATCAACTTTCAGAAGCTTGATCACCATCAGTAGTATACCCTCTTCGTTCCGAGCCTCCGTTCTGAACCATCAAGCATTTTCCTTCTTAATCTTGCAACTCTTACTTTTCCACAAAGCACCCGCTATGTGTGGGTTTTTTGACCTCATCATCTTTAGAGTTTGTTGACCACACTTCAACTCTTCCATCTTCATCACTTCCTTCCTGAATGATCAATGTCTACTTTTCATTTCATGCACTCCATTTTCTTAGTTCCGCTATCTTCTGAAGATAGTAGGCTTCATCCTTCTCAATTTCTATAAAGCCCCTAGATTCGAGCTAGTTAATTTAGAGACAACGAGCGTGAAAATATGACATTTTTATGGAAGATTATTTAGAATGAATAATCTTAACCAGGTTATAGTATATGTCACAAGGCTTCCGAACATATAAAGAACCCCGAAATCTGAGTTATAAAGAAGAAGTTATGGCTCATCGAAGTTTTATGGCAAAGTTGGCACGGCATCGGGAATCGTAAAAAGTGATTTTATGATAGACTACTTTTTATCCTTATATATCTAAATGAAAGTTGTAGTATACATTAAACCGAGAGCATACAAAAAAAAGAACGCCCAAATCTGACTGCGTATGAGGAAGTTATGATTTTTCAAAGATTTTGCATAACAGTGCACATCCCGAAATTTGAATTTTAGATCGAGCGATTTTTGGCCAAAACAACCTAAATGAGAATTGAAGATCTAATTAATAGGAGCTCAACGATAAAAAGACAGAAGAAAACGTAATTCGTATGTAGAAATTATGAATTTTACGCGGTCATTTAACAATATAATCTTCTCTTACTGTTAAATTTAAAATCGGTCGAGAATTAATCGACAGAGTCTAAAGGAAAGTTGTAGATCTTGTTTTTACCTACGTGTGGATATAAAGAACGTCCAAAAATGGCGCTCGTATGCGAGAGTTATGATTTTTCTAAGTTGGGAATGAGCTATGCGAAATCGGGTGACGTGGTGAAATCATGGCCGTTGCTTCCTCCCCAAGGCTAGCTACCAGATGGTGACACTTGGCCATGGACTCGACGAGTAGGTCCTCCTACTCGACGAGTTTGGCTGCCAGCTAGCCTATAAATAGAGGTATTGGGTGAAGCGTTCTTCTCACACCTTCCAACTTCTCTTTCTCTCTCTAGAACCTCTCTCTAACCCCCACCCCCAAGCCTAAGGTAACTCCCTAGAATGAGAAGGAAGCCCCGGAGCTCCCGATGACTTCGAAAAGAAGAGCTTTCGGCTCTGAAAAACTCTGCTTCAGCAAAGCCCGGTTTTGAGAAAAACTCACTGTAAGTGAGTTATGCTTACCCTACTTTAAGTATAACTTATGTTTAAGTTCATTATCATTATTATGAACCAATAAACATGATTTATCACTGATTCCAAGTCGTTATACTGATTGATCTACTTACGGGGATGATGTCTAGGCTGTGATCTACTTACGGGGATGAACAATATACTTCATATACCAAACGGACCCTACCTCCGATATGATCCTATCTGGTTATTCCTTACTTGATAGATCATGAAGTAAACTTTGAATTAATGATGAATCTAGACTAATAATTAGTCACAAAAAAAGATTAGACTAAAACTTAGCTTAATAATGCTAGGTTTCGTCGAAGGAAAATAGAATCGTTAGAAGCGAAGCGCTGCCCGAGTTTGGAATCATCACTTTAACAAGTGAGTGCATAGTCCCTCTCATGAACATGATTTTAATACAAGTATTTCTTGAAGTATTAAATATATGTTTATGTGCGAGTTGTTTGATGTTGCCTGAAATACGTGTTAAAGAACATACCTGATTATATATGATGATTTAGGTTAAAGAGTAAACTTAAATTAATTATGAGGAATATTTGCGAGTATCTTCTTACGAGTATGAGTGAGTTATACTCAGGGAATAGAACTTTAATATATGTCATTGATCTGGGAGCATGGATTAGACATAGTTATTGTCCCTAGTCAGAGAGTATGGATTGGACATATTCGAATGTCATTAATCCGGGAGTATGGATTAAGACATAGTCAATTGTCCTTAGTCCGAGAGTATGGACAAGAGATAGTTATCCGTCATTAATGTGGGAGTATGGATTTAGACGTAGACACTTGTCCCTAATCCGAAAGTATGGAATGGGCACAATTATTGA
This sequence comes from Lactuca sativa, assembly GCF_002870075.4. Taxonomy (NCBI): domain Eukaryota; kingdom Viridiplantae; phylum Streptophyta; class Magnoliopsida; order Asterales; family Asteraceae; genus Lactuca; species Lactuca sativa. The sequence continues at coordinate 6,977,401 of NC_056628.2, forward strand.
TCCGAGAACATGGATTTGATCTGGGAGTAAGAGGTAAAATTTAATTTCCGAGAGTATGGATAGTCTCATTGGGAGGATTGACAGGGTAGGGTAAGAGTTGATTATAAATATGGGGAAATTGTCTATTTTGTGAGTTCTAGGTTATATATATGATATAACATTGTGGGACTGAAATCCCTATGTACTCACTAGGTTTCCTAGCCTAACCCACTCAAGCTTATTTGTATCACATGTGTCCATATGAAGTTACATTACACTGAGAGATTAAAGAGATGTAGATCACCAGTGTAAATAAATGTAAGTTATGTTTATGCTTATGTTTTTGTGTTGACGATGACATCCGAAATGTTTTAAAATGAATAAAATACATTTCTTCGGAAATGCTTTGATAACGTATTTATCATGTTTTTCTGGGAACAAATTCCTCAACACTTTTATTAAAAGAGGTACTCTGATTTTTATAAAGCATAAACAAAATCGGTCTTTTCTGGCCGTGAAAATGGGGATGTCATAGTTGGTATCAGAGCATTAGTTTAAGCAAACTAGGAATATTGATTTATTTCTAGACTTAAATTTAGAATGTTAAGCGATGATCGTGAGGAGTCTGTCTAATAAAATTTAGGTAATAAACCCGAATAGAAACAAACACTAGCTAATTTTGGGAAAATGCCTAACATGTTTTTATGTGCTAAATGATTTATGATTCTAAATATATGATCGGATCTATGGTCTGTTTCCGACCGAATCTGGAAACTTTACGTGTTCAGATTTCTAAACGTTTAAATACGGTATTAGAACTGGCATGTAACTTTTCGGAGTGATGGGGAGGTTTACACGTCGATCGTAAATAAAATCTCTCCTATCTTAATTCTCGTCATTACACACCAAATGTCTGATTTGGTGTATAGATCAAAATGGCAAGAACCCGAAGTAGAGTCGGGAACGCAAATGGAATCAGGAATCAACCACCAGTGATTGAGCAAATACCTGTTGTAGTAGCCGCTCCTGGGCCAATCACGATGGCCGGAGTGCAAGCGTAGATCCAGATGATGTTGGATCGTCAAATGGAGGAAACAAGGTGTTTAATTCAACAAAATCGAGAGGAACTTATGGTGCCTATTGAATAGCCTAAGCTTAATGACGGCAACCTGAGGAAGGGAACGACAGTAGGACCGTTGGTCAAGCTAATCCAGCGGTGATTAGGAGGAACAATCAAGATGATAGAGTCGAGAGGAATGGATGAAAGTACAAAGATTTTCTAACTTGAAAGCCATCGAATTTCACTGGGAAGGAAGATCCGATTGAAGTCATGGATTTGATCTCGGAGATGGAATTAGCCTTCATGACATGTGGTTGCAAAGGAAAGCTACAAACCACGTTTGCAGTACACCAGTTCAGAGGAGGCGTTGTTCGTTGGTGGAACACCCTGGGGAAGACTCTAAGCCCCAATGAGCCCTTGCAACTGACTTGGGCAGAGTTTTTGGTGCAATTCAAGAGCAAGTACTGCTCACCCAAAACCTACTCGAGCTAGAGAACCAATTCCTAACTTTGAAGAAAGGAAGCATGTCCATCGATGAAAAAATCAACAACTTCATGGACAAAATGGAGTTTGATTTGTGCCTTGTCCCAGACGAGTTGACAAAATTCGACAAGTACGCAAAGGGACTTCTATGGGAGTATGCGGGGCTGATATGTCAGGCACCTACTGTAGAGGTAGCTATCTGGGTTGCCAAGTCTGTTGATGATATGATCAAGGGAAGAGCCGCCAGCAAGGTTGAAGTTAGCGATAAGAGAAAGTTTGAAGGATCCACAGGGTCCGACGAGAAGAGAAACTTCTCGAAGTCTGGAGAAGGAGCACATTGGTGTGACAAGTGCAGAAGGAAGCACATTAGGAGATGCTCTATACAAATGACCTGCTTTAAATGCGTGAAGATTGGTAATTATGCCAACGAATGCAACACCAAGAGAGAAGTTTGCTTTAAGTATGGTGAGGAAGGACACTTCAAGCAAGACTGCCCAAGGAAAGAAGAAGCCGCAAAGCCAAATTCACCACCAAAACCGAAGGCTAAAACATTCCATATGATCCTTGATGAAGCAAATGACAATGCAAGGAACCAGGAATGTGGATTGATAGTCGAAGATCAAGTTGTGAAGTAGCCATGCGGATAGTATCAGGAGGTGTAGCCTATTAGAGGCATAATATAGGTTGAACTTGAACATTTGTGTAATCATTTCAAGAAGTAATATAAACCTTGGTTTTGTTATCTGGTGTGTTATGCGATTTTCTTGTATGGTGAATTGGAAAACTACGAGACAATACTTGGGACGAGTATGAGTAGGTGTGAATGGTAGTAGAGGCCTATACTACCAGAAGCACAACACTCGCACTTGGATCAGGGAGAGTGACAAGGTTACCAAGGCACTACTAATTGATTATGTTTTGTTCATGTATGTCGTTACCATCGTTTCGATAATGACTAAGAAGATTGTTGTTATTCTGACCCTAGTGGTCATATCATATCGACTCCGACTAAGATGAGTATGTTACGTGGTTCAGAGAACCATGTTTGATGTAGCATTCGACTTAAGCCAGATGATCGAAGTAAATGATAATCAAAGCGATTGCGATCGCTGTTAAAGTAAGAAACTTGTAGCTCGAAATGTTACATGTTAAAAGATGATTATATCACATTAGAACATGGAGGAAGGTATATTTCATTATGGAATTTGACTCTAAGAGACTTGAGTCTAAGCATTGTATCATACGATGAGAGGTCATTAGAACATGACCCATCGGTCTGTCATGATAATCAATGTAAAGAACTTTTCTTAAGATTAAGTCTATTTAAGAAGGATCAGGAGTCTCCAATAAGTATTGAGTTTGTAACTTGAAGGTTACAACAAAGTATGAAGAGCAGTGCAAGATCGAGCACCATATGTAGTAAGAAGTCCAAGAGATAGATATTCATTCGAAGGAACATAGAAGATATGATTATTACCTAGGATGAAGAGATAACGTATGGAGTCATTATACAAGTCCTGTTTCATTGATGATTCTGGGACGTAATCATCCTAAGGGGGAGATAATTGTAACGCCCGTAGATTCGGGCTAGTCAATTTAGAGACAATGAGCGTTAAAATATGACTTTTTGATGGAAGATTATTTTGAACGAATAATCTTAACCAAGTTATAGTACATGTTACAAGGGTTTCATACATATAAAGAACGTCGAAATCCGAGTTATAACGAAGAAGTTATCGCTCGTTTGAACGAATAATCTTAACCAACACGACACCGGTAATAGTAAAAAGTGATTTTTTTGATAAAAACTACTTTTTAGCCTTAAATATCTATATGATAATTGTAGTATACGTTAAACCGAAAGCATACAGAAAAAGAATGCCCAAATCTGACTAAGTATGAGGAAGTTATGATTTTTCGAAGATTTGACATAGCAGTGCATAACCCGAAATTCGAATTTTAGATCGAGCGGTTTTTCAACAGTGCGAACTAAATGAGAATTGAATATCTCATTAACAGGAGCTCAATGATAAAAAGACAGACGAAAACGGAGTCCGTATGTAGAAGTTATGGATTTTATGCGGTCATTTAACAGTATAATCTTCTCTTACTGTTAAATTAAAAATCGGTCAAGAGTTAGCCAACGGAGTAAAAGGAAAGTTTCAGATCTTACTTTTACCTACTCGTGGATATAAATAACATAAAAAACGGAGCTCGTATGCTAGAGTTATGATTTTTCTAAGTCGGGAATGAGCTGTGTGAAATCGGGTGACGTTGCGAAATCATGGCCGTTGCTTCCTCCCCAAGGCTAGCCACCAGATGGTGACACCTGGCCATGGACTCGATGAGTTGGGTTGCTAGCCAGCCTATAAATAGAGGTGCGGGGTGAAGCATTCTCCTCACACCTTCCAACTTTTCTTTCTCTCTCTAACCCCAAAGCCTAGGGTAACTCCCTAGCATGAGAATGAAGCCCCGAAGCTCCCGACGGCTCCCAAAAGAAGAGCTTTCGGCTCAGAAACTCTGCTTCAGCAAAGCCCGGTTTTGAGAAAAACTCGTTGTAAGTGAGTTATGCTTACCCTACTTTAAGTATAACTTATGTTTAAGTTCATTATCGTTATTATGAACCTATAAACATGATTTATCACTGATTCCAAGTCATTATACTGATTTATTTACTTATGGGGATGATGTCTAGGCTGTGATTTAGTGAGGTGTTTAAAGTGGGATTTTCAATTAGTATAGTTCGTATACCAAACGGACCCTACCTCCGATGTGATCCTACCTGGTTGTTCCTTACTTGATAGATGATGAAGTAGACTCTTAGTTAATGATGAATCTAGACTAATAATTAGTCGCAAAAAAAAGATTAGACTAAAACTTAGCAAAATAATGCTAGGTTTCGTCGAAGGAAAATATAATCGTTAGTAGCGAAGCGCTGCTCGACTTTGGAATCATCACTTTAACAAGTGAGTGCATAGTCCCTCTCATGAACATGATTTTAATACAAGTATTGATTGAAGGATTAAATATATGTTTATGTGCGAGTTATTTGATGTTGCTTGAAATACGTGTTAAAGAACATACCTGATTATATATGATGATTTAGGATAAAGAGTAAACCTAAATTAATTATGAGGAATATTGGGTAGTATCTTCTTACGAGTACAAGTGAGTTGTACTCAGGGAATATAACTTTAATATATGCCATTGATCCGGGAGCATGGATTTGACATACTCATTGTCCCTAGTCCAAGAGTATGGATTGGACATAGTAAAATGTCATTAATCTGGGAGTATGGATTAAGATATAGTAAGTTGTCCTTAGTCTGGGAGTATGGACAAGACATAGTTATCCGTCATTAATGTGGGAGTATGGAGTATGCCATGATAGTAGTTGCAATCATAGCCTGAATCACCCAACAAATTATTTTCTTTCTTATCCTCTTCATTCCCTGAGTTCTTGAAAAACTCATCCCTAGGTTTCTTTGAACTTGAGTTATCTTTTCTGAACTTGTTTTTATTACGAGATAAATTCTTTTTATAGAACTTCTCGAGATTGGACACCAGACGAGCTTTGTCTTCTTTTGAGATTTCGCTTTCCGAAAGATCTGATTTGAAATCTTCCTATGCTGCTTTCTTGCCTTTCGGAACTAAAGCCAAAGAAACAAGACTACAAACAAGCTTCACATCCTTCGTAACTTCGTCTTCATGGGATCTCAGAATTCCCAAAAGCTTGGCCAATGAGTAGCTTTTGAACTGTTCGTGTGCCTTCACAGTGGATACAACAACTTTCCATTTAGATCTCAATCCATTCATGAACGTGACTTTCTATTCAAAAACTTCTTGCTTGAGATTGTGTTTGAGCATTCTGCTCAATAGATGATTAAATCGATTAAACGTCTGATCTAACTTCTCATCTGATTTATATACAAATGCTCCAAACTCCGATAAGAACAATGATTGCACAGAATGCTCTAAATCATCATTGCCGTAATAAAGTTCCTTCATCCTATCCCATATTTCTTTCACAGTACTACATGCGCTCACAAGATGAAAGTATCTGGAGGAAGAGAAAATCGAATAATCCCATACTATATGAATTTGAGAGAAACAAAGTTTGGAGACTAGTTCCTGCTCCAAAGGATGCCTCAGTCGTTGGAATGAAATGGGAGTTTTGGTGAATAAATTGGATAAGGAAGGAAATGTGATTCGCAACAAGGCACAACTGGTTGTGATATGATACTGCCAAGAGGAAGGTATAGACTACAAAAAGACGTTCGCACCAGTTGCAAGACTTGAATCTGTTCGGATCTTTCTTGCATATGCCGCTCAAAAAAATTTAGAACTTTTTCAAATGGATGTGAAGTGTGCATTTCTGAATGGTGAAATCAAGGAAATGGTCTACGTGGAACAGCCACCAGGTTTCGTTAATGAAAAATATCCAAATCATTGTTATATATTGGATAAGGTTGTGTATGGTCTGAAACAAGCACCTCATGCATGGTATGTGTTAACGTTACCATAAATGGTCCCGTTAAATGTAACAGACGTCATAAATGAGTCGTTATTATTGGATTAGGTGTCTAAGCCCATAACTATAATTGGTATGTACTTGACCCGAGAGTAGCATGGTCCATTTGCGTTGCCTCCACCAAAACAATTTGATAGGATAGCTTTTTGAGAAGAGGTTATTTATGCTTTATTAATATATTATAACTTCTAATATATTAATATGAAATCATGTTATCAGTATTGATCAAGAATTAATTTGGAATTAATTTAGTGATCAAAAGAGACTAATTAAATTAACGGGGCCTGATTATGTAAATCAGTGATATATATATATATATATATATATATATATATATATATATATATATATATATATATATATATATATATATATATATTGTTTGGGCTATTGATCCATGATAGGCTAAGTTTATGTAAGTATTCATGAAAAGTTACCCCACATGAAATATGGATCATAACACAAGTGTATGGATTAGGGTTTACCCATGACTCTTGGATTCCTACACTATATATATGACACCCATTTGGCCTATAATTGGTTGAACATGTATTCTTGGAGAAGCATAGCTGAATTTTAGTGCTCTATATTCTCTCTCAAAAGTACTCCATTTGTTCATGGTGTTTCTGAACCATTTGAGGCATCACATTTCAGGTGCTAGGTTCTAAAAGGCCAAAACTACAAGCTACAACAAAGAGGTAATTCTATAACTCAAATTATGTTGTTTATGTCAATTGTATGCTAGTTGTAGGCTTTATGCTTTGGAAACAATATTGCATGTATAATTATAGAAAATATAGATCCAAAGAATTTAGGGTTGTATGTGCAGCATAGGATGTTGTAGTATACAAAACCCAATCGTGGTATCAGAGCCTGGGATTGTTTTCTGTTATATTTGATGCTTGCTATTTTTCAAAGTTGAAAAAATTGATTTTCTGGCCTCTGACTGATGAACTCGCCTAGTCTACTGGCTGACTTGACGAGTCCACTCAGTAAAAGGGCAACTCGACGAGTCATGAGCATGCACTCATTGAGTTGATGCCGCTGGTTGCAGAATTTCGAGTTTTTGGACAGAATTGGTTTAGGATCATTACCACAAAATGTTTTGTATCATAAAAACTGTATTTTCTGATCTGGTAATGATGATCCTCTTCCAATTAAAAGATAATTGTCGAAGTTCTAATGTAAATTGTTGATATGAATTATCTTGCCTTATGAGTTTAATTTGATCAATCCTAGATTATGTGATAATTCTATTTGTTAAAATTGATCTAAATGTTTTTTTATGACTTCCATAACTTGTCCTCATGTTATGGAACATGAAAAGAATCATCCATTAAAATGACATTAAAACTCATAAGTTTTCATAAGTTATGAAAATGAAAAGTTTTCAAGAGTTACAAAACTTGCCCTCAAGTTTTGGTATTTGAAAAGTCTCAAATTACGAAAACATTAACTCTTGTAATGGAAAGGTTTCAAAAGATGCAACTCTTGGGTTCATAACTTAAAAATGAATTAAATAGCTTTAATTTTGAATTTTTTAATAACCTAGTTGCTTTGAATAGTTCAATTACACCTTATGGACTTTAGTAAATTAATTAAAATGTTTAACTAAAATAGAATTAATAAATCCATAATGATATGGTTTAAGTTTAATTAAATTAAGAGTATAATTTATTAATAGATTAAACCATCAAGTATTTTAAAAGTTTAAAATACACCCTTATACTATATAAAATTAAAAGTGTAATATATTATATATGTATAAGTTAAAAGTCAGTCTTACCGTTAGTAGGCCTCATTCACGAAGCCGGTCTATAAGGGGGTATAAGGTTACTGCCTATAAAATGGCGGTTTAATGGGTGTCCACTCTCACCCACCGCTTCCTTGACTGGTGGAGGTTCGTTAGCCGAATGGGTAGGATAGGACATTAATTCTCATTAAAAGTATAATGAAAATACCAAGTAACTAAAAACTTATATATTCACAATCTTAGTTACTTAGGAAAAATGTGAATTTGGTGCTAACCCATGAAATTACACTTTTCACATTATTAAGTCGTTAGTGGAGCATGTGTTGTTAACCGACACACTAATCTGGGACTGACAGTGTGTGGTAAAGGGTAGATTGATGTTAATCATAGATTAATGGAGCATGTGTGGTTAATCGGCACATTGATTAGGTGATCCGTAACATTAAGAGTACCAAGCTAATTTGCATGGTTATTCACACCTTGTTTGTGATCCTTGGCATCCCAGTCACAAACTTAAAGGGCATAATCGAGATTAAACATGCCATCGAAAACTTCAATGAATCTTAAAGAATCTAGTAATTGCAATTCATTTAAAAACTAAAGTTCATTTTCGTTTTCCATGGTGGAAATTGGTAAATCGTCATTTACCTACCTTTAAATATTTTGCAATTGGATTACGACATCCCTCTTCCGAATTGTAAAGTATTGTGTTGGGTCCTAGCCTTAATATATTCATTTTGGATGTTATATTAAGGACTTAAATCAACCAACTAGAGTTTCTCCCTTGCAGATGTCTAGTTCTAACAAATATGGTCTTCCCAAATCTTTTGAATATAAATTTCCTTATAAAGATGATATTCCACAAGACGATCGAGGTGAAAGATTAATCCCTTCTTGGTGTTGTAGTGGAACTTCACTTCCTTCACCTCCTCCAATAATTCTCCCTGACCCACAAGTTTAACGACTTGAAAAGTTCAAGGTCACTCAAACCTTATTGTCTAGCAAACACCAAGATGGAAGGTCTGTGTGTACACATGTCTTGGAGATGAAGCCACACATTGACAGGCTGGGAATGTTAGGAGTCATTGTGTCATGGAAGTTGGCTGTTGACTTGGTTCTTCAATCACTTCGTAAGTCATATAGTGAGTTCATTAAAGATTACTATATGACAGATCGTGACATGTCCCTTATTGATCTTACCTATTTGCTAATTGCTGCTGAATCATAAATGATTTGTTGTATTGGTAAAGCAAATTTGATTGGAAGATCTACTTCCCAAACTTCCATGGACATTGACAATGGTAACATCGAAAGTCCAGAAAAGCTTTCTTTTCCCAATGGAAAGAGATAAGCCATAGTCAAGTCATTTGACCAAATGGTAAAGAGAAAGGCTAAGTCTAAGATAGTCCTGTGTACCATTCCCAAAGAGTCTATATGTTTCTATTGGCAAGAGAAGGGGCTTTGGTTGCGAAGCTGCCATATTTACTTGAAAGATCGTAAAAATGGTAAAGTGAAAAAGTTTGACTCTACTTCAGGTAAAATCCACTATCTAACTCTATTAAGTTCCTAATTGGAGATTCTTAATACATGATGTATTGCAATTAATTTTGATGTTTTGTAGAATCGAAGAAATGAAAGTAAACTTAAAGGAAGAGTAAGCTGATTCTAATCGCGAAGAAATGGATTTCAATCGCATGGTTCGATGATCAGAATTTTGAGTTGCTGCTTAAGAGTTATGATAGATTGCTTAGGAATAGATAACAACATAGTTTTCATATGTATTTGCATTGTAAGGATAAGTTTTCCGTAATTTTTATAAATAAAAAAAATTTTGAAATTTATCTTATTTTAAGTTTTCTTACAATGGCATTTGTGAAAATTGTTGCTTATATGTTTCCATTGATAACAATATTGGAAAATGGATTTGATTATTTCGTTTGTGGTAGTGTCATAATTTACCAAATAAGGAAAGATTCTCATCACCCAAGTTTCAGTTGGATAGAAACTTGGAGTCATGCAACTTGTACTGTGTGATGAATGAGAACTTCATCTTTGGGAAATTAAAACTAATTCCTTGTTCACATTTATGTGAGTCAAGTGACGGACTAGGGGATCGGGTATACTTGGTTGTGCACTGGTTAGGTCCACCACAAAGAACGTAAGACTATTCGTTTGATTTACTAAAGTTTAGTACGTATGGTTATACTTACAAGATTAAGTGTAATTCTGAACCATTGGAAATGTTTCAATGTATATCAGAATGAATAAGAAGAATCAAATTAGGCAGAATGATAAAAGTTTCTCCAATCTAAAAAGAAGGGAGAGTAGTTGAGTATCATGTTTTATGATTATCTTAGTGATTATGAAATCATATCACATGTGATCCTCTAAGTGCACTTGTATGGCTAAGAAGAGGAATCGTGAATTGTTGAAATGGTTAAATCAAAAGGTGAATCATATTTCGTTCCAAAATCAAGTCTTAGAGTCATATTCCAAGATTTTAACTCGAGTGATATAGTCTTAAGAAAGGTTTATAACACTTATCATGTGTAGAGTAAAATGTTTTCTACTGTTGTACATTTGAAATTGGTAAGTTGTAATGTTTTGGATAAAACAAAGACCAACTAAGACCGATTGTCAGAAGTGTTTGTCTTGATAAGAAACTGCACTAACTCTTGAATATTTTTCGTCAAGTAATGTTTCTTGACAAAGAGAATCTTATATGTCAAGAGGTCTCTGGGAGTCTTAAAGACCATGAAGAGTTTCAAGAATAATCAAGAGTAAACAAATTTTTTATCACTGGCACACGACTTGAGGTTTATAACCTATCATGTTGACATATTCATGTTTCTATGCCCATTCCAGTTAAAGTTTACTATGCATGTGGGTTCTATGAGTTCTCATTTGTTTGCATAACAACTTGGAAGCAATGGTAGGCCCTTGTGTTGCCAGGTGGCAAGAAATTAAGATTAAACAAGTTCAGTCCATATAAGTTTGGATTTGTCACTAACCTTGTCTTGTGATTATGGTTATGACAAATTCACATGGATAGGAACACATACACCATAAAATCTAATTGTCATAAGGTTTCTCTCCGATTTGTGAGAAAACGCTTTCACTAAGTAGATTTTAAGGAGATAACAGTTGTGTTAATGGCATTCTTAAATTCGATTATGATTACCACATCCCTCTTCATAGTTCGAATTATGAGAAATGGAAAAAGGTCTAAACAGTTGAGACTTGTTGCTGTAAGTTCTTAAATTTTTTAGACACACATGTGAAGATATCTAAGGAAAGGTGTATGAGTTTGAGAAGCCTAGATAAAGTCTTATCGAAGCATCTTATATAAAAAATCTGAACTTTGGTAAGAAAGTCAATAAGTATTGATTTCTAGAAGTCCAACTGATTTCTGAGTACGTGTCAAAGCTAGTAGGAGCATAAGTGTTATGCTAATAAGAATGTAATTATTATGCTAGTGGGAGCACAATTATTTCGTTAAGAGTTGCGAGTTAGCAATGTTAATTATATAAAACAAAAGTTTCAATTTGCAAAGATGCAGGGTTTGAAAAGTTGTTTTGCTATAATTAAGGGAGATGAATTCATATTTCATTTAAAATATAAAAGCTTAGATTGAGATTTTAATCAAATTTAGTTAAAGGATATATAGGAATGTTATGCTGAAAAGATTTGACATAAGGAAATTCTATATATGGAAATATTATAGCGAGAGACTGGTAAAGTATCATGTCTTTATGTAAACCATTATGAATCATATTCCATATGCTTCAGATATAGGATCGATTGCATATGCTATTATATTAATATGTTCTAATTTTCCAAATACCTAGGGCATTAAGAGGGAAAAGGGACTAGAACGAGATTTGACTAAAATGGTTTAGCAATTGTCGAGGACAATCTGAGGTTTACCAAAGATTGGTTACTTATGGACATTTGGAAGTATATTTTAAATTTTGAAAAGGACCATATTGACATACTCAGAGAAGAGGTAACTCTTGTTCAGGAGTGATATTCAAAATGGGAATATGGAAATGTTTCAATATATGGAAGTTATTCTTTAAATTTATGTAAGATTAGGAAACTTAATGCAAGAAGGATGTTAAAAGGAATGTACTTTGAATGTGAGACTTCATGGAATTGCTCTCCATTAGAATACTTTGTAATATCTGTTGCCAAGTCTCTGTGACTTTTGTGCATAGTCATTACAAGAGGATCATTGCATATAAGTTTAAAATCTAACAGATGATAGCGAATGACAATAATTTGATATTTACGATAAGGATTTGGAATTGTGAAATGAGTGTCATTGAAATGCTTTCAATTGATCTATTTCATAAAGGAAGGACCCTAGGAAAACATAGTGTGCATTCTTGGAGCATGGAGTAACTGTTGTTTTAATTCAAGTATTAAATTGATTAATCGAAACATTATACAATTAATAATGTGTAATCAATATGGTGATTAAATAAAAGGTGTTTTATTTATATTCATAAGTTCTGAGACCATATTGGATTTGATTATTCTTGTGTTTCACTTTGCAAGTTGTGACTTCCAGAATAATAAGATTATTCAAACTATCCACAGTCGATCATACTTTGGAAGTAGGTATTGAGGCAAGACTGTCATGAATCTGACTATAGATTGTCTAGGTGTTTTAGACATAACACAAGTTTGCTGTAGTGTTCATGAGTACTCCTGGAATAAGATTCGAGTATTGGATTAAACCCACGCTCAAATGAATCACTTCACGGATTTTATCATGGGTGATTGTGAGATGATAATATCCTATATTCTTAAAACAGAGACGTGTGAGTTGTAGCTTAAAAATCAGTTGCACATTGCTGATGCGTAAACGCACTAGTAACTTGGTGTTATAAAACGCATTGTTGTGTGTGATTTGATGAGTAAATATAGAAAGCATATGAGTCGAAGTTTATCCATTCCATTTACCCTTAGAGGGATCAAAGCAATATTTGTGGGCCCCTCGATGATTTAGTGATGATACCCAAAGCGCTTGGCCAAGCCTGGACTGATTTGATTTGTTCAATTAGTCAATCGTCATAAATCTGAAATCGGGAAACAACACATGAACAGAGAGAATGATTATAATCCATGTCTCAGTTCATACGATATCTAGAATAGAGGAATATATGATCTCTTATCTAATAGACGTGTCATTGACCATGCCAAAGTTCGACAACGGCTTTTAAGAGCTACGATTTGTAGTTGAGATGTGGAGTCGTACTTGCACTTATATTTATTAGACTTATCCAAGTGGGAGACTGTTGGATTAGGTGTCTAAGCCCATAACTATAATTGGTATGTACTTGACTCGAGAGTAGCATGATCTATTTGGATTGCCTTCACCAGAGCAATTTGATAGGATGACTTTTTGAGAAGAGGTTGTTTATGCTTTATTAATATATTCTAGGTTCTAATATATTAATATGAAATCATGTTATTAGTTTTGATCAAGAATTATTTTGGAATTAATTTAGTGATCAAAAGAGACTAATTAAATTAAGGGGGACTGATTATGTAAATCAGTGATATATATATATATATATATATATATATATATATATATATATATATATATATATACATGTGGGCTATTGATCCATGATGGGCTAAGTTTATGTAAGTATCCATGAAGAGTGAGCCCACATGAAATATGGATCATAACCCAAGTGTATGGATTAGGGTTTACCCATGACTCTTGGATTCCAACACTAGATATGACACCCCTTTAGCCTAAAAATGGTTGAACCTGTATTCTTGAGAAGCATAGCCAAATTTTAGTGCTCCATATTTTCTCTCAAAAGTACTCCATTTGTTCATGGTGTTTGTGAACCATTTGAGGCATCACATTTGAGGGGCTAAGTTCTTAAAGGCCAAAACTACAAGCTACAACAAAGAGGTAATTCGATAGCTCAAAATATGTTGTTTATGTCAATTGTATGCTAGTTGTAGGCTTTATGCTTTAGAAACAATATTGCATGTATAATTAGAGAAAACATAGATCCAAAGCATTTAGGGTTGTGTGTGCACCATAGGATGTTGTAGTATACAAAACCCAATAGTTATCTCCTAAGGACTTTAGCTAAGGCCCGGTCTTAGCCAAGGCAGTGTAACACCAGGACGACAGTTTGTTTCCCTCAACGAGGGACGAATATTCCTCTCAATCTTCTCATTCGCTCACGACCAATCAAGACGTGACAGAAAGCTTAGGTGACGCCCAGAACTGACGTCACCAGGTAGTTAGCCATCGTGGGCATGATCCTCCCAATCAGAGGAGGCCACATGTCATGCTGATCGAACGAGGTCCCCACGATCCGTCAGAGGCAGGTATTTAAGGATTTCTTCTGCCTCAAGGAAGGGATCTATCTTCCCTCTCTCAAACTTTACCCTAAAATTACCCTTCTGAGAAAACTAACTTGATCATCGGAGCGACGTCCCAGGAGAACACCCGGACGTCCTTTAACGATTCTTCTTTGTGTTGTGTTCTTAGGAGAAACCTCAAGGCAGATCTATCTTTTGGCATCCACACCCCTATTGAACATGTCACAACATTTGGCACCATCCGGACGTATCCTAAGAGTGATACATGCAATAAACGACGATGGTTCTTTGCAAAAAGGGGATCTACACCCAACAACATCGAGGACAACAATAGAAGACCTAGTTAAAATATTGCTGACGTTCAACAACGACCATCATCGCGAGTATAAAACACCGGACCCAATACATGTGCTAATGGCACAGGTCCCGCCGATTGTGGCAGAATTAACAGAACCATTACTCCATAGCAGTTCCCGGCAACTGCCGTTAGACGTTCCGCTGCCTCAGATGGTGATATCGTATCCCGATCTATTGTAGACAAGTCCACATGAAGACAAACAAGTGCTCACCATCTATAACTCTCGTAAAAGGAGCACACCTCATCACATAGAAGACGAGATTGAGGCGCTCTCGAGAAACCTACTCAATATTAGTTTCTTGAGTAGCGATCCTAGACCATTGAACTGGGATCCGCGAGACCCACTCCTTATATCTAGGTACATTCGAAACATGAAGGTTCATCGAATATACATCGAAAATGGTAGTTGCTTCGATAAACTCTATGAGCACTGTTTCTGACAACTACCAGACGCATGGAAGGAGGGGCTACAACCCCCAACCGGTGGACCATTGGTCGGATTCACTAGGCACAGCTTGTGGTCATTAGGTACTATTTGGCTGCCCTTAACATTGTTCAGTCATGAAGAGAAATAATGAGTCACAAGAACGATCGAATTCTTTGTGATCCGGTATCTAGCAGAACACAACATTCTGCTCGGATGATCGGCAATCTCTTTACTACACCTTGTACTGTCGACGATCCACAACATTGTTAAATTTAGCACACTCCAGGGATCAGCGACGGTCCTCGCCACAAACACCAGGGCACAAAGTTGCTACTAGATCATAGCCTCCCTAGAGCTCGTACGCGCACCAAAGAAGTCTAAGGAGGGATGTTCCACCTAAAACCAGATAAACATGGAATATCAAGAACATCTCGTACGAGTCAACTCTCACCTATCAGATGAGACCAGGGAATGGCTAGTAGCACTCCTAAAGCAATACTCCACCATTTTCACTTGGAAACCAATAGATCTGATAGGCGTTGATCGGCAAATCATAGAACACAACCTTAATGTCATGCCCGGAAGCACTCCGGTTAAAAAAAAAATAATAAAGAGGCCAGACAGCAAAACGAAATAAGGCGATAAATGCAGAAGTGGCCGATCTAGTGAATGCTGACATACTTAGGGAAGTAATGTTTCCAACATGGATAGCAAATCATGTTATGGTAAAGAAAGCCAATGGTTCATGGTGAATGTGTATCGATTAGTCAGACCTTAACAACACCTACTTAAAGGATTGTTATCGTCTTATAGAGATTGACCAGAAGGTCCAATCACTCGAAGGTTTTCAACTCAAATGTTTCCTCGATGCATACAAGGGTTACCATCTAGTACAGATGAAACAAGAGGAAAAGCAGGAACTGCCTTCCACACCGAAAAAGGGACCTTCTACTACCAGAAAATGTCGTTTGGACTAAAAAACGCGGGTGCTACTTACCAAAGGCTCATGGACAATGTATTCACTGACCAAATATGTAGGAACATCAAAGTCTATGTCGATGACATGGTAATTAAGAGCCGAAATGAAGACGCACTGCTCCGCAATGTGGAAGAAACTTTCCAGATGATAGCTGTCACACCGCCAAACCGGAACGGCGGAAACGTTCGGGGGCGGATGACTTCATGTGGTAACGTAACAAATGAATACATAGTAAAGAAAGCAATACAACCATCATATATATAATTGAAATTTTACATTGTTAAAAGGTACATGTTCAAAACCAATTACAATATGATGCCAAAATATGAATTTAAACTGGCGCCGCAACGTCCCTTCTTCAAAAGCTGTTTGTTACCTGTAATTACTGAATCCCTGGGACATACAAGTAGTTTTGAAAGAGTAGATCAGCATTTAAGCTGGTGAGTTTCATAAGTATTAAATGACAATGTTTGTATGAAATGAAATGTTTTGTTCTTATTTGTTTCTTCCAAGAAAATCCTATATTTTCTACTAGCATAAATGTAGCCTTCTTTCAAGACCAATGTTTGTTTCTAGAAAATGTATGTACGTATAAAATTTCCAATATGTCTGAAAAACCCCGTAAATCAATGTGTTTTTAATACTCCATGTGAGTTTTATAACAATGCTATTGACTAGAAATGCCTATACACAACGTTTTTCAGGCGTTGGAATGTTCTGACTTTTGTCACCCCAAATGGTGAACTATGGCTAACAGTCAGGGCGCGGTGTTGTCAAGCCCGTATAGATCGATACACAAACACCATGCTCCCCCTCCAAGGGATTCTGGTATATAATATAGGACTTGAAATGTGTACTTGAACGTACGTGAAGTTAATGTCTCACAAAACTTAGTATAAAAACAGATTTATGTGTGAAAATGTTTGTATAAATGATCATCCCCTAAGACTGGTATAGCTATGAAAAATGACGTGAAATCTTTAGATATGCAGTTGAGAATACTTTACCCTTTGCTCAACAGGATACAAATGGAGTAGAGTTTCGTAAACTATATATGTATATTTTTTATGTAGAAGACAAGTTTGTAAACAAAACATATATATATATATATATATATATATATATATATATATATATATATATATATATATATATATATATATATGATTTTTAGTGGTCTCAAACTAGTGTGAAAATGAACATCTTCACAGACTGGTCCGAAATCACTTCTGAAATGACAGACAGTTTTATAAAAATCTCCATAAATTGTAGAAAAATTGTATGAATGCGTGCGAGTAGTCCTTAGAAAGGTATAAACTTGAACTATTTTCATATTGTACACTTTTGAAAGATATTAAGGTTAAGATGGTCAAAAAAGTCTGTGAACAGGACTCAACTTTTCTGTAGAAAGTTGTCATTTAAATTTAAGTTATGTTTAGTGTTCTAACTTGTATTCCCCCCCTTAAAACTTGAAGAAAACATGAAAATGTAGGGGTATGAACTCACATTATGTGAATACCTGAAGAATGGAAGGTTTAAGATGAACTTTTGGTTGTTGGTTTGATGCTCCAAAACAACCACTCTTTTGGCTATGTTGCAGTCACGAAATTTCACAGCAAAAGAGCAAGAAAAAGGGTAGTTTACTCACTGTTTTGAATCAATAATTTTGAGTATCATAACATGTAACTTCCAAGGGTATTTGGTGGTAAAAATATCAAGCAAAAGGAAGGTGTAGATGGGTGAAATGGTGGCTGAAACACAAAAGGGAAATCAACCCTTTAGTTCATGGTTTTGATGGCTTTGGAAGGAAGTTCTTGTGCTTGAAAATGAGATGAAGGTTGAGAGTAATTCCCTGGAGTATTGGCTGGTCAAATGAGGGTAAAATGAAGAGGAAATTTCGTGGATATGAAGGAGGAAAGAGTGGAAGAGGATAAGGGGACAAAACCTAGACTAGCTTGTGATGGGATGTGAGTTTAAGTGATGTGATCTTGTCTAGCCACTTGCTTGGGTGGTTGCTTAGAGATAGGGTTAGTTAACTAACTAACTACTAGTTATTTAGTTAGTTAGGAGTTCTAGTTAAGGAGAGGGAAGGTCTTAATCTCGAAAATTAGAAGAGGGATTAAGAAGCATTCTTAGTAAAATGTCTTAAGTGATTAAGCACTTATTAATTAAGTTGGCACTTATCTCCACCAATTCTCTTATCTTAATTGATTTAGACATCATAAAACTCACATGAAATCACTTTAAGTCATGACCATAACTAGTCATTCACTAGATAATAATACATATATACAAATACATACATGTATACCTTATGTTTTATGTTTTATTTTTTTAGTCAAAAACACTTAAATACATTCTAATTATACCTTATAATAATTCATTTTATATTTTAATTTATTTAAATATAAAATTTATTGACCAATGTATAATTTCGTGACATTTAACCGGTTAACCATATCGTTAAACACGTTTTGTCACTTTGGTTCGTATATTTGTCAAATTTAGATCCTCCACATCTATTAAGCAAATGTTTTACATAGAACCTAACTTACTTATCAACTAGAGAAATGTTGATACAAAAATTAAGTTTGTTGCGTTTAAATGATGTTATATGCTAATTTCACAAACCGGTGATGGTTCGTAGCCATACATCATAACGCAATTTATCAATAGCTACTTGTTTTATATTTCACAATAACTTATTTAAATAAAAGAGGTTAAATTCCTTCAACCATTCTTGATAAAATACTCATATTGCTTAATAATCAAAACATAGCATCGTACGATCGTTCCTATTTTTACCAATTGTTACATTCTCCCCCGTTAAAAGAATTTCGCCCAGAAATTCAAATTGTAGACGGGATATCACTAAAAAATTGGGGTTTTTTTTATCCTCGCATTCCTTAGTGAATTTCGGTCCTCGCTTGGCGTTCCAACGAGCCTTCACTATCGGCATGCGACTTTGTTTTGTCCTTTTGACCTTCTGATCCATGATTTCCTCCGGTTCTTCGATGAAGTTTAGACTCCCATTGATTTCAATTTCATCCAATGGAATAACAAGAGTCTCATCAGACAAACTCTTCTTCTGATCCTAGGATGCATTCAATCGTTCACGGGTTTGAACAATCTTCTCTATAGTTTCTCGTATGATCCGGGTGCTGGTGAGAGTGTTGTTAGGAACTTGCCCGTTAGCTATTTGCGTGTCACCTACCTCATCCCATCAAAGAGGTGATCTACACTTGCTTCTGCAGAGAGCTTCGAATGACGCGACTTTGATGTTAATGTAATAGTTGATGTTGTATAAGGATTCGATGAATGGTTCTTCCTCTTTGTCTTTCAGTTTGAGGGTGATAAAAAGGACTTCTTTAACGAATATCGAAAACACGAGGCGAATCACCTGTCCCTTATCCAAAATGATAGATAGTGGTATACTCTGCAGTCTTGCAATCTTCTTGTGATGTGCTCCTGTCAGCTTTTCTATTTTTCTTTGTAGCCTTGGTCGGTAGAAAGTGTGTGAGTTTGGTTGATTTGTCTACGATCGCTCAAGTGGTAGCATGTCCATCCACTGTCCTGGGTAACTTGTCATGGAGTTCATGGTATGAATCATAACTGATTCATCTATCATCTCTTTGTGTTTATAAGTCGTATATAATTAAGATTGAAAAGACAGTCGAATCGGTGATTCTATTCTAAGCCCACATCCAAACAAGGAAAATGATTTAAAGCGGAATTACCAACCCTAAGCCCGTAGAATCTTAATTATATAGGGCTCCAATATATACACTTAGTAATCATAGATTCACTAGTATGGGTCCATAGTCTCTACTTGAGTGGGGTGATTAACTTGGGTGAGATGGCATTTACAACAACCCTTTTCCACAACTACTGCACTTAGATTGATTTTTGAACTCGGGTTGCCGTACGGATGGTATTCCCAGGAGATCTTCTCGGAATATATCGAGAAGGTTACGGGCTTTTTCAACATCCATGATGTCTTTCTCTTCTTGTTTCTTATCCACAGCATGGGCTAGGACGGCGTGGTACCTCCTGTGTAGGTACTTCTGAGTCTTGTTGTAAAAAGTGAGTCGGGGGATTGTGCCCGGTTTGTCGCCATAGACAACGAGGGTTCTATTACTCGATGGGTTGAGGCAAATGGCCTTTTCTTAATATATGATATCGGTATGGTGAGGAAACTAACTAATACGTTGTTAAAAAGAAAATGTTGTAAATTTTTATCGTGACCGGTGTTAGGATGATTTGAACGAATTGGTTGATTTAGTGTTAGAGTGCACCCTATGTACACGTCTCTAGTGCTTTTGATTATTCCAATTCTACTGTAAATATTTCGATTAAGTTTTTGAGGTTTTTGGTTGAGAAATTGATTAAATCTACGACTCACAATACTCCTCTCCGTGTTGCTATTATATAGTATCCATGCATATGTGCTATCGGGAATGAACGTACCAGAATCTCAGCAGGGTCTATTACTGCTTTTCCACGCTCTGTTGCTAAAACACTTCCGACGCTCCTGACATCTTTGTTTTTAGTCTTCGGGAACTCCTTTATGAAATGCCCTACCTCTCCACATCTGTAGCAAGTCCGACTCATCCCAACTTTTGTGTTCTGGGCGGTCTGTTGAGCCGGCACCCTACAGCAATTTGTGGTATGCCCCTTTTCATTACAGTTCTTGTAGTGCATTTCCCTGCACTTTCCTTTGTGATGAAAGCTACACTTGGTGCATTTTGGTAGGTTTCCAACATATGGTCTTGTCGGCACTGAGGTAGTAGGGATGGTGGTGGTGTGGAATGTCACTGTTTGTTGTCTTTTGGTAGGTCCTTGATTTGGGACGTCGTTGCAGGAACATACTCGGGGTGTCCCTGGTTGTTATTACGATTGGAACTTTTGGCGCCGTTCCCACTTTTGTTTGTGTTGTTAGCGCCGAGGTGTGCCATGATTGCTGTCACGGCGGCTGTTACCGCAATTTGAAATGTTGTAGGGTCTATTTATAGAACTAGTGTTGCACCAGTATGCTGATTACCTTCATGTGTCGGCATGATTCTATTTCGCGAGTGGCTTCCTCTGTTCTCAGTTCTGTGATGACTGTCCAGGTTGTAGTTGTAAGGGTTCTTTGTCCTATAACGACTATCTCCTTTTCTAAGGAGTGTAGGTGATCCGTATTGTTCTCTTGATCTGCTTGCCGGTCTATGGGTGCTATGGCCCGAAGTACGGTGCAGTGAGTTTATGTCGGTTGTGGATCATCGGTTGTCCTCTCCAGTCTATATGTGCGGCTAGGTAGTTAATTGCGGGTTGCTTCCTGAAATGAGAGGTGGAGGTTCTCACACTCCTCTTGATAGGGTAACGTTTATTGATGGTATCTCCCGAACTTCTTTCTCCATCTAGTCCCTTCTCGGAAATCTTCTTCCTCGTATTTCATCTATTGGTACTCTTCGAAATCTTCTTCTGGATCCTTCTTGATCCATCTATTGGCTTCGGTGGTAGGATAGTAGGGGTCTATGTGGAGATGAAGTCTAGCTGATATGCCTATGCGAGAATAGGGGTAAGAAGCATATGAAGAATCTAAGTGTGTGGTTCTATTGTAATGCAAAATAATCCTATAGTATTTTAAATTTGTATGTTAAAGTTTTCTTTGTATGGTTTGTTGGTAAGTTTTAGACTCGTCATCCACTACGACCATTCCTCGGCATACGTTGGTCACCTCTTGGATAAATATAGTTGATCAGGCTATATTCATCCCAGACATGATTACATACCCCGAGGCTTACTCGCAGTGTTTAACTTATCTTAATACTTTTTGTTTTGTTGCCAATATGACTCCTTACTAGTACGTTTGTATGCACTTACATTTTTCGTGAAATCTCGGTCTGTTCCTGGTCCTTCTATGGTTGCCTTGTGTATACAGGTGATATACAGTCAAGATTAAATAGTCAGTCGAATAAGTGATCTTACCTATATCCACATCCAAACAAGGAAAAGGAAGTAAAGTGAAAATCACAAATTCTAAGTCTATAAAACTTTTAGTATATACCACCTTAATGTATACACTTAGCAAACATAGACTTAACAGCAAAGGACCCCTAATGTTCCTGTTTTGAAATTGTTAAATTAGAGAGTTTTAGTCCCTATGTATTTATAGTTTGTATATCTTATGTGGTTTGATATACTTAGCTCACTATAAACAATGCTCTGATACCAATCTGTCACACCCCCAAACTGGAACGGCGGAAACGTTCGGGGGCGGATGACTTCATGTGGTAACGTAACAAATGAATACATAGTAAAGAAAGCAATACAACCATCATATATATAATTGAAAGTTTACATTGTTAAAAGGTACATGTTCAAAACCAATTACAATATGATGCCAAAATATGAATTTAAACTAGCGCCGCAGCGTCCCTTCTTCAAAAGCTGTTTGTTACCTGTAATTACTGAATCTCTGGGACATACAAGTAGTTTTGAAAGAGTAGATCAGCATTTAAGCTGGTGAGTTTCATAAGTATTAAATGACAATGTTTGTATGAAATGAAATGTTTTGTTCTTGTTTGTTTGTTTCTAGAAAATCCTATATTTTCTACTAGCATAAATGTAGCCTTCTTTCAAGACCAATGTTTGTTTCTAGAAAATGTATGTACGTATAAAATTTCCAATACGTCTGAAAAACCCCGTAAATCAATGTGTTTTTAATACTCCATGTGAGTTTTATAACCATGCTATTGACTAGAAATGCCTATACACAACGTTCTTCAGGCGTTGGAATGTTCTGACGTTTATCAATGGCGAACTGTAGCTAACAGTCAGGGCGCGGGGTTGTCAAGCCCGTATAGATCTATACACAAACACCATGCTCCCCCTCCAAGGCATTCTGGTATATAATACAGGACTTGAAATGTGTACTCGAACGTACGTGAAGTTAATGTCTCACAAAACTTAGTATAAAAACAGATTTACGTGTGAAAATGTTTGTATAAATGATCATCTCCTAAGACTGGGATAGCTATGAAAAATGACGTGAAATCTTTAGATATGCATTTGACAATATTTTACCCTTTGCTCAACAGGATACAAATGGAGTAGAGTTTCGTAAACTATATATGTATATTTTTGATGTAGAAGACAAGTTTGTAAACAAAACATATATATGTATATTTTCGATGTAGAAGACAAGTTTGTAAACAAAACATATATATATATATATATATATATATATATATATATATATATATATATATATATATATATATATATATGGTTATATATATGTATAAATTTTAAAAGATGATTTGGTATGTTTCGTAATTGTTGTTCAAATTCTTACGTTTTTATTAGAAACTTTGCATGTAATAATCCTTAAGTTTGATACTAAAGAACTTTTTGTACGTATCACTTTTGTAAAAATGGTAATTAAACATATTTAAATGATTGTGTTTTAACTTCCTTAATGTATAAACATTGCTCAAAAATGTTAGAATGTGTTAATAAATTTATAAACCACTTTTGACAGTTTTACCCTTTACTGTCCCTGTTTTTAGAAAACTCATAGAAAAATCATCGTAAGTCAAAAACTGAATCCGTCACCTGTGAGAGTTTATAAAATGAGTCTAACGTGTTCCTAATTTTTATTATGATTTTTAGTGGTCTCAAACTAGTGTGAAAATGAACATCTTCACAGACTGGTCCGAAATCACTTCTGAAATGACAGGCAGTTTTATAAAAATCGCCATAAATTGTAGAAAAATTGTATGAATGCGTGCGAGTAGTCCTTAGAATGGTATAAACTTGAAATATTTGCATATTGTACACTTTTGAAAGATATTAAGGTTAAGATGGTCAAAAAAGTCTGTGAACAGGACTCAACTTTTCTGTAGAAAGTTGTCATTTAAATTTAAGTTATGTTTAGTGTTCTAACTTGTATTCCCCCCCTTAAAACTTGAAGAAAACATGAAAATGTAGGGGTATGAACTCACATTATGTGAATACCTGAAGAATGGAAGGTTTAAGATGAACTTTTGGTTGTTGGTTTGATGCTCCAAAACAACCACTCTTTTGGCTATGTTGCAGTCACGAAATTTCACAGCAAAAGAGCAAGAAAAAGGGTAGTTTACTCACTGTTTTGAATCAATAATTTTGAGTATCATAACAAGTAACTTCCAGGGGTATTTGGTGGTAAAAATATCAAGCAAAAGGAAGGTGTAGATGGGTGAAATGGTGGCTGAAACACAAAAGGGACAGCAACCCTTTAGTTCATGGTTTTGATGGCTTTGGAAGGAAGTTCTTGTGCTTGAAAATGAGATGAAGGTTGAGAGTAATTCCCTGGAGTATTGTCTGGTCAAATGAGGGTAAAATGAAGAGGAAATTTCGTGGATATGAAGGAGGAAAGAGTGGAAGAGGATAAGGGGACAAAACCTAGACTAGCTTGTGATGAGATGTGAGTTTAAGTGATGTGATCTTGTCTAGCCACTTGCTTGGGTGGTTGCTTAGAGATAGGGTTAGTTAACTAACTAGCTACTAGTTATTTAGTTAGTTAGGAGTTCTAGTTAAGGAGAGGGAAGGTCTTAATCTCGAAAATTAGAAGAGGGATTAAGAAGCATTCTTAGTAAAATGTCTTAAGTGATTAAGCACTTATTAATTAAGTTGGCACTTATCTCCACCAATTCTCTTATCTTAATTGATTTAGACATCATAAAAATTACATGAAATCACTTTAAGTCATGACCCATAACTAGTCATTCACTAGATAATAATACATATATATACAAATACATACATGTATACTTAGTATAAAATAACAATGTAGTTTTTGTGTATTTGAACTTTAATGTTTATGTTTTATTCTTTTTATTCAAAAACACTTAAATACATTCTAATTATACCTTATAATAATTCATTTTATATTTTAATTTATTTAAATATAAAATTTATTGACCAAAGTATAATTTCGTGACATTTAACCGGTTAACCTTATCGTTAAACACGTTTTGTCACTTTGGTTCGTATATTTGTCAAATTTAGATCCTCCACATCTATTAAGCAAACGTTTTACATAGAACCTAACTTACTTATCAACTAGATAAATGTTGATACAAAAATTAAGTTTGTTGCGTTTAAATGATGTTATATGCTAATTTCACAAACCGGTGATGGTTCGTAGCCATACATCATAACGAAATTTATCAATAGCTACTTGTTTTATATTTCACAATAAATTATTTAAATAAAAGAGGTTAAATTCCTTCAACCATTCTTGATAAAATACTCATATTGCTTAATAATCAAAACATAGCATCGTACGATCGTTCCTATTTTTACCAATTGTTACAATAGCCAAAGCGAAGATGAAGTTAAACCCAACTAAGTGCAACTTCGGAGTTGAGGAAGGGAAATTCCTCGGGTACCAAATATCCAAGGATGGAATTCTACCCAATCCTACCAAAATCTAGGAGTTCCTTGAGTCGAAAACCCCTCACAACCTCAAGGGCATGCAAGAGATCAACGGTATATTGACGGCATCGTGAAGATTCATCGCCAAATCCGCAGAAAAAGCGCTCCCCATGTATCAAACACTTAAAGGGTGCATAGACAAGAGACAGTTCCAGTGGACAGACAAAGCAAATGGGGCATTGCAACAACTCAAAGAAGCCCTGCAAAACTACCAGCCCTCGCCTGCCCGCTGCTAGGGGAAACACTACAGATGTATCTTGCCGCCTCCAAAGAAGCTATCTCTTCGGTGTTAGCGGTGGAGAGGGATGGCAGACAGGTTCCCATCCACTTTGTTATAAGGGATCTACAAGGCCTGGAGGTCAATTGGTCGGCCTTGGAAAAACTAGTCCTCGCCCTGCTATATGCCGTCAGGTGACTACGAAGGTATTTTCAAGCCCACAAATTGGATGTTCTGACTAGTTACCCAATAAAGCAAGTACTGCTAAGGCAGGAAAAGTCCGGGCGCCTAGCCAAGTGGGCCATAGAGTTAGGTGAGCATGATATGCATAATCACGCTCGGACTAGCATCAAGGCCCAAGCCCTCGCAAACTTCTAGGTCGAAATTCCAGATACCTTTAAGGGAGTACCAATGATGATTTCTATCGATCCACTCGAGGCTAAAGCTAGCAAAGAACTCTGGAAACTGTATACTGATGGCGCATCAAGCAAGGAAGGTTCAGGCGCAGGCCTGATCCTAAAAATCCTCAAGGGTGAAGAAATCACTTACGCATTGCGGTTTGATTTCCAGGTATCAAAAAATGAGGCAAAGTATGAAGCGCTCTTACCAGGTCTGAGGCTAGCTAACGAGGTTGGCGCAACACAACTAGCGGCACCCAGCGATTCACTACTTGTCACGAACCAAATAAATGGGACATACGAGCCAAAGGACCCCAGGATGCAGAAATACCTAGATGCAATCTGTAGCTTAGCCAACACATTCAAAAGTTTCTCAATAAAACAGATCTCCCGGGGGGGGGGGACGCAAGGGAGGACGCTCTCAACAAGCTGGCCTCTACTTCGTATGACCACCTCATGAAGAAATTGTTGGTTGAAGTACTACCGGAACAAAGTATCGACAACCAAAAGGTTAATACAATGTCACTCCCTCCAGAGTGGACCATGCTCTTTGTCCACTGCCTGCACCAAGTCGTGCTTCAAGACGACCCAGAAGAGGCGAAAAAAGTCAAAATCAGAGCATCACATTTTTCAATCGGGGATAATCAACTTTACCGAAGAGGATACCTAAGCCCATGGCTCAAGTGCATCTATAAAGTAGAGGGGCAGACGTTCCTTGAAGAAAGTCATTTCGGGGACGTAACAGCACACGAAGGCGCTCGCACACTCATGGGTAAAATACTCCACCTAGGAGTATATTGGCCAGACGTGTACACTGACGCCGCAACCCTAACAAAGAAATGCAAAGAGTGCCAACCATTTGCTCCTTTTCAAAACCAACCGGGCATGCCATTAACCAGCATCATCAGCCCCTGGATTTTCCATCAATGGGGAATCGATATAGTGGGACCTTTCTCACCGGCACCAGGGGGTGTGAAGTTTTTACTGGTGGCCGTGGATTACTTTACCAAATGGATAGAGGTGGAACAACTGGCCAATGTCACTGGCAAGAAGATGATAAAATTCATGACCAATAATATCTTGGCCCATTTTGGCACCCCTAGGATCCTCATAAGTGACAACGACACTTAATTTGAATGTAGTCCCTTCAAGGAGTGGTGCGAAGACAAGAGAATCCATCGCCGGTTCACATCAGTAGCGCATCCTCAGGGCAACGGAAAATACCGAGTTATTAAATGAAACCATTGTTAATGGTTTGAAGAAAAGGTTACTTAGATCAAAGTCTGCCTGGGTGGATGAACTCCCAACCGTGCTGTGGTCATATCATACCACAACAAGGTTAAGCACAGGTAAAACCCCATTTAGCCTAACTTATAGGACTGAAGCAGTCCTCCCCTGGAGATAGTGGCATGCTCCTTGCGAACAGATAGTTTCGAGGAAGCCGCCAACGAAGAAGGCAACGCCAGGACCTGGACATGGTTGATGAAAAATGTGAGGCGACACAAGTGCACCAGGCACTATACAAATCATGAACTGAAAACTATTACAACCGCCAGGTCCGGGTCAAGAACTTTAAAGTCGGAGAATGGGTACTAAGAAAGAACGAGTCTAGCCATGCGGAACCATTGGAGAAACTCAATGTCACGTGGGAAGGACCATACAAAATCGTGGAGGCCCATAAGAATGGTGCTTATGTTCTAAAAACTCAAGATGGGTGTGCCATTCCAAGAACGTGGAATGCGCAAAGCCTGCGCCATTTTTACTCTTAAAACGAGTGTTAAAGGTAGAACCAATGCTAGCAAATGCATTGTGTATTAATTTTTACATGTAAACGTAATTAGAAAAAATTAATTTGCTACTTTCAATTTCATTACACTCTAAACAAAACTAGAGTTAAACCGAAAGGGCAATTCAGATGCACCTTATTTTCAAGCTTGAAAAACAAAACAAAGAGGCTATGTAGATTTAACGTGTGACAACAAAGACTGATCATCCAATGTCTCACAAGTGAAATCGTTATAAGGAGGCAGCCAGGGAGTTTTCATATACAAGGCTCATAACCTTCCTCCCAAAACATGTTCATCATTTATATCATAACAAACATACAAATGAGCATGTGACATAAGTGTAGATGGATCATAACCTTCCACCAATAAAAGAAAAAGCATAATCAGGTGAGCCTCAAGATGACGATCTTGGCTATACCTAGGGTCTTTAAGCAGCAAATTAGAACAAATTTCTCAAAGACCAGCATTGCTAAAACATATAGAGTTCACCAATAATAGAACTCAAGCCAAGGGTGCAAGCAAACCCTGCGTAAATACCATGTGACGGCCAACACAAACCACACATGAAGCAACCAAACAAAAGAATAGGTGTAGTAACAACAAACATTCATACCCACAAATTATAAAAATATCAATTTTCATGTTGTCAGACTTCCAGACTTTCAGGCCACCCTGAGGGAAGCAAAGGCAAAAAACGACAAGAAAAGAAATATAAAAATTGTTCACTGATATGACATCACAACAAATCGAAGAAACACTATTACTTGTGGGCGAGGGTGTTACCGTCACCAAGGGAAGAGATTAGGCCAGGGCTTGATCCATCACCCTGAGCGTCTTGGCAAGGGTCACGAAGCCCAACAATATCCAGATCACCTAAGCGAAGATAACCAACATAATCTGTTTTAGTGAAAGCAACCAGGGCATCTTCCATCTCGTGAACCTTGGTGACCACATCCACCTTAACCTCCAGGCTAAATTCCCCGGCGATCACCAGCTCCTTGTCAGCCTTCTTCCCCTACTCCAGCCCCGCCGCTACGCAAGCCACCCGCACCTGCACCAAACCCTGGAGAACCTGGGGGATCTCGGTTACCCGGTCCACTACCCTGCTGAGCCCGTCATTATGGATCCAAGAAACGTCCTTTTCTAGCTCTCCCCTTGTGGTGTTCTCAGCAACCAAATCAACCCCCAGTTCTGTCGTACGCCCACTCAGACCAGCATTCTCCAACGTTAGGACCCCCACACTATCGTTCAGGTGCTCCACCTCTTCCTTTAGCTTCACCACTTAATCCACCAAGCTTGCCCTCTGAAACAACACCGCCTCCTGTCTAGCCTCCTACTTGTTCTTAGCGGCTTCTAACTTCTCCACTTGGGCCTTCAGCTCTTCACACTCAATGACCCACCTGTCTGAATCAAACTGGAGGGTATCCATCTCAGAGATACGTTCGGCGACCACAACTAAATAAGACGACACTTAGGCGGCAGTGTAACGTAAGCCATTAGCCATATGCTCTTTGGACAGGACAGTTAGGGCCTCATTCGTGGTAGGAGGAAATGCATGTTGACACCACACGAGAGCCGTGTCATGATCGGAGACAAGATCTTAAGCAGTTAGTCTCCAAGCTGGTTTATAGGCATCCGGATGAGAACCCATCAGAAGGGGGGTGGTTGTGGTTTTACCAGACGAAGTTGAAGCAATAACATGGAGTGACGAAGACCCAGTCTCCACCTTAGTCCCACTGGTTGTGGGAGTAAGTCTAGTTTTCTCATTGCCTTTTTCTCCGATATGACAGGGCGGTTAAGTTGCCCCAGTTTGTGCCCCTACGACAGTTTTGGAGGACCTTCATTGGGGGCAATGATGGAATCCTTGGTACCCTCTAGTATGAAAGTCAGATTGCGTTTAATACGAAGAGGAGGACTAATGCTGGCTGACTCAGCTTGACCACCGGAAGAGGCTTCTAGGAAAGCAACACCCCTCTTAACACGACAGAGACTCCCCGGAGACCCGGAAGGTGTAGGATCCTTTTGAGAAGCACTGGTGACAACAATGTCCTGCAAATCTAGGTCATCGCCGACACCAGAGGCATTATTAGAACCAACAGTTTCCTTGATTCCTCGTACGAAAATAAGGGGTGGAAGAGCCTCCACAATATCAACATCACGACACTGAATCTTATCGTCGAACTGGCCCTGAAGAGCTTTCTCTAAAGAAACAACTTCCTCCATACCTGGCAACAAAACAAAAGATAACGATAGTAAAACATAATGTCGATTTATACGTGTTTTGCCAAATTTTCAAAAAAATGGGGGGGGGGGGGGTTGGATAAGAGGTGCAAGAGAATACCCTCTTTCTTAACGAAAAACTCGGTCATCTTTCAGCGTTCCCTCCAAGCGGCGCTCATTCCACTGGCAGGCAAGAAGCAGTCAAGCCAATCTTCAACATTGATGCTGATCTTCTCAAGGACGTCGGCTAATTCCTTGTCAGCACCAAAAAGTGTCAAAGCACGGTCAACGTACACTTTAGCCCTCAGATAACTGAGCACCATAAGATTTTTGTTTACCCACAAGAACTTATCCTGCCAATTCTTCTTCAATTTCTTATCATAGATAAGGGTAGGGACTCCCCGTCGTCGAGAGAGGGTTCGAGTTCCCGACTGGGTATAGGCATTAAAGAAGTGCTTGAAAGCAGGAACAGTCGGGAGGCGGCCCAGAGCATGGTAAAGTACTTCAACACCCACTATCTTGTTTATGGAGATAGGGGTCAACTTTCTCACCGAAAACCTGTATTCCTGGATGATCAGGTTGAAGAAATCAGTGGTGGGCAAGCACATACTTGCCTCAAATAAGGCGATTGGGATGCTGAATTTTCCCTCAGGCAGACTGTAGACTGAAGCATCGGCCAGGGGGATTTTCACATCGTGTTCGGAAACGAACCTGAACCAAAACTCAAAAGAATCCCACTCTTTGGTGGTAAGATCTCTCCCCAAAGAGTGAGTGGTAGCCATGAAAAATATGAATAAGGGACAGAAAGTTTTTTTTTTCGAGAACAAGAAGTGAAAGAGAAACAAGTAGAAGGTAGGAAGGAAACGCCAGGGAGAACAGAGCCTTAAATACCACAAAAGGGGCAGTGAATTGTCTTCATGATGAAATTGCCGAACAAACAACGATCTCGACCTAGAAGTTGTATAAGCTGCCAATAGCAGCCCTCTATGTGCCTGTAAATAACGCAGAACGACTTTGCAACGTCACAAACGCAGAAGCCTACTAGTCTAAGGGACTTGTTAACGTTACCATAAATGGTCCCGTTAAATGTAATGGACGTCATAAACGAGATGTTATCTCATCAGTACTTTGGCGAAGGCCTAGTCTTAGCCAAGGCCAGGACAATAGTTCATTTCCCTTCACGAGGGACGAATATTCCCCGCAATCTTCTCATTCACTCATGACCAATCAGGACGTGACGGAAAGCTTAGGTGACACCCAGAACTGACGTCACCAGAGGAGGCGACGTTTGATGCTGATTGGACGAGGTCTCCATGATTTGTTAGAGGCAGGAATTTAAGGATCTCTTCCGCCTCAAGGAAGGGATCCATCTTCTCTCTCACAAACTTTACCCTAAAATCACCCCTCTCAGAAAACTAAGTTGATCGTCGGAGCGACATCCCAAGAGAACACCCAGATGTCCCTTAACGATTCTTCTTTGTGTTGTGTTCTTAGGAAAACCCTCAAGGTAGATCTATCTTCTGGCATCCACACCCCTGTTGAACATGTCACAATAGTATGAAATCCTTACTTGTTTTCTAAAACAATCAAAATTTAAACAAGGTTCGGTTGACCCAACCTTCTTTCGCAAGAAAGATGGTGACCATTTAATGATCGTTCAAATTTATGTTGATGACATCGTTTTTGGATCCACTAATCCTATATTAACTACCGAATTCCGAAAACTGATGGAAACTAAATTTGAAATGAGCTCAATGGGTCCAATTAACTTTTTCCTTGGTTTAAACATTAGACAAAGTTCCGATGGTATATTTATCAACCAAGAAGCCTACACGAAGACCTTGCTAGAAAATTTTAGAATGGTGGGTGATTCAAAGGTCAAGGTTCCAATGGCATTTTGAACGAAGCTTACATCATCTTTGGACAAGCCAACAACTGATATCACTTTATATCGTCAGATGATTGGATCTTTAATGTATCTAACATCAATTCGTCTTGATATTATGTGTGTTGTATGTTATTGTGCTAGGTTTCAGGTGAATCCCCGTGAAAAACATATGATTGATGTGAAGAACATATTCTGATATCTCAAAAGAACCACTTCTGTTGGTATTTGGTATCCTTCTAATTCCGGATTCTTTGAGCAAGCATATTCCGATGTTGATCTTGGTGGATGTGGACTTGATCGTAAAAGCACATCTGGGGGATGTTAGTTTCATGATGGAAAACTTGTGAGGGTGCAATCCAAGAAGCAGACTTGTGTCTCTTTATCTACTACAGAAGCTGAATACAACGCAGTTGCATCGTGCACTTCCTAAGTTGTGTGTATACAAAATTAGATTAGGGACTATGGGATCAACATGAAAAGAATCCCACTATACTTGTGGAGACTCGAGACTCCTTCCTCATAGTCTCAGTTCGTCAAAACCTTTCAAAAAAAATGTCAGCTAGTCTTTGCGATGCTGAATCAACTTGAGGGTGTTTCAGATAGCATTGCTCTTTCGAAACATGGGGAGACAAAGAACACAAGGAAGAACCCCGTGCTAAGAGCACGACTGGTGAACAACATGAAGAAAAACCGAAGACGGATGCTCAGAAGGTTAATGAAGCTTCTGCAGCATTAAAAATTATTATTAACCTTTCAAAGGAATGGGGAGAAGATAGGTAAATGAGTTTATGAACTGATTTTTGTAACGAAACTAAGAGTAAAGATAGTATAATATAGGTATTACTAAGTGATATTTGAAATATTAACTGAGTAGAGGTTTTTCATATGGAATGTAGGTGTTCTGTAACATCCCGATGTTGAGGTACTTTCAAACGTAACCCTTGGTATGATTACATATTGCTTTTTGGTCCCTGAGCATAAGAGAGAGTGCATAATGGCCCATAGTGGAATTGTTGTAATTTTAGGCTGAACACACATACGCTCGGTGTACTGCGTGGTACGTGGGGCGTAATAATCATTTAAGAGAACAATGTCATTTTAGGAGTACGCTGGGCATACAATGCGTACGCTGGGCGTACTCTTTGTGGGCGAAGACCTTAATCTTGAGGGTGTGGACCCTACATATTGATCATTAAGTCCCATCTACCCACCCATTTCCAACTGCCATCCTTAGAAACGTCTTCTCTTGCAAACCCTAGTCCTATTTTTTGCATTTTGAAGCTTGAGTGTTTTTTTTGTGTGTTCCAAAGGAAGAAGAAGGTGGTGGTGAAGCTTTGAAGCTAGAAGCAAGTTTGGATATGGAAGCTTTGCATTATTCTTTATCTCTAGAAGTTAAAAAGTTCCCACCTTTATGAATAAGTTGCTAAATCTCGCTTGCATGATGAAAGTATGAGCTTTTGTCCCCCAAATATGGCCTCTCTTGTGTATATCATGCTATGGAATGTTTGGGATATCCTTTTGGACTAGTTTCAATGTCTTGAATCATAAAAATATGATTTTGGCCTGGAGATTCCTTCATGCAATCCATTAAGAGCTTTAGAGGTTAAGATAAGTTAGGATTTTCTTGTGGGGCTTGATATAGACATGTAGAACCATAAAGTTGGAAACTTTATGGTTTGGATGTCATTTGGGGCTAATACTGAAAATTGGACGTAGTGACTTAAGGAATTAAGCCCTCAAAATGAAGATATTAAGTCATTGCGTACGTTGGGCATAGCTTATAGTATGTTGGGCGTACGCCTAAGGGAGCCCGATCTGGATCGCGAGTACACGAGGTGTACTCGATCTGAGTTGACTTTGACCATTGAGTTCTTGACCATTAACTTTTTGACCAAATTTGACTTTAGGTCAAACTTGAGGGTTTTGATTGGTGATTAAGATTTTATATGGTTATGATGTTAGTGGATCCACGGGAGGAAGCAGTATAGCAGGGAGCGTATCATGGTGTTCTCGGGTTTTTTCATTTTAGTCGAGTTTTGCCTCGTTGTACTATGGGTCGAAGGCAACAATGTCGGCCCACTTGTTTCGGTTATTTGTTAGTTGAGGGATGCCTTTGGGACCGTATATAGTCATGTAGGATTGACTAAGGACTCTTGATCTAGGCTCTCTTACATGTTACTTGTTTGGTTGTGGTTCTAGAGCAGGATCACCTATCCGGGTGTCTATCTCACCTCTGATTATATACGATCATGCATTTCTTGGATTATTGTTATTTAGTATGTCGCTATGCTGTAGGGATCCGTTAGATCTATATTATGGTATTGAGTATGCTGCTATGCTATAGTGATCTGCTAGATTTGTATCCTGGTATCTAGTATGTTGCGTTGCTGCAATGATCTATCAGATCGGTATCCTGGTAGATAGGATGTTGTTATACTGTAGTGATCTGTTAGATCGGTATCCTGGTATGTAGGATGTTGCTATGCTATAGTGTACTGTTGGATTTGTATGTTATATGTACTTACTGGTTATCATCTGGTGGAGTGCGCTAAGGATTATCTGTGGTCACATAGGATAGCCTAAGAACTCTTGATCTAAGCTTTCTTGACTGTTCATTGTTTCGTTGTGGCTGTAGAGTGGGATCATCTGTTTGGGTGGCTATCTCACCTCTAGCTACTTATGGTTACACATTTCATAGAGGTTAGCTGGTAGCATGACTGTATGCGATGAGAGGACTAATAGGCGGCAGTGAGCTATATTGTTGTTGTTTGTCTGTGTTATGTGCCTACTTGATCCTTGTTTGTTTATATGTCGACATATGGTGGTGGTGGGTTGAGGCGATCCTGCTTTGTGATGTAGGCCAAGATACCCGGTGCGGGCCGACAGTAAGTCGTAAGCACGGAGGATCTAGAAGAGCGGTTGGGTTGAGGCGACATGCCAACAAACCCTAGGTATTCCAGCCTGATGGCTGAGTGGACCCGATGCATGCTTGTATGTTTATCATTTGGGGTATTTTGGGGGAAACTCACCAATCTTTATGCTTACCCAGTTTTTTATGGTTTCAGGTATCATCGGTGTTTGCGGGAAGGCGAAGGCGGGACTCTATACACTCATCAGCAACATTGAGGATTCCGCGTTTTCTATGATACTCTGATTTTTAATAAATGTAATTTGGAATAAATCGTTTTCTTAATAATGGGTTTATAAATTAGGAAGTTTTACCTTAATAAAACTGAAAAGTTTTGGTTGTGAAAAATGGGACGTTACATGTTCAAAGTGGTCATAGTTCATATTAGACCACACTAGCAGTGTTTTAAGTTCAAAGAAGTTAATGGTGTATAATGTTAGAGTTTCTTGAAGATGACAAACCTTTCGGGGAGGGGGGGGGAGTTCTTAAGGTTTGGATGATCATGATAAGCCCGTCAAGGATAGTAATCAGTCATAGTTTTGTAGTGTCTGAATCAAGCCCTTCGAGGAAATTGATCTTTAGCCTACATGCTAACATGCATATCTATCAAGTGCATAAATAACATCAAAAAATAATATGGTATACTAGGAATCACTTTCCTTCTCGAGCTCCGTTTGACTGTTTGCATTGCAACTTTCCTTCTTTTATAAAAAATTCTTTCCGAATTTTTGAGAAAAATCTCGTAGAAATTTGTTTGAGTTCAAACACACGCTCACGTTAGTCTAAGTGAATTAACCCAAGGTTTGGATAACATCTTGTTACGTCCCAAATTTTTAACCCAAAATTTCTTTTAAAGATATTATTAAGAACAACTCAAAAACCATTTACATAAAAAGAACACAAATATCCATTTGTTTCAATCATCCTAAAAAAAAACCTGGTATCCCTTCTAGGTATTCTAGAAGTCTTAAAAGCAAAGTCAACCAGATGCTAGTATGCTACACCCTTCCTTTCTCACCAAAACAACCTTAAAACAATTAACTTCAAAATGTAAATAAAAAATTTAGTGAGTTACCCAATATACCACATTACATTACACATACAACGCCTACGCCTACAAATGTTATAGTCTCATTATAGTCTCACATACGATTGTTATAGTTCCATATATAATTTCTATTGTGTCAAATATAATTGTTATAGTCCCACTATAGTCTCACATACAATTGCATTAGTCCCACCATAGTCTCACATTCAATTTCTATAGTCATAATATAGTCTCACATCCGTCATACAGACTATCTAGCACACAAGGACATCTAATGTCACATGTAGTATAGTAAAAAAACTCACATGAATCTAGCAACCACAATCATAAAAGCAGTCTCCTCAACGTAACCATGTGTCATGACTCGACTTTAGTCGTAACAAAACAACTACATGACAAAATACGCACGAGGTGATACCAACCTTCATGTTGCGACCATCATGCTCATATCGCGTCTTCTGGGCAGAATCATGTATTCCATTAAGTGTTTAATCCTTTAAGCCATAGGCTATAACTTTCTACAATTTATTTAACGACGTTCTTAATGGATAAAGTTTTCAACTTTATCTATAACGAAACCTCTAACATAGCCAACACTAACCC
The DNA here is from genome assembly GCF_002870075.4 of Lactuca sativa. Lineage (NCBI taxonomy): Eukaryota > Viridiplantae > Streptophyta > Magnoliopsida > Asterales > Asteraceae > Lactuca > Lactuca sativa. The sequence goes on from NC_056628.2 coordinate 7,013,862, forward strand.
TAGATCTATAATTAGGGGAAAATGTCAAGGACATTCTTGCATGGATCCAAGGGGGATTGAGCTTGCACTCGACTCAACTTAATGTGTTGAGAAAGCCATCCAAAACAACTAGTAACTTGGAGTTTTTTCAAACTCTAAGCCACTCAACCATAAATGGACCAAATCATGCTAAAAACCTAGATGTAGAAGCATTCAACCCTAAAGATCTAAACTTTATAACTTATAGTGGATTTTGAAGTGACAAGAAAGTGGAAACTTCACTTGCTTCTTCTTTAAGAATCACATCACAAACACGAAAACATAAAGAAGGACACTTAATAGGCTATGGTTTCTACTCTAGGGCTTCTAAGAGACAGATGTTGAGTCCGAGCCTTTAAATATGGTCTGAAACTTAAGACATGGGGTTTTGAGCTATTACGGTGACGCGCCGCGACAAAGACATGGTCGTGTCGTGAAGTTGCTTTTCTCTCTAAACCAACTATCTTATTTCAAAAATGAACATAGTTATTTTTATATGATTCTATAGTTCTATGAGTTGCAGTTGATTATATGTTGGTCTCATATATATATATATATATATATATATATATATATATATATATATATATATATATATATATATATATATATATATATATATATATATATAAGTGGTGAAGTTGCTTTTCTCTCTAAACCAACTATCTTATTTCAAAAATGAACATAGTTATTTTTATATGATTCTATAGTTCTATGAGTTGCACTTGATTATATGTTGGTCTCATATATATATATATATATATATATATATATATATATATATATATATATATATATATATATATATATATATATATATATATATATATATATATATATATATATATATATATATATATATATATATATATATAACCTTGCTTAAATAAGCTCGTGAGTTTCACGAGCCAAGTATTCTAATATTTGAGCTTGGCTCGATATTGTACTCTAGTAGCTTGAGTTCGAATTGACTTCAACCGAGTTAATTTTAAGTATATTTTGAATCGGTCTCGAGTATCTCACTAGTTGGTTCGAATAAGTTATATCTATACTTATAACTCAAACATGATGAAGACGGCTTAGTGATTATCTCTTTGTATAATACATTCCATACTATAATTCAAACATTATTTAGACTACATAATGATGATATCTAGGTATAGTATGAGACACTTTAGGATGGAGTTGATACAAATTCGAATTACACAAATTAACTTTGTATCCGCCATTCAAAAATAATGTCACATATAAGCCTACTGCAGTTCAACGGATTCTTTCTGGTCACATATCTAGGTTGTTGTATCATATTCGTTTAAAAATAGGCATGCTAGAAATTATCAGTTTTATTAAAGTCATGGGTGTAAACTGATAATTTTAAAATATATATTTTGAGGACTCTTATGTGGCCTTTTATGTCTCTTGTCACCCATCATTCCTTTTCACCTCATCACTCACCACCCAACCCAAGTGGCAGTTCACCAGTATCTTTCATGGATCAATGGTGGGCCCTCTACCTTCTCTCTCTATATATCTCCAGCGACTATATATATATATATAGGTTGGTGGTGGCGTAAACCTGGATAAGTTTGTTTTGAAGGGTTTCTACATTATAAGCATCGGGATATAATAGCATTAAGATTGTCAAGTATTTTTATTTTTCCGCTGGTGATTGGTGGTGCTTATCGATGGGAAGACAGCCGTGCTGTGATAAACTAGGGGTGAAGAAAGGGCCGTGGACGGCCGAGGAAGATAATAAACTCATCAACTTTATACTAACCAGCGGCCAATGTTGTTGGCGTGCTGTCCCTAAGCTCGCAGGCCTCCGCCGGTGTGGGAAGAGCTGTCGTCTCCGGTGGACCAACTACCTTCGACCTGACTTGAAGCGTGGCCTACTCACTGAGTCTGAAGAACAACTGGTTATTGATCTCCATGCTCGTCTCGGAAATCGGTAGGTCGTCGTTGGACTCACTCACTCCAACAAAAAGAAATTCTCAATCTTTTTTAAAATTACATACTCCAGTCTCAAATCTTTTTAGAATTTCATTATCGTATCTTATGTTTTAAATAAATTCGCTTTTGGTTGTTTAAGACCACCCGTTCTGTCTATATACGAATTTTATAAAGACAAAAGTATCTTATTAAAAACAAAAGCGATCAAATAAATTATATATCAAAATATAAGTCATACCAATCAAATAAATATGGTTTATGGCCGACATGTTTCATAGTAAAGCTACGACGAGGTATTTTAGTGCCTAATTAATTTCATTGGTCTAATTCTCAATCTATCCTTTAACATTTATTTCCAAAAAAGTAATACATAAGATGTTCCTTTCGTTTTCGTCATTGAATTTTAAAGCGAACTTCATCTTAATTTGTGGTTCGGGTAGATGATCTTTCATGTTATGAAAATAAAATCTCAGCAAACAAAAAAAAAATGAAATGAAATTGGAACAAATTCTTTTAAATTTTTCTGTATCATACAGTATTCACTAAATTTCTTTATCATTTGATTGTTTGTTAGGTGGTCTAAAATCGCAGCAAGATTACCAGGACGAACAGATAACGAGATTAAGAATCATTGGAACACTCATATCAAGAAAAAACTCATAAAAAGAGGAATTGATCCTGTCACTCATGAACCACTTGAAAAGGAATCTCCAGACACAAAAACCTCATCTTGTCCAGGAGAACACTCCTCAGAATCTGAAAATAACAGCCTTTCACCACTGCTCGAAAGCATCAATGCTACTGGAAACTCGGAGGAGAACTCAACCTCCTCACCACCTGAAAATTGTTCAACTTTGAGTGATGAGCCACATAAATTGTTTGATAGCCTTTGTGAAGATGAAAAGTTATTAAGCTACCTTCTAGGTGATGATGAGCCTCCACTAGTTGATACAACGACTTGGGAGTTACCAAACACTGCACAAAACTTCAATAACTTTAGTTCGTGGGATGATTGTGCTACGTGGCTATTTGATTGTCAAGATTTTGGAGTTCATGATTTTGAGCTGAACTGTTTCAATGAAGTTGAGATGAACATCTTAGACAGACTAGAGACCGGAAAGAAACAACAAAAATGAAGTTATTTAGTTCAAAGGAATAAGATTGTGATCATGTTCTGGAGCTCATTTAATCATTCATGGAGATCCAATGAGTTTGTAGAACAGTAATACAGTCCCAATCCTGAGAACTAGATTAAAATGTTGGCCCGGTTTTTTTACATGGTGGAATGAGACGCTTCATCTAAGAGTCTGAAAGAGAAACAAGTATTATATGTTAGTAATATTACACATGTTGGGAATTAGTCAATTTTATGTTTTTAGTGTTACTAAGCACCATGTATATGATGGTATAGAAGAAAACTCAAGCCTTAAAAGAGATTTCTCCCCATCAATTAGGTAACTTTATCAAACAACAAAAAGGTGTAGCTACTTAGAAAATATGGTTAAAGTAGGAACAAATGTCAAATGTCCAGAACATAGAAAGGTCTTTGTGAATATGGAAAGTTATTGTATATGCCTTCTTTTGTCGACAAACTATATATATATATATATATATATATATATATATATATATATATATATATATATATATATATATATATATATATATATATATATATATATATATATATATATATATATATATATATATATATATGTATGTATGTATATATATATATGCATGTATGTATGTTTTCTTTTGTTGACAAACAATATTACATTTTTTTCTTCCGAGATACTAGTTTTTTCTTCTTAATTTGCTGCCCATCTTAAGATCTTCTGCATAAGTTTTAGATTTATATTTGCTAAATGCCGAGTAGGATTTATCAAAAAGAATGTTGTCATTTTTTACAAAGGATATATCCTAAGAGTGAAGCCAGGAGACATGTAAAAATCTTTTAAAAACTCAGTTTCTAAAATAATAATCAAATTAAGAATGATGATGTGTGAATTACGGTCCACGGATCAAAGCTTATGAATAAAGATGATCTGGAAATATTCAAGGGATATATTACTAAAACTCCTGGTTGGATTAGGACAGCTTCCAGGTATAAATATGTTTAGAGGCAACAAGTCTTATTAAAGTTCAGTATAAATATGTTTGCATGTCAATGTTGAAACAATATTAGTTTCATATCAGTATTTTTCAACCAAGCGGTCAACAATCTGCCTGATTAATCTTGTTGTTTGATGTTGCAACATCAAATCTTATATTTATCATGTGCAAGAGCACAAATTCCACGAGAATGCTTTTTGGAGGAAGATTAATATTATACACATTGGACATGGCATCTCGTAAAACCATACAAGGAGCAAAAAGTTATGCATCTTTATATAGAATCTTATAGTGTGAAACGTAAGCCCTTTAATCAAGTAATGCTATATATTTTGTAAGCACCTAAACTGAACCGGGTTTGGTGGAGCTATAAATGTTATAAATATTTAATAATAGCTACGATAGATTATCCCCTTTAAATAAATGCATATTCATTCCTCTACTATAAAAAGTGAAGGAATGGTCATTAGTTAGTAGTACACCAAAGTGTAATCATAGTTTTGTAGAGAGCATGAGTAGCTTTGGAATCATTTTCCCTAACCAGAAGTGTTTTATAAAATATTATAAAACCTATTCATCAACCCATTATTGATTTATCTTCGAGATATCTTTATTCCACACCTAGCCAGCCAAAATTTGGTTTCTACAACTGGTATAAATGTTATATATGTGTCTCTACAAGAAACGATCCTAACTAGCTATCTGGATGTTTTCAATTTTTAGACAAAATTTTCTCAAATTTACCGGTGAAACTTTTTTGTGATGACTTTTTATGATTTATGAGTGTTGATTCGATATATCCAAAGTAAATTATTATTGTGGCTGGTCATTTATTTATATGTTGTTGTTTCAAGAAATCAAGAACAAAATTTATTTTCTGAAGAAAAAGATGATGTATAACATCCGGTTGCAGGATGTCTCTAATTTTGGGATACTTTTAATATCTGTTTCTAGGTATTTTCATTTCCAACTTAACATAACATAATATTACAAATCAGTCCTTACACAGGGCGTACTTGGTGCTTACGCCGGGGGTAGGTCAATTAAGTTAAATCGTGGACCTTGTCGACTACGCAGTACATACTCATGCCGAATCTAAACCCTAATGTGTACAGTTTTGGACCCTATTTAAAGGACCTTAGGTCCTTGAGGTCTCCCTCGTCACCAACCCATATTGTCCCAAAGCACTATTTCGATACCCTAGCCACCTTGTGAGGTTCTTGAGATTTTAGAGTGATATTTTGTGAGTTTTGTGAAGGTGATAAACATAGGAGGTCTTGGTAGTCGATTTCTTGTAGATCTAGATTTTGTTGTTCCCCTTGCTTTTTCAAAAGGTAAAAAGCTCCCACCATCGTGGTTCATTTGCCAGATCTTGTTGGTTGGTAAATCCTTATGTGTTTTTGGTCCCATGGTTTTTGGTTCTTGTGAGTATGAGCTACTCCAGAACCCTTGAGCAGCTTTTAAGCCATTTATGAGGTTATTAAGTCATAAAAATCAGATCTTGAGGGTTATATTTCACTAATGCATGAATTGTTGGTCATTTTGTGAAGTTATGAACCTATGGTTTGGTAGTTTTGGGCTCTATTAAGCCATGCAAAAGCTTAAAGTTATCGACTTTATCAGTTAAGACCTTCCCAAGATTTAGATATGTGATTTGGACGTTTAGTCTTTAGTTAATAAAAGCTTAATTATGGTTTTGGATAACAGGGGGTTACGTAGGCGTAACCCTGAGTTACGCAAGGTGTAGCGGGTTTAATCTGTATTCCTTTTCTGTAATCACGTAGTACGTTGGGCGTAAGTGAGGAGTACGCATGACGTACTCCCAGAAGTATACTTGGGCTATTTTAAGGCTTTGGGGCATGTTTGGGTGAGTACAACAAAGAAAGGGTAAAATGGACTTTTACCCTAGTGAGAGTGAATATAAAAAGGACCATTTATTATGGGTTATTACCATAATTATGAATTAGGGTTGGTTTTGGATATGTTTAGTGTGATTAGTCGTTGTAGCAGCAGCTCGAGTGTGTGATTTGTTTATCATCGGATAAAGGTGAGTCTCTTCATTGACTCGTGAGTCGAAGGCACCAATGCCGACCAACTTTTTTATGTTTGTAGGATGCTAGTTTTCTGTAGGATACTTGCATGTTGTGTATGTTGGGCGGGGCCCGTTATGCGAGTTAGGGTGAGGCCCATTGCTTGTATGGTATGTGGTATTTTGGGAAACTCACCAAGCTTTGTGCTTAAAATTATGTTTAAACATTTTTCAGGGACTTCTAGCTCGAAATGGAAGGGTTCGACATGATCGCATTGCATCCACCAGTGTTCAGCATTTTATGATTTTGGGATCGTACTCTGATAACTATTTCCACACTTAATTCTTTGATGGTTTGAAATGAATGATTGACGGTTTTGGTTGACTTAAAGATAAATTTTGTTATTTAGTATTTTGGGATGTTTCAATAGCAGACCGTAATTTGATCTAGTAAAGGTCTTATGCCTCAAAGGAAAGAAGTTTAGACCTTATTAGATATTAATAATGTTGGTTAAGTGATTTAAGCCATTGAATTGTGCTTTGGAGATAAAAGGTTATAATGAGAAAAAGTGATATTTGAGACTTTTTCATGCATTAATGTATTAATTTCACTATACTTAAAGTCAAAATTAATAACATAGAACTGTGGGGTTTGTCAATACCTCCGTATGCATATAAAGATCACTAAAAACAGAGTTAGAACGAAGAAGTTATAGTTGTTTAAATTATTCACTGAAAACAAAAAAATATGGAATTTCATCTAAGAAGCGTAGATCGCTCTTTAAGGAGTGTAGGACGCCTCACGCCTAGTGGGTTACATGTTTTTAGGAGTTTTTTTTGGAGTATTTAAAGGCCATTAACCCTATAGTTCGTCATTTTCAGCCTCCACTTCCTCTAAAACACCTGTAATGAAACCTTAGTCTCCATTAAAGTGTTTGAAGCTCATCCTTTCTCCTAAAATGATTTTGGTGCTCTTTTTTGCTCCTATGATGTTCTTGGGTAATGATACATTAAAGCTTAGGGAAGGAAGAGTGGATCTTGAAGATTTCAACCTTCTTTAACACCTTTGGACCTTGATAAACTCTAGAGTTTCAAGCTTTAATATGTTTCCTCCATAGATCTAAGAGTTTTTGGGATTTTGGTCGATATTGGCAAGTTTTGGTCCCTTTGTGGCCTATTCCATTGAGTTGGAAGAACACTTGAGCTTTTGGATGATGTTTTGGTTTTTATTTGGTCGTTAAGGATTTAAATTTTGGAATTTTGTGACCTTATTATAGATAAAGTTGGAAACTTTATCCATGTAAACATCATGTTGATTCAGATCTAAAAGTTGGAGGCTTGGACTTAATGGATTAAGTCGAGAAAGATGTATTCGACTTAAAGTTTAGATCTTGGTTGTTTGGACCATCCTAATGGATAAATTTGGAAACTTAATCCATTATGAAGCTATTAAGTACCAGATCTGAAAAAGTTAGAAGTTTGGACTTAAGGGTTAAGACAACACGTGGACTGCAAGTCATGCGCTTGTTTATTCCTTTAGCGACCACGATGAGATCATGGGGATTGGCCGCAACGTGATGGTTAGGTTTGACTTTGACCGTTGACCGCTGACTTTTTGACATGTTTGACCTATGGTAAAACTTGGGTAGAATTGAGTATTCGACTAAGAACTGGTCTCGATTGGGCATTTAGTAGCTGGTGTTAGTTGTTATGTTGCTGAGGTTGCTGCTAAGCTTCTGTTATTTGGCTCAGGTGAGTTTTCTAACTTTACTATATATTGCAGTATATGTCCTAGTATGCTAGGATGTGGTTAGACTATTATATGATGTTAGGTGGGTAGACTTGTAGACTATTAGTTGTAATGCTAAATTGTTTGTTTACTGTTATTATGCATATGTCGACATATTTGTGAAGGGATGTGGCGTCCACCTTTGCGCAGACGGTCAATAGAGCGGGCGGTATAACTTTTCGCTGAGGGCCAGAAAGGGGTAAGTTGATAACAATATAACATTGAGTGTGGTGAGTCAAGACAATCATAAAGTTTAGGTCGACGACAAGATCAACTAGAGTGTTGTGAGTCTAGATACCCGTTGGGTTGGTATGAACTTGTAACATCCCGAGTTCAGGAGTGCAAGTTCAGGGTTCAAAGTGTAAATGTGAAAGAGCAAATCGGCGAGTCCATGGGTGGACTCGGCGAGTAGAGTCGCGATGCTGGTTGCGTGTTAAGTGGCCAACTCGGCGAGTCGACGGCTGGACTCGGCGAGTTGGTGCTGTGTGGAGAAAACCCTAATTTCGGAGGATGAGCGCTATATAAAGGACATTATACCCTCTCCCCAGCCTCTTTACCCTCTCTTGAAGTCCTGAAAAACCCTAATGCACGTTTGTGAGTGATTGGAGAGCATTTGAACCTTGGAGAAGAGATTTTGGAAAAGATCTTGGAGAGTTAAGAGGCTTGGAGCAATGGGCTTTGCAAGGATTCAGATTTCTCTTCTGTTGGAACTTTCTTTTGAGGTATTATTTCGTTGCTTGGGCTATTATTCATCTAGATTCATCATTTTGGAGTATTTGGAAAGAATAGCTTGTGATATTTTGAGTTTGGAGGTTAGATATGAGGTTGCTACCTCAGATCTGGAATGGAGAAGGTCTAAAGTGCATTAAAGTCCCTGTTCTTGAGTGATTGGTGAAGCCATCTTGTCCTAAACCCTAAACCTAGAGTGTTATATGCTTAGATCTCTTTGGATTCACGTAAAGTTTGCCGCTTTACGTGATGGATGGGTTGTAGAAGGGTAGATCTATGGTTTGGATCATCTACATGGCCTGGAAAGTTTTTGTATGGATTAAGATCTAGGGGTACTCGGCGAGTGACAAGGGTGTACTCGGCGAGTTTCATGAAGGTGGGCAAGAACTCGACGAGTTGGAAGAACAGCTCGACGAGTTGGTTGAAGATAGCCTTGGACTCGGCGAGTCTGTTCTTGGACTCGGCGAGTCTGGTCGTGAGGTCCTAACCTTCTTTTGGTTGAGCCGTGAATCGGTGAGTCAAGGGAGGACTCGGTGAGTTGAGTGCGAGGGGACTCAGAGTTGTTGGACTCGGCGAGTCTCGGCGAGTTGAGTTGCGGATTGGGGAAGTTCTGAGCATGGGGACTCGACGAGTCATCGGGTTGACTCGGCGAGTAGAGTCAGTCAGGAGGTTGACTTTGACTTTGACTTTGACCAAGGGTTGACCAGTTGACTTCCAGGGGCATTTTGGTAATCGTTGGCATTTGTTTTGAGTTCAGTGTTGGTGTTGGCTAGTGGTGGAGATCATGTCAGTGGTCGGAGCATCTCGGTATTATCTTTTCAGTCGGCAGTTGCGAGGTGAGTTATCCTCACTATATCGACAGGGTCTACGACACCAAGGTCGGCCCTTTATCGGATTGTGATCCGGGTATTGTTGTTATGTTATTGTCTTGCTATGTTTGCATCCTGGTAGTTAGGATGATATATGTTAGAGACCTTGTTAAGGTTGGTATCCTGGTTAGGATGATGTTATGCTATGTGATCTGCTAGATCGGTTTGATTGGATGTGAATCGTTATATGATTGAATGTTTATGTGCACATGGTTGTTAGACTAGGGTTGGGTTGAGGCGGGTCCTGCTTTGTGCCGTAGGCCAACATACCCAGGGCGGACCGTTCTTACTCGATATCGAAACGTATGGTGGTTCTTATCCAGTTGGGGGAAGTGAAATATCTGATGGAAGTGACAGTTCAAGGTTTTCATGGGAATTTAGGAGAAAAGTGATCATCAATTTCACACGTGGTGATTTTTTATGGTGACGGTTTAATAACCGATATTCCACATGACATTTTTTCATTGGGCAGTGGTTTGAATTCCAAATTCATGCCAATTATATAAGGAAAATGGTTCTTCTAATTTTCAGTGTTCTAATTGCTAGGGTTTGGGTACAAACCATCAGAGGCACTAGATTTCTGGTGCTTTCTTTCTAGAGCTTATTCAAGAAGGATTTTATTGGTTATTTACAACAATAATCAAAACATATGTAAACCCTAATCCCTTTAGGGTTTTCCTGTTGTTCTTTGATGTTCATAGATTATAACTATCAATAGAGAAAAATTAGATCCAAACAGATTGTATGTGAACTTAAGAGTTATGTTTTTCCGCCAAATGATTTTAAATATAATTTATAAAACCCATCAGTGGTATCAGAGCCATAGGTTTTCTATTTGATTGTGCATAATAGTGAACATATCAAAATTAGGTTTTATGGTAATTAAACCCTAATAGCCATGATTTTCGACTTGGCCAGGGTTTGTTGAAACCCAAGCCTCCCTAAGCCTATTTTGAAAATGGGGGAGCCTTTTTAGGGGTTTATCTTGTTTCATGAATTGTTATTTTTAAAGCTTTAACATTTGAATAATTAAAACCTGATAAACCCAGCCCTACTTTCAAAAATTAGGAGGGTTTGGTTTAAGATTAAATTTGAATTATTTTATTAATTGGTTAATAGTAAATAATTGTTTAATCTATAATGATTTAATTAATTTTTTATATAAAAGATAAAGACAAATCATAATTAGTTTAATATTAATTAACTAAAATATTTAATTTAAATAATTAATAAATAAACCTCATATTTTGAAAAAAATAAAATAAAATATACCTTATATATATTATTAAAAGTTAACTACTATATGTATAAGAAAAGTTAGTCAAATCAATAGTAGGTCTTATTCACAAAACCATGCTATATAGAAGGTATAAGGAAGTGGCCTGTAAAATGGCCATTGAATGGGTGTCCATTCTCACCCACCGCTCTCATGTGTGGTGGATGGTCATTACCTAAACGGGTTTGATAGGATATAATCTCATTAAAAGTATAATGATATAAAAATACTAGAGCCTTCTATAGAAAAATATCACTCTACTTACTTTAGGAAAAATGTGAAAAGTAAGGTATTCATAAAAATGCACATCCTACTTTAATATGTCGTTTGTGGAGCTTGTGTAGTTAACCGGTACACTAATATTGACTTTAAAGAGAAATGATGGGCATCTAAAAAATATGTCGTGTAGTTAACTGACACATTAATATGTCGTTTGTGGGCATCTAAAGAATTATCATTGTTAATAGAGCATGTGTAGTTAACTGACACATTAATTAGAGATGATAAATGACATCAAGGTTGCATAGCGTGTTTGCATGCTCATTCACATCTTTTTTGTGATCGTCGGTATCCCAGTCACAAATAGAAGAGCATAATTTGAGATTAAATATGCCATTGATAAGATTCAATGAATCTCAAAATATCTAGGAATTTCATACATTGAAATTGGTGAACGGTTTTTACTTACCTTCATAAATTTGCAATAACATTACGATATCCATTTTCTTAGTTGTGAATTGTTATATTGTATCCTATGTTTAAATATTCATTATGAGTTCAAATATTAAGGATTTATATCAACCAACTAAAACTATCTCTCTTATATATATGTCTACTCTAGGAGATACAACTGCTGCTTAATCTTCCTACAACAACTTCTCTCTACTATCGATCCTCTCTAAGGAGAAATTAATTGGTCCAAACAACATGGACTGGATGTGAAATCGCAAAAGAACTCATCAATACAGGGGCAATGAATATCTCCTCGAAAAAACTCTAGTCGGAGTCAATGACTCAACTGCTACTCCAGAAGAGCTTGCCACCTACAAGAACAACTATGAAAGCACCAAAAAGGACAATTATATCATGGTTACAACCATGGTACCTGAGTTGCAAAAGTTCTATGAGGAATATTGTCCATACAAGATGGGCTTAGATCTTGCATAATGTTCTACAAAAGAGTATATTAAGAAAAGTATGAGTTTGTTAAAGCTTTAATGGCCTGCAATTTGAAGGAGGGAGACTCTGTCTGCAATCATGTACAGAGAATGTAGAGATATGTGGAGAATCTTGAAATTCTCAATGTGACTTTTAATGAGGAGTTGGCCATTGACATGGTCCTTAACTCATTGCGACCTTGTTATTATCAGTTCATCTTATCTTATCATTTGAACAACACACATACCACACTGGACCAAATCCACAACTTGTTGGAGACAGTTGAATCAACAATGAAGAAAAAACAAGTCCCTCCCGCTACAAGAGCTCCCGTCCTTGACATTGGGCAAAATAGAGGAAAGAAAATGAAGGCTAATCCCAACTCGAACTGGAAGGGCAAGGCCCAAACTGGATTATCTAGCCGTGGGTTGAAGGCAAAGCGCAGTTCATACATTCCTGCTATTAGTGACCCCAAAGTAGCCACTTGCTACTATTGTACTGAAAAGCCCCATTGGAAATGAAGCTACACTAACTACTTGAAATGAATTAAGAATGTCATGGTTAAGCCATTGTCAGTAGGTATATAAACTAGTCAAGTCAATAGTTCACAACTTACTCGTTCTTCGGTTCTTGATACAGGATGTGGATTTCAAAATTGTTTTGATTTGAAGGGCTAAGAGAAAGTGAGGAGGTGGATCACCGAAGAATAAATATGATCATGGGAAATCAGCTATCTTCTCCTGTTACCAAGATTGGAACTGATGGTCTTGTGCTTGGTGGTGATGTTTGGATAGATTTGATTAATTGTTGTTGTTCATCATAAATGACATGAAAATTTTTTGTTTTCATGCATTGTTTAGACAAGGGTTTCAATATTCTTTTAATGATATGAATGGTTCAATTTTAGCTTATAAAATGGTGTTTTTTTAAGCTTTACCTTGTAATTGAGTGTATGATAGCTTAGTCAATAGTGTATTGAATATTGATTCGTCTAATGGTGTAGACAAAGCATGCTTGTGGCATTGTCGTCTTGGACACATTAACAAGAAATGAATCGCCCAACTCCAAAAGGATGGAGTTTTAGAATCATTTGACTTAAGGTTAGATGATGACTTCGAATCTTGTCTTTTGGGTAATATGACGAAATCACCTTTCGATGGGTCTTGTGAAAGATGTGAAGGTTTGTTGGATCTTATAAACACAGATGTATGTGGACCCTTCAGATCTACCACATGGTATGCCAATTGATTCTACATGACATTTACAGATGATTATAGCAGATATGGATATATCTACTCAATCAAACATAAATCAGAAACCTTTGAAAAGTTCAAGGATTTTAAACATGAGGTCGAGAGTTAAATGGACATGAAGATAAAGATGCTCTTATCTGATAGAGGTGGAGAGTATCTTAACATCGAATTCCATGACTATATCAAGGAATGTGGAATAGTTTCACAATTGACTTATCCTAGGACACCACAACTTAATCGTGTGGCTGAAAGGAGAAATCGAATCTTTTTAGACATGGTTCGTTCCATGATGAGTTGAGCCTCCATTCGTGTTTCTTTCTGGGGGTAAGCCTTAGAGACAACTTACCACATCCTTAATCTTGTCCCTACTAAGAAGGTTTCCAAAACATCTCATGGGATGTGGACAACGTAAGTTCCCTCGCTAGGTCACTTTAGGGTTTGGGGCTATGAAGCTTTCGTTAGAAGAGAGATTCATGATATTCTAGAATCTATAAGTGAGAGGTGTATTTTCATTGGTTACCTACAAAAGTCTTTTGGATACTTGTTCTGTAGACCTAGTGTGAATGTGGTCTGTGCATCTCAAAAAGGATTTTTTTCATGAGAGATAGAGAGAGAGAGAGCTCATATTCAAAGAGAAAATTAGGAGTGCTATTTATATATAAGAAATTCCAAAATCAATCAATGAAGGAACCTTAGAAGACCATAGCTATCAAACAAAGGATGACACTCCTGTTAAGCCCATTGAGAATTCGTTACCTCTTCACCGATCCAATAGGATTAGCATGAAACCTACGTTTTGTGGTTTACATATAACATCATATGGTGACATGTTTATCAGTGATAGTACACTAGTGAATTTGGATGAGCCAGCTAACTACAAGGAAGAAATGGCGAGCCCTGAGACTGCCAAATGGAAAGAGACAATGGACATGGAGATTCAGTCCATGTATGACAACCAGGTTTGGAATTTGGTTGATCATGAAACCGGTCGAAAGATAGTAGGTTTCAAATGGATCCTCAAGAAGAAGACTGACAGGGATGAGAATGTAAACATGTTCAAAGGACGAGTGGTTGTGAAAGGATTTACTCAAAGATTTAGGGTTGACTATGATGAGACCTTTTCACGAGTGTCTAAGATAAAGTCTATCATGATAATGCTTGCTATAGTTGCCTTTCATGATTATGAAATATGTTAAATGGATGTCAAAATCGCTTACCTTAATGGGAAGTTCACTGAGAATGTTTACTTGATCTACGCATAAGTTTTATACATGAAAATTTTCCTAATAGAGTGTGTAAGCATGGAAAATCCATTTATTGATTAAAACAAGCTTCTCGTAGTTGGAATCTATGCTTCCATGAGAAAGTCAAGAATTTGGTTTCTATAGGAGCAAGTATGAGTCATTTGTGTATGTGAAACCTAGTGGGCGTATAGTAACTTTCCTGGTTTAGTATGTTGATGACATACTCCTTATGGGAAATGGCATTTCAACTTTGCAAGAAGTGAAATCTTGGCATGGGAAGTGTTTCACCATGAAGGATATAAGGGAAGCAGCTTATATTATTGGGATAAGGATTCTGAGGGATAGAAAGAAAAGACTTATTGGTCTCAGTCAGAGTACGTACTTAGATAAAATACTAAATCATTTAAGTATAGAAAATTCCAAGAAAGGGGAACTTCCTATTTTGAGTAATGTCAAGTTGAGTAAGACTTAAAGCCCTAGTACATATGAATAGATAGCTAAGATTAGTTAGGACCCATATGTTTTGGCTTTAGGTTCGATCATCTATGTTATGACATGTACTCGCCCTGACGTGTCTTATGATTTAAGCATGGTTAGCCAATTTCAGGGCAATCTTGGTAGAGCTCATTGGACTGTAGTAAAGAACATTCTTAATTATCTATGAAGGATGAAGGATATGATTATAGTCCTTGGTGGCAGTAGTACGTTAAGAGTAATTAGATATACTGACGCAACTTTCAAACAGATCGAGACAACTTTTTTTCTTAGTTAGGTTGGGTGTTTGTGTTAAATAGAAGACTAGTGACTTGGAAAAAAATCCAAACACGATACAGTGGATGATTCTACTTGTAAACAAGAGTACATCAAAGCGAGTGACACATCAAATGAGGTGGCTTGGTTAAAGAACTTCATCGGCGATCTCAGAGTAGTCTTGACCATTTAAGAGCCATTGGAATTTTACCGTGATAATAAAGGTGTGTTTTCTTTGACCAAAGAACCTAAGGATCATGGTAGATCCAAGCATATCGACATAAAGTATCATTACATCAAACGTAGGGTTAAAGGAGGTCATCTTCTGGTGAAGAAAGTATCCTTAGAACATAATCCTGCAGATCCTTCATGAAGGCTCGAACTAGGGTTAAGCATAACCAGCATACTAGGAGCATAGGCTTGAGAGTTGATATTAGTTTTAGTAGTTAGTTGATATTTTGAAACTTGTAACAAAAGAAATGTAATTAACCTTGGTGATTAAGTAATAGATATTATTTATGAGTATGGTTACTTCCTGTTTCAATTATTTATTCTTGTGTTTAGTTTTGGATGTTTTACTTCATGAATGATTTGATTATTCAAAATTCCACAGACGCTCATAGTTTTGGAAGTAAGTAGTGAATCAAGACTGTCATGAATGGATTGTAGATTGTCTATGGAGATTAGACATTGCAATGGTTGCTACAATATTCATGAGTTCTTAGAAAATGAAGATTTTGACTATTGGATAAACCCATGCTCAAAGAATTACGTCATGGATTATATCATGAGTAATTCTGAGACCATAATATCTAATATTATTGAAATGGAAACATATAAGTTATAATTTACAAGTCGGTTGTGCATTGATGTTTTGAAAACGCATTAGTAACGTGTTGTTATAAAACATAGTGTCATGCATGATTTAGTGAGTAAAAGATACAAGTAAATATGAGTCGAAGTTTATTCATTCCATTTTCTTTAACGAGAAAAGCGATATCTTGGGTGCCTCGGTGATTTAGTGTTGACATTATAGTGTTGGCCACAACCATGACTGAATTGATGTGTTCAATTAGTAGTCTTATGAGGTCTTCATAAATCAGGAAATCAGGAAACATAATTTTAGACAAGAGATTGATTGTAATCCATGTCTCATGTCCATACGATATCTCGTAGAACATAGGAATATTTTTTCACTTATCTTAGGACCGATGTATGATCATATCAGAGTGTAGTAGTTGCTTTGGAAAGCACACTTTGCAGTTAGATTTTGAAGTTATACTTGAAAGTGTAGTTATTGACTTATTTAAGTGGGACACTGTTGGATTAAGTGTCTAAGCCAATAACTAAATTGGTATATAAATGAATTAAAAGCAAAGTCCTTTTGGGTTGCCTCAAATCTAGTAATTAACTAGAATGACTTTTGGAGAGAGTGACTGATTTACTGGTTTATTATATGATTAATAAATTGCAATAAATAATTTATTAATATATTATGAGATTAATATATTAATTAGAAATAGTATTATTTACTTGATAATTAATCAAAAATTAATTGAAAATAATTTTGGGATTAATTAGATTGATTAATAATATAGGGACCTAGGCTATAATTATCCAATAGTTGAACGAGAGAAGTATTCTGGAATATTCTAGGTTAGGCCGAAAATTTGAAGGCTTCTTAGGGTTTGTAGATTATTCCATATAGTTAATTTGGATAACAAGCAAACTAGATAAAATTCAAGATTTGAAATAATAATATTTAATTTCAAATCAGGGTTAACTATGGTTTTTCTATCAACTATAAATAGGGCCTTAACCTTGTGATTTTTAGCCAACCATTATTCCAAGAAGGATTGCTGAAAATCATCTCCCCTCTCCTCTATCCTCATGTGTTCTAATTGCTATGGTTTGGGTACAAACCATTAGAGGCACGAGATTTCTCATGCTCGCTTTCTAGAGCTTGTTAAAGAAGGATTTTATTGGTTATTTACAATAATATTTTTTAAAGGTATGTAAACCGTAATCCCTTTGTGATTTTAGATAATAATAGGGTTTTCCTAAGGTTCTTTGTTGTTTATAGATTATAGCTATCAATAAAGAAAAATTAGATCCAAATAGGTTGCATGTGAACTTAAGGGTTAAGTTTTTCCGCCACATGATTTTAAATATAACCTATAAAACCCCTAAGTACTTTACTCTTCAGATAGAGTGGTAAGCAAGAAATGTTGTGGTTTGGGATGACTAATGTGTTCTCTTGGTAGGTTGCATTGAGAATGTTAGTGATTGTGTCTTTAATTTTTAAGTGATTGGTTGACTCTAACCTAGGAGGTCATAGATTAAGAGAGGTTGAAGGCGACATTAGAAAAAGATTATAGGGGACTGTAATCTTATAAGAGACTATGTTTGAACCATAGCAACTAGATGGGGTTGTATAGAGTGCAGTGACATGATTATTTTAGGTCGTAGTTGTACATTGGTATTTTCCTAGTTGGCAGGATATGGTTAGTTATTTTGTAATGGTAGTGAATTTTTAGGCGAGGGGGAAAGATCGTAGGAGCAGGTTATACTGTGAGCTTAGTAGTTAGATTGTGTCACGGTGTACCGTGAACTAGCATGTATGCAAATTGTGTCGTTGGGACCCAAAATTTGTGTGAATGAGACGTTTAGGTCTTTGTGTGCTAGTGTTTTCGCATAGTTGGGAGTTTTTGAGCATTTTGGATAGGCTATTGGTGGCATGATGGCCGATAAGTTTAGCTCAGGTGATTAGAAATTGACAACTTGCTGGAAAGTCATTTGTGGATTTAGGTTCCTTGATTATCTTTTTTGCATTGTGGATCCATTTGTATTTTGAGATTTGCTTGTTAAGAGTTGGGTTACTAATGGTGGAGCAACTGTGTTGGAAATTTCAAACTAGGGTGTTCGTTGTAGTTATCTTGGATGATTTATTAGGTAGCTACACACCTGAGTTGGGATGGGAGTTTAGATTCGACATGACTCATGGTTCGTCTATTGTTACAGTCCTAGGAGCGGAGAGTTAGTAACGACTTCTCACGAAGTCAGTTCAGAATCAGAGGCTCATTGGGTGTGATTTTCAGGATTTAGATTGATGACTTGCTTTACTTAGGAAGGTCTGAGAACTCACTCCGGTGAAGGGTAGCAATGACCCTAGTTGAGGGAGCTAGGGGATGGATATATCAGGAGGATGATTGACGACATGGAATCTAATTTTTGAGGTTTTGGACCGACAGATTCTCGATGTTATAAGTTATCATTTGGATGAGATAGAGTTGCACTGTTGGAATTCCTAGTTTTAAGTGTTTTCACTTGGTATTGATTGATTAGTCGGAAGTATGAGATTTTTTTTTGTCAGTGGAATAATTTTCAATATTTGAGCTTGTGTTGCTAGCACGGTCTAATTTTCGTGAGTTCTCGCGATCGTTCTTTTTGGGATACACTGTTTTAGAAAATACATTGGAGGAGTCATAATGATCTGCCTAGGAGGGGTTCTTTTCTACAAATTTTAGCCAATACGGATTTCAAGGACGGGATCTAGTTTAAGTGGGAGAGAATTGTAACATCTGATTCTACGTGTTATTCTTTTTAGGTCTATTTATCTTAAGCCTTATTTTTTTTTTGGAGATTTTCACTGAATGTGGGGTGGTGGTGGAGATACATCATGACTATGCCACGTCATTTAAGTTGCAGTGCAGTCAGTTGTTAGTCTTGGCTCCGTCTCTTCCTTATTTGCAAAATAAGCTCTATGGTCTGAAGGAATAATTTGGTCCTTCCCATGACCCTATTACCATCCTCTCCCCAACAAACCGGGGTACGACATCTTCGAGCATACAAGAGCTCAAATGGTGGGGCACCAATGCTGGAGTGATAACTACTGTTGTAGAAAAACTCCGCAAGAGGTGGGTAGGAATCGCAACTCCCACCGAAATCAATAACACAGTCCTGCAACATATCCTCAAGGGTCTGAATAGTCCACTCACTCTGGCCATCAATCTGCGGATGATGTGTAGTGTTGAAATCAGTGTTGCAAAACTCGGCCTACTCGGCCGATTACTTGGAATCGGCCCTCCATTGAGGTGAGTAATGTCAACTCGGCCAAAAAACTCGGATTTAGTCAAAATCGGCCAAAAATCGGTCAAACTCGGTCAAAAATCGGACATAATCGTTCAAACTCGGGCCTACTCGGTCTTACTCGGGCCTACTCGGTCAAACTCGGCCAACTCGGTCAAACTCGGTCAAACGGTCAATATTGTCATAAAAAGAGAAAAAAAATCAAGAATTTCAAGATTAATATGTATAATGCACTTAATGATTTATTATTTAACACAAACATGTGATTATTACTGTTGGGATTTGAGCATTCTAACACTCCTAAGTGTACATGCAACCCTAAATACCTTGGATCTATGTTTTCTCTATTATACATGCAAATAAGAACTTCCAAGGTATTATCCTAATCTAGCATACAAAACAATGAGTGTAACAAGATAGAATACATACCTTTTTCATGTAGAAAGTCTTCATGAAGCTTGAGTGCCAAGTGCCCCAAGTGTGACACCTCAAATGGTTCACACAACACCAAATACACTTGGAATAACTTGAGAGAATTCTACACTTCATGAAAATCGGCTAGCCCTTTCTAGAATGATACTAGTCACCGATTTTGTCAAGAATAAGATCTTTATATAGTGTTACAATTAGGGTAAACCCTAATTGTCATGACTTTCCATTTCCTTGGATCCATGGGTTCAAATACACCATGGAGCATCCAAGGACCATCCTATGGGTTTTAGCCCAACTTGATTATCAATGGAGCATTAGCCCACTATACAAGTATGGATGATTTACACAATCAACCCATATATTTAATTAATCTTCTTTTGATCACTTAATTAATCCTAGATTAATTCTTGATCAATACTAATTAAATAATCTTATTATTCTTATAATTAATATACTAGAACTTATAATATATTAATAACCATAAGTGTCTTATTTCTCTCATTATAGTCTATCCAAGTGCATGATGCCATGCAACCCAAATGGACCATGCCGGGTCGGGTCAAGTCTTACCAATTATAGTTATGGACTTAGACATTAATCCAACAGTCTCCCACTTGGATAAGTCTAAAACTATTATTGCGTATGACTTCAGGAACCAACTGGCAATCGTAGCTCTCAAAAGCTTCTGTCGAAGTCTGACCTTGTCGATGAACTCTGACCTTTGTCAATGACTTGTCCATTAGCTAAGGGATCATATATTCCTCCATTCTAGATATCATATGGACTGAGACATGGATTATAATCATTCTCTCTGTCCATTTGTTGTTTCACGATTTCCGATTTATGACGACTGACTAATTGAGCAAATCAAATCAGTCCTGCCCCGGCCGAGCACTTGCATTTGTCATCATCAAATCATCGAGGGGCCCACAGATATCGCTTTTATCCCGAAGGTAAAAGGAATGGATAAACTTCGACTCATATGGATTGTTCTACTACTTGTTGAATCATACACAAAGACACGTTTTATAGCACCGAGTTACCAAATGCGTTTTCGTGCAATCAATGTACAACCAACTCATAGTAACAACTCATATCTCTAGGTTTGAAGAATATAAGATATTATCGTCTCATGATCACTCGTGATAAAATCCATGAAGTGATTCCAATGAGCGCGGGTTGAATCCAATACTCAGAACTTATGAGCACTCATGAGTGTTGTAGCCCTTTGTCCAACACCTTAGACCTCTACAAGCCAACCCATGACAGTCTTAATTCATATCTACTTCCAACATATGACTGACTGTGGATGGTTTGAATAACTTAGTCATTCCGGAAGAATAACCTAGTTTATCCGGGAAGTCAAAACATGCAAAGTGAAATACAATAATAATTGAATCCAATATGGTATCAAAACCTATGAACATAAATAAAACACCTTTTATTTATCACCATATGATTACACATTATTCATTATATACTGTTTCAACTATCAACTTTATTCTTGAATTTAAAACAATAGTTTTCCCATGCTCCAAGCATGTACACTATGTTTTCTAAACACTCGTCATGCCACACACCAAGTATGCATACTATGTTTGTCTATGATCTTTACTTTGTGAACTAGATCAATTGAACATAACTTCAATGATTCTCTTTTCACACTCCCAAATCCTTACTGCAAATGCAAGAATTCCAAATTCATGCCATTTACTGAAATCTGTTAGATTCTAAACTTATATGCATTGATCCTCTTGTAATGATTATGCACAAAGTCAGAAAGACTTGACAACAATCATTACAGAGTATTCCAACGGAGATCAGCTCCTTGGAAACATCCTTCTTGCATTAAGTTTCCTAATCTTAAACAGATTGAAAATTCTAACTTTGAAACATTTCCAGATTCCATTTTGACTATCACTTCTGAACAAGAGTTGCCTCCTTCTAGATTATGTCAATATGGTCCTTCCAGAATTATCACTATACTTCCAACTGTCCTCGAGCAACCAATCTTTGGTAAACCTTAGATTGTCCTCGACAATTGTTTAATCCTTTTAGTCATATCCAGTTCTAAACCTTTTCCCTTCTTAATGCCCTAGGCATTTGGAAAATTTTAGAAAGGATGAATATAGCACATGTAATCGGTCCTATATCCGAAGCATATGGGACACGATTCATGATGTCTCACATAAAGACTAAACCAGTCTTTTGCTATAATATGTCCATTTCAATTTGCCAAGTTCTCATAATTCAGATTATGAAAAAGGGATGCCGTAATCATCATCGAATTTTAGAACGCAAATAATGGACTCATATACAAAATTTCCTTATGTTGAGCCATTCCAACATGAAATTCATATATATCCTTGACTAAATGATTAAAACCTCATGATCTAAGCTTATAGATTTGAGATGAAGTATAATTTCCTCTCCCTTAATTATAGCAAAACAACTCTTTCCCTATTGAAACTTTTATTTTCTATAATTAACATTGCTAACTTGCAATACCTATCATAATTATCATGCTCCCACTAACATGATGATTATTAGCATAACACTTATGCTCCCACTATCTTTGACATGTACTCAGAAATCAGCTGGACTTCTGTAAATCAATACTTCATTGACCTTCTTACCAAAGTTCAGATTTCTGATACTAGATTGTTTTGATAAGACTTTATCAAAATCATACACCTTCCCTTAGATACCACACTTGTGTGTCTAAACAATTATGAAGAGGGATGCCGTAATCATAATGGTTAGAACTTTTTTCCACTTCTCACAAGTCCAGGTTAGTGTGTCGGTAAACCACACACGCTCCACTAACGACTTTGAGAATGCAAATATCACAATTGCTATCTAGCTAAATCTACTAAGTGAAAGTTTTTCCTCACCATCATTTTCATGAATCGGAGAGAAACCTTATGACACTTTGATTTAATGGTGTATGTGTTCTTATCCATGTGAATTGTCAAAACTATAGTCACAAGACAAGGATAATGACAAATCCAAACTCATATGGATTGAACTCAATCTTAATTTTTTGCCACCTGGCAGCTCAAGGGCCTGCCATTGCTTCCAAGTTGTTGTGCAACAAATTGAGAACTCTAAGAACTCATATGCAAAGCCAACTTTAACTGGAATGGGCACAGAATATGCCAACACGATAGGTTATAAACCTCAAGTCGTGTGCTAGTGAAGAACTTCAGGTTTTATTCCTGATTAGTTCTTGAGACTTTCAAGACCTTTAAGACTCCTACTGTCCTCTTGACATATAAGACTTTCTTGTCAGTTATTCAAGAGATAGTGTGGATTCTAATCAAGACAAACACTTCACAAAGTTGGCCTAAGTTGGTCTTTGTTTTATCCAAAACATCACAACTTACCAATTTCAAATGTACAAGAGTAGAAAACTTTTACTCTTACATTTGACAAGTGTTTTAAACCTTCTTTAAGTCATGTCACTCAAGTTTCAATCTTGGAGTGTGACTCTAAGACTTGTATTGGAACGAAGTATGACTCATCTTCTTGATTTCACCATTTCAACAATTCAAGATCCCTCTTCTTAGTCATAAGAATGCACTAAGATTTCCTTAGAGAACTAACTTTGATATGGTTCCTTAATCATTAAGATGATCACAAAAACAGATACTAAAGTAGTCTCCCATCTTTTCAGATTTGAGAAACTTTTATCTTTCTGCCTAAGTTGATTCTTCTTATTCGCTCTGCCTTACATTGAAACTTTTTCCAATGTCTCAGAGTTACACTTAAGCTTGTAAGTATAATCATATTTACTGAGCTTTAGTAAATTATGACAAATAATCTTATCAATCTTTTGTGGTGGAATTAATCAGTGCACAAGAATGTGTACTCGATCCCTTAGTCCTTTACTTGACTCACACATCCATGTGAACGAGTAATTAGTCTTAATTTTCCAATACTTGAAAGTTCTCATTCATCATGCTATACAACTTGCATGATTCCAAGTTCCGGTCCAATTGAAACTTGGGTGATGAGAATCTTTCCTAATTTGGTAAATTTAGACATTACCACAAATGAAAGAATCAATTTCATATTTCCACTCTTGCTATTAATGGAATCATATAAGCAACAATTTTTCCACAAATGCCATTGTAAGGATATTTTAAAATAAATAAAATCAAAAACTTTCTTTTATTTTAAAACTTTGCGGAAAAACTTATCCTTACAATCCATATGAAAACTTGTTGTTATCTATTCCTAAGCAATATCTCATAACTCCTAAGAAGTAGCTCAAGAATCCGATCTTCAAACTACGCGATAGAAATCCATCTATGCGATCAGATTCAGCATATTCTTTCTTTAAGTTTCTTCACTTTTCTTTGATTCTTAAAACATCACCATGTGACCCAGTCACATCATGTATCAAGAATCTCAGATTAGAAACTTAGCAGAGTTAGATAGTGGACTTTACCTGAAGTGGAGTCAAACTTATTGACTTCAACATCCTTAGGTAAATTTGGCAGATTCGTAGCCAATTTCCCTTCCTTTGGCAATATAAACATATGGACCCTTTGATAATGGTACATGGGACTATCACAGACTTAGCTTTTCTCTTTACCATTTGGTCAACCGAGTTGACTATGGCCGATCCATTTCCATTGGGAAGAGAATGCTTTCTGGGATTTCCTGTGTCACTATTGTCAATGTCCATCAAGTTTTAAGGAAGTTGATCTTAACAAATAGATAAGATCATTAAGGGTCTTCTCATAGTCTGTTTCATAGGTGTCCCAAAGGAACTCACTATGTGACTTAGAAAGTGATTGAACCACCAACTTTCTCAAGACTTTGACACCCAACTCTCCCTACATCTCCAAGATGTGACCACACCTAGACCTTGACTTGCCAATTGGGCTTGAGTGACCTTAAACTTTTCAAGAACTTGTGGGTTGGGGAGAATAATTGGAGGAGGTGAATGAAGTATGATTTCCAAGGGACTTCATCTTCATTTAGGAAAGCTTGTTTCAAGAGATTTGGGAAGATCATAAATGTCTAAACCAGACATCTTTTGGGAGATATTCAAGATAGTTGATCTTAAGTCCTTAATATGACACCCAATAGAAATATTAAGGCTAGGACCCAACAAACTATTTTATAACTTAGAAGAGGGATGCCGTAATCCAAGCTATAAAATATTTGAAGGTAGGTGAATGACGATTCACCAATTTCCACCAAGATAAACGAAATGTATTATTAGGTTTTAATTGGTTTTGAGACTCCTAGATCTTTGAGATTCATTGAACTGTTCAATGGCATGTTTCAATCCCGAGTGTGCCCTTCAGGTTTTGTGACTGGGATGCCGAGGATCACAAAACAAGGTGTGAAGTAACCATGCAAATTACTTGGTACCCTTAAGTGTTTACCCCTCAATCGATGTGCCGGTTAACCACACACGCTCCATCGATACTATGATAAACATTAAGTTACCCTTTGCCTACCTTGTTAAATACGAGTTAGTATGCCGGTTAACCACACACGCTCCACTAACCGACTTAAACAAAGTGCAAAGTGTAATTTCATGGATTAGCACCTTATTCACATTTTCCTAAGTAACTAAGATCGGGTATTATTAAGAGTTTAGTTACTTAGTATTTATCATTGATACTTTTAATGAAGGGAGAATTATAGTCCTGTCAAACCCGTTCAGCTAACAACCCTCCACCAGTCAAGCAAGCGGTGGGTGAGAGTGGACACCCATTAAGTTGCCATTTTATAGGCAACAACCTTATACCCACCTTATAGACCGGCTTCGTGAATGAGGCGTACTAGCGATAAGACTGACTTTACTCTTATACATATATATATATATATATATATATATATATATATATATATATATATATATATATATATATATATATATATATTATTAACTTATAATATTATAAAGTATAAGGGTTGAATTTTAACTTTTAAAATTCTAAGGGCTAACTTGGAATTAAAGTATTCATAAGAGAAAACTTTACAAATTCCAAAACTTGAGGGCAAGTTTTGAAACTATTCAAAACTAATTAATTCCATAACTTATGTGTTTAAAGTAGTTTTAATCCAAAAACTCTTCAAGTTCCATAACTTGAGGACAAGTTATGGAAGACTTTAAACTAATAAAAGAATTAACTTTTCTTTATTTTATAACTTATGAAATTAATTAAGGTTACACTTTTTTTTATTATTATTTAATGAAGAGACTCTTGGTCCTCCATAACTTGAGGACAAGTTATGGAGTCATAAAACCATTTAATTAGAACTAGACTCTTCATTTTTGTAACCTTTGCCAACTATTATGAGTTTTATGAAACTTAAATGTGACTTTTCATATAACTTGAGGACAAGTTACAAAAACACATTTTAGAATCAACTCTTAGATTAATTTGGATTGAAAACAACTATTTCACTCAACTTTTCAACTAATCTAAGCAACTCATAAGAACAAGATAATTCAAATCAAACTTTTTCATGTAATTAGTCTAAGCCTTAAACTAATACAAAACATGAATCTATTGACAATTATCTTTGAAATTGGATTAGCATGAAAATTACCGCATCAAAAACAAGTTTATAAGTCCAAAAACATCTTAGGGTAATGTTCCTAGTCCAATTCCAGCCAAAAAAGTCGAATTTATGCTGTCTGGGGGTCCAACTCGTCGAGTGCATGAACCAACTCGGCGAGTTGGATCGATTTGATCACTTTTTAGGCATGGAATCGCCGAGTCTCCTGATGGTCTCGCCGAGTCTGACGATCAGACAGCAACAACTTTGATTTTTTAAGCAGTTTTGCAAGTATAACAAGAAAACAAGCCTAGTCTCTGATACCACTGTTGGGATTTGAGCATTCTAACACTCCTAAGTGTACATGCAACCCTAAAAACCTTGGATCTATTTTTTCTCTATTATACATGCAAATAAGAACTTCCAAGGTATTATCCTAATCTAGCATACAAAACAATGAGTGTTACAAGATAGAATACATACCTTTTTCATGTAGAAAGTCTTCATGAAGCTTGAGTGCCAAGTGCCCCAAGTGTGACACCTCAAATGGTTCACACAACACCAAATACACTTGGAATAACTTGAGAGAATTCTACACTTCATGAAAATCGGCTAGCCCTTTCTAGAATGATACTAGTCATCGATTTTGTCAAGAATAAGATCTTTATATAGTGTTACAATTAGGGTAAACCTTAATTGTCATGACTTTCCATTTCCTTGGATCCATGGGTTCAAATACACCATGGAGCATCCATGGACCATCCTATGGGTTTTAGCCCAACTTGATTATCCATGGAGCATTAGCCCACTATACAAGTATGGATGATTTACACAATCAACCCATATATTTAATTAGTCTTCTTTTGATCACTTAATTAATCCTATATTAGTTCTTGATCAATACTAATTAAATAATCTTATTATTCTTATTATTAATATACTAGAACTTATAATATATTAATAACCATAAGTGTCTTATTTCTCTCATTATAGTCTATCCAAGTGCATGATGCCATGCAACCTAAATGGACCATGCCGGGTCGGGTCAAGTCTTACCAATTATAGTTATGGACTTAGACATTAATCCAACAATTACAACATATATATCTTAAATTTTCAGTAATTATCCACGTAGTGAGACAATTATGTGTATTTCAGTTTTTATGTATTCACATGTATCTAATTTTGGTTATATATTTCAATCAAATTATGATTTTAACTTATGATTTTGACATATATAATTTTCCAAAAAATATTTCTACATGAATTACCAAATCCGAGTACTCCCCGAGCACTCCCGAGTACTCCCGAGTACTCGCTACTCCCCAATCGGCCGAGCAGGTACCGAGTAGCGAGTTCTACAACCTGGGTTGAAATGTAACCTTGTGCCTAGTTCCTTGTGGAACTTCTGCTAGAAAAGGGAAGTCAACCGAACATCTCAGTCTGAAACAATGGAGACTGGAACCGATGATGAGCAACGATCTCCCAGACATACACATCGACAACTTTTCGGCCGAAGAGCTCTCCGGGTGGCCAAAAAGTGGGCACTCTTGGTCAATCGATCCACGATGACCCATATAACATCAAAACCCTTGGCCGTCTTCGGCAACATGGTGATAAAATCCATAGTGATATGTTCCCACTTCCACATGGGAACCTCCATATGCTACAGCATGCCATGCGGCCTCTGATGCTCGACCTTGACTATCCTGCAGGTCAAGCACCTCTCGACATACCAAGCTATCTCCCTCTTCATACATGACCACCAGTAACTCAATCTCAAATTTTGATACATCTTTGGTGGCCCCGGGGTGTATAGAAAATCTTGATCCCATAAGAAACTAGAACCCAAAACCGAACACATTGGGCCAATAACCCTCTACTATTTCCTCTCCTATTTCCAGTTCTCTTTCCAAACTCCCTCTTCCTGAGCCTTTATGATCAAACCCAACAATAAAGAATCAAAAAAATATTCTCATACACATATCCCCAACTAAAGACCCAGCTGAGTTGCAGCTCAAAGCATCTGTTACCATATTTTCTTTACCTGGATGGTAAAGGATCTCACAGTCATAATCTTTGAGCACGTCCAGCCACTTTCACTGCCTCATGTTTAGGTTTGCCTGATCCATAAGATATCTCAAACTCTTTTGATTCATGTAAACAGTGATAATGTCTCCAAATCTTAAGAGAAAACACCACTGCCCCCAACTCCAGATCCTGTGTGAGATATCGCGTCTCATGCGGCTTCAGTTACCGTGAAGCATAAGCAACCACTGCATAAGGACTACCCCAAAACCGATGATGGATACATCACAGAATACCATAAAATCCTCTACTCCCTCCGAAAGGGTCAATAAAGGGGCCTCACATAACCTTTGTCAAGGAGTCTCGAATGCCAGCTACTGCTTAGGTCCCCACTGGAAATCAACTACTTTCCTCGTCAAACGAGTGAAGGGTACCTCAATCTTGGAGAAATCCCGAATAAATCTCTGATAGTATGCATCTAAGCCCAATAAACTCTTGATCTCTGAGGGACATTTCAGAACCTCGCACTGCATCACCCCCTCGATCTTAGCCGGATCGACCAAAATCCCATCCTGGTTAACGAGATGCCCAGGAACTAGACCTCTCGTAACTAAGACTCACACTTCGCGAACTTGGTATAAATTCGTTCATGTCTCAATACTCCCAGAAGCTCTCGAAGGTGCTCTTCATGTTGCTCTCTGGTCTTGAAACATACCAAGATATCATCAATAAACACAATGACATATTAATCGAGCGTCGGCCTGTACACCTGATTTATCAAATCCATAAACACAACAGGCGCATTGGTGTACCCAAATGGCATCACCACGAACTTGTAATGCCCATAACGAGTCCGGAACATTGTATTCTCCATGTCTTCTTCTCTCACTCTCACCTGATGATACCCGAACCTCATATCTATGTTGGAGAACCAAGACGTACCCTAAAAATGATCAAAGAGATCCTCAATCCACGGAAGGGGATAACTATTGTTCACCGTTAACTTGTTCAACTCTCGGTAATCAATGCACATCCAATGTGAACCATCCTTCTTCTTGACGAAGAGTATTGACGCTACCCATGGAGAACTGCTAGGTCTGATGAACTGCTTTCCTAACAGATCCTAAAGCTGAGAGGACAACTCCTGCATCTCAGGCGGTGCAAAGTGGTACGGCACCTTGGCAATCGGAGCGGCACCTGACACTAGATCAATCCTGAACTCAACCTGTCCCTCGGGAGGCACATCGGGTAACTCCTCTGAGAAAACTTCAGAAAACTCCCTGACAACTGGTACCTCTGAAACAGAAATTTGCTCCCCCGACCAAAGTATCAACCACATAATCCAGATAACCCGCACACCCATACTGAAGATATTGTCAAGCCTTGGTTGCCGAAGAAGTCCCTAAACCAACCCTGGTGCCCTTTCCATAGCCAACTAGTTCTCCCCCACTTGGGGTTAGAACTACTACTCGTTGCCCCTCGCAATCCCACACACATCACCCATGGGGATAGGAATCAGATCAATCAGAGAAGGCACCCCAAGGATCTCCAATACACAAATCGGATACACATTGGATGCAGAAACCCAGTCTTCGTTTCCGATAGAAACCCGGAACGAACACTCAAACT
Organism: Lactuca sativa; assembly: GCF_002870075.4. Classification (NCBI taxonomy): domain Eukaryota; kingdom Viridiplantae; phylum Streptophyta; class Magnoliopsida; order Asterales; family Asteraceae; genus Lactuca; species Lactuca sativa. The sequence continues at coordinate 7,043,748 of NC_056628.2, forward strand.
CCCTAATAGCCATATCAAACTCCTTACTGGATGATCGAGACAAAAAGGACCGCCTGACACCCAAGTCAAATAACACAAGAGCAGGCAAAGTGTTCACTAAGAACGTACCTATTAGGAGCATATAAATGAGCAAACCATAAAAGATAATCAACAGAAAAAGAAATAGAAACATACCAGTCATGACATATGGTGCCGCTCTTGCCTCCTCCGCCATGAGCTGGAAAGCGCGACCTCTAGCCCTCGGCGGCTCCGCCCTGCCCTTACTTCCATCTATGATCCTCAGAGTAGCCATCGCTGGAGCCTATGTTGGTTTAGTAGCAAGCAAGGAGCATTGGGACTTTATGTGGCCTACTTAATCATAGTGATATCAAATCCTGATGCCTGATACTGGAGTCTACTACCGGCAGTCCCTTGCAATGTGGCCTTGTTGGCCACATTTGTGGCATCTCGAAGACGATCGACAATCTCGATCATGAACCTTTCCGCACTTCCTGCAAGTGCATCCCCTATGAATCCCAGATCTACAATATGTGGCCTTAAACCTCTTCGACGTAGGTTGTGGCTGTGCCGGGGCCTGCCTCTGTTCCCTCTTCTGGATCTCCCTTGATATCCCGACGCCTAGTGGCCTCCTGCAACTCAACTAATTAACCATAGCTCTGTGTGTATACAAACTACCGGGTGTCTTTCTTGATTATGCTCAAGTACCGGGACATCTGAGCTTGATCGGAAGCAGCAAACTCAAGGCAAAACATGGCTCTAAAAAACCATCTTGGTGATCTTCGTCACCAACTTAGTCCCCTATCTAAAATCCAAGCACTCTTGGGTCAACCTCTCTCGCTCCACTAGAGGAACATATCTAGAACGGAACATCTCAAAGAACTGTTCCCAAGTCATAGGTTCCCTTTGCTTAGAAGAATACGAGCTAGTAACAAGTATCCACCAATCCTTCGCTTCGGACCAGAGAAGTTTCAGAGTGCACTTGACCTTCTAGTCAGATGGGCAAGAGCAAGTGAAGAAACATCCCTCGACATCAGACAGCCACCTCATGGCTATGATCGAATCCTTAACTCCATCAAATATCGGGGGCTTTGTATTGTCAAAATCCCGGTACTAGAAGGCTCTCCCAACGCCAATCCCGACAGCAACAATGGATGCGATGGCTATAGCAACCACAGTCTTAGAAAGTGCAGCATATTTCTTGTCGAAGTATTCCACCATAACAGTCTTAATAGACCCAAACATCACTAGTAAATGCACGCAATAGAGGGAAACAACCTCCTCCTGAATGATTTCCCTAACCCGATCCTCAGTCAATGTTGGCCCATTCTGGCCACCTGCTCCTGATCCTGATCCGGATCCTACCTCAAATCGTCTCATAATCACCATACTGAAAATAAACCAGGGAGATATCAGATAGAACACATGTAACACCATGAGGACCAATTTCCAACAAAACCCTAGGGGTCGTGACTTCCTTGCTACTCATACGGGTCTTGTGCTTCAAGTACGGGTCTTGTGCTTCCAGTAGTACAAGCCCATACTACCTTCCACACCTACCCGTATTTTCCACAGAGGATCATCACAACAACCCTAACAATACTTACTAGAATACTCATACGCTCTATCCTCACTTCCTAGAGGAAGGCTAAACATTACGCAACTAGTCGGCTAACCCCACACAACTCATCCATGAAACTTACACTAACCCTACAACACTCGTATATGCTAATCATACATAACATTGGATCCTATAGACATTTGAATACTTGATTATACCCTAAGCCCTTCATCAAACTGTTGGAATAGTGTCTAAGGCTGCAACTATATTAGGCAAGTATTTGACCCAGTTGTGCATGGTCCTTTTGGGTTGCCTTCACCATAGCAACTTGATACGATGATTTATTAAGAGAGAATAAATATTATTAATATATTATGAGAATAATATAGAGAATAATAATATTGTTATTTGATTAATATAAGTCATAGAATTAATTGGAATTAATTTGGTGACTTAAAGAGATTAATTAAATAAGAGGGTATAAACTGTCAATTGTTTGATAGTTAAACTTTAGACTGTAAATCCATATTGGATAAGAGGTGGACGGATTCTAGAAGCTATGGATAGCTTCAAATCATCCAAAAGTCTATCTAAGGAATGGATTTGGATTGCTTTAAGAGAAGATTATCCAACTAGGGTTTAAGTTGTAACCCTTAAGGAGTCTACAAGTATAAATAGACCCTATGGCAAAGGCTAATCGGTACTTCATCTAAAGTAGAGAACCCCTGGCCGATTTCCTCCCCTATCCTCTCTCCCAAATCATCCTCCTTGCTATTTGGTGTTTGTAAGCCATTAGAGGAGTGACAATTGTGACTCTAGAAGCTCCAAGACAACAAGATCAAACAAGGGATTCAAAGGTACGATTCTAGATCTGGTTTAACATTGTTCTTATACCTAAATAGTTATTAGAAGTCTTGGATTCAAAGCATGTTTAATTAGAAAGCCTAGATCCAAGCATTAAGGTTTTGCATGCGCACATAGGAAAGTTCTTATGGCTAAAACCCATCAGTGGTATCAGAGCCTAGCTTGGTTTTCATTAAATTGTTGCTTATGTGTTTGAAACTTAACTGCAAAATTTGATTTTTGTGTTTCTGAGTCATGGACTTGGCGAGTTGGCCTGACTCGGCGAGTCCCTTGGTGCACTCGGCGAGTCCAACCATCAGGAATGGCCAGATTCGGGATTTCTTCATGATTATCTTATGGAAACTTACCTTAATCATATTAGATCAACCCTAATCCGATTTTTTGATATATATGACTATTATCTTGATCTAATTAAAGATATTTATCAACTAATAAAATATTTAATTTCCTTATATGATAATTAATTAATTATTTTTATTATTTTGGTAATTATCTTGAAAGAAATCTTGAATAAATCAAATATAGATAATTAGGAAATTAATTGTTAATTGAAATTATTTGTTATTTGATCCTCCATGTTTTAAATGTTTAAAACTTGTCCTCAAGTTTTGAAATTTATATTTTGTGATTAAAAGTTTTAATTTAGACAATTTAAATTTCAAACCCTAGATTTTAAAAGGTTTAAAATACAACCCTATACTAATATAATATTACAAGAATAATATATATATATATATATATATATATATATATATATATATATATATATATATATATATATATATATATATATATATATATATATATATGTATAACTGAAATGCTAGTCTTACCGTTAGTAGACATCATTCACGAAGCCGATCTATAAGGTGGGTATAAGGTTGTGGCCTATAAAACGGCGCTTAATGGGTGTACACTCACACCCACCGCTTGCTTAATCGGTGGAGGGTCGTTAGCCGAACGGGTAGGATAGGGCAACCTCATCCTCTCATTAAAAGTATAATAAGTAATACAAAATAACTACACATTTTTTTAAAATTTCCCAATCTTAGTTACTTTAGGAAAAGTGAATTGATGCAATCCCATGAAATTACACTTTGCACCCTTGCTAAGAAGTTAGTGGAGCGTGTGTGGTTTACCGGCACACTAATTGGTTCTAAGCAAAGGTGGCAAAGGGTGATTCATTGTTTATCATAGTTCGATGGAGCGTGTGTGGTTTACCGGCACATCGAATAGGTGATCGTTACAATGAAGGCACCATGTGAATTTGCATGGTAATTCACACCCGCTTTGTGATCCTCGGTATCCCAGTCACAAACAAGAGGGGCATATCAAGATTTAAACATGCCATTGAATAGTTTCAATGAATCTCATCCAAACCTAGGAATTCTCAATACATTTAGGACTTATAGTTAGTTTTTATGGTGGAGAATTAGTGAATCGTCATTCACTTACCTTCGATTTATTTGCATGTTAGATTACGGCATCCCTTTTCTAATATGTAAATGTTGTTGTTGGATCCTAGCCCTAATTTTTCTTATTGGGTGATAATTAGGGATTCATATTCTAATCTATCTTTGTCCTTTCTATTTGTAGATGTCGAACGCAAACAACGCTGCTGCTAGTTCATTCACGTTGATGAGCCTTTGCCAAAAGGTCACCTTCGATGGAACGAACTTTAGCGAATGGATAAGATACATTCGCACCATTGCTCGCTATGAGGATAAGGAGTATGTACTCGATGAGAAGCTCGAGAAAATCAACCCTGAAATCGCTACTCCGGATGAAATTACCGCTTTTGAAACCCATGAGCGAGATGCAACGAAGGTACATTGCATCATGATAGCCACCATGAACTCCGAATTCCAAAAGTCCTATGAGGACATGTACCCGTACGAGATGCATAAAGACTTATTGGAGAGATACCACCAGAACGCGAGACAAGAGCATTATGAGATTTTCACCAACATGATTTCCGCTAAGATGGGTCATGGAGAATCTCTTACCGTGCACCTGCAAAAGATGCAAAGGTATGTCGACCGCCTTCGGAAGTTAAATGTTGACTTTGGGGAAGACTTGGTGATCGACATGGTGCTTCACTCTTTGCCTCCGATGTACAATCAATTCATGATGACCTACCACATGAACAAAGAGGAGGTCACCCTAAGCAAACACCAAGGTCTCTTGAGGGTCGCTAAGAGCAACTTCAAAGACAAGTCTGTTGCACCAACTCCCAATCCACCCGCTGCTCCTGTCTTGGCTATTGGTAAAGGAAAAGGAAAGAAGAAGAAGGCTTCGTCTAAGAACTATTGTCAGGTTAAAGCCCGAGATGGTGCCTCTTCTAGTGGGACCAAAGTTGATCCCGCTAAGCCCTGCCCTAACCCTAAGGAGGCAGAGTGCCACCGCTGCCACAAGATAGGACATTGGAAGAGAAGCTGCCCAGAGTACCTGCAAGCTATCAAGGAAGGAAAGATCAAGCCATCTTTCGCAGGTATATACACAATTAAATCTAACGATTCTAATCATGCTATTTCTTGGGTTCTTGATACCGGTTGTGGTTACCACATTTGTTCTAATATGCAGGGACTAAGAAGAAGTAGGGATGTGGAGCAAGGAAGGATCAATCTAATCATGGGGAACAGAAGATCGTCGCCTGTGACCAAGAATTGAGTGTATTCTTTAGTGCTTAGGAATAATTTATGTTTAGATTTGAACAGTTGTTGCTATTCGCCAGAAATGGCTAGAAACATCATTTCATTTCATGGTTTATGTAGACAAGGTTTTAGATTTTCTTTTAATAATGAGAATGGTTCTATTTTGGCTTATCTAAATGGTGTCTTTTACTTTGAAGCTATACCATGTAATGGAATTTATGAAACTGTTATGATTGTTGATAACTTAGGAAATGATGTTTTGAACATAGATTCTTCCACTAGTATGGATAAAGCATCCTTGTGGCATTGTCGTCTTGGACATGTCAACAAGAAACGCATAGCCCAACTCCAAAAGGATGGAGTGTTGGAGTCATTCGACCTTAGGGAAGATGACACATGTGAATCTTGTTTGCTTGGAAAGATGACTAAATCACTCTTCACGAGTACGTGTGAAAGGGGTGAGGGTCTATTGGACCTAATACATACCGATGTATGTGGACCGTTTAGATCAACCACGAAGGATGGGAACCGCTTCTACGTGACTTTTACCGATGATTATAGTAAGATATGGGTATATCTATTTAATCAAGAAAAAGTCAGAAACCTTTGAAAAGTTCAAAGAGTTCAAGAATGAAGTGGAGAATCAATTGGGCAGGAAAATCAAGATGCTTCGATCCGATCGAGGAGGAGAGTACCTATGTCTTGAATTCCATGATTATCTCAAGGAGTGTGGAATAGTTTCACAATTGACGCCTCCTAGGACACCGCAGTTGAATGGTGTGGCAGAAAGGCGTAATCGAACCCTATTGGATATGGTTCGCTCTATGATGAGCCGTGCTTCACTACCTATCTCTTTTTGGAGGTATGCCTTAGAGACTGCCGCCTATATCCTTAACCGAGTCCCTACTAAGAAGGTTGCCAAAACACCTCACGAGATGTGGACATGGAAAGCTCCCTCGTTGGCACATATCAAGGTTTGGGGTTGCGAGGCTTTCGTAAGACGAGATACTCACGACAAGCTCGAACCTCGAAGTGAGCGATGTATTTTCATCGGCTACCCGCAAAAATCCTTTGGATATCTCTTCTATTGACCGAAGGACAATGTTGTCTTTGTTGCGAGGAGAGGAGTTTTCCGAGAGCAAGAACTCATAGGCCAAGGAGACAGTGGGAGGCAAATCGAGCTTGAAGAGATTCAAGAGTCGATAGATGAAGGAACCTTTACTGCTGGCACTCAACCCGAGGAGGAAACTCTGGTTGAACCGATTGACGAGTCCTTACCTCTTAGACGTTCCGATAGAGTTAGAGTTCATCCCCAGTTTTATGGTTTTCATATTACTACCGAAGGGGACACGTATATTAGTGATGGTACACTAATAAATCTTGATGAACCTAATAGCTATAAGGAAGCCATGGCAGACCCGGAGTCTGTGAAATGGAAAGAGGCAATGGATAGCGAGATCCAATCCATATATGATAACCAAGTTTGGAATTTGGTTGATAATGTGCCCGGACGTAAGATTGTTGGGTGCAAATGGATCTTCAAGAAGAAGACCGACATGGATGGAAACGTACACACATATAAAGCGCAATTGGTTGTGAAGGGCTTTACTCAAACTCCCGGAGTTGACTATGATGAGACCTTCTCACCAATTGCAAAGATAAAATCTATTAGAGTGATGCTAGCGATTGCCGCATTTCATGATTATGAGATTTGGCAAATGGATGTCAAGACCGCTTTCCTTAACGGAAAGTTGGCTGAGGATGTTTACATGGCTCAGCCAGAGGGGTTTGTGGATCCGAAGCATCCGAATATAGTGTGTAAGCTTGAGAAGTCCATTTATGGACTTAAGCAAGCGTCTCGCAGATGGAATCTTTGCTTCGATGAGAAAGTCAAAGAGTTTGGATCTGTACGAAGCGAAGATGAATCATGTGTATATGTCAAAGCCAGTGGGAGTACAGTAAGCTTCCTCGTTCTATATGTCAATGACATATTACTCATAGGAAACTACATCCCGACTCTGTAGGAGGTTAAGTCCTGGCTCGGGAAGTGCTTCGCTATGAAGGACCTCGGAGAGGCTTCTTATATTTTGGGAATAAGGATAGTAAGAGAAAGAAGTAAGAGACTAATTGGACTTAGTCAGAACACTTACTTAGAGAAGGTACTAAAACGTTTTAGTATGGAAAACTCGGAGAAGGGAGAATTACCGATACAAAGTTATGCCAAGTTGAGTAAGACTCAAAGTCTGAGTACCGAAGCTGAAATAGCAGAAATGAGCCGAGTACCATACGCTTCCGTAGTTGGCTCAATCATGTACACTATGACTTGTACTCGCCCTGATGTAGCCTTCGCTTTGAGCATGGTTAGCAGATATCAAGGGAATCCTAGCAGAGCCCATTGGATTGTGGTGAAGAATATCCTTAAGTACCTTTGGAGGACGAAGGAATGGTTCTTAGTCCTCGGAGGGAGTGATGACTTGAAGGTGAGAGGGTATAGTGACGCCAGTTTTCAGACCAACAGGGACAACTACCGTTCGCAGTCGGGCTGGCTCTTTACCCTGAATGGAGGAGCCGTGACATGGAAGAGTTCCAAGCAGGAAACCGTAGCTGATTCAACGTGCGAATCAGGGTACATTGCAGCGAGCGAAGCGTCGAAGGAGGCAATATGGCTGAAGAACTTCATCGGTGATCTTGGAGTCGTACCTGCCATAAAGGAGCCCATGGAGATTTTCTGTGATAACGAAGGTGCGGTTGCCTTAACCAAGGAACCGAGGGATCATGGTAGATCAAGACATATCGACAGAAAATATCACTTCATCAGACATCGTGTAGAAGAAGGACAACTCGTAGTGAAGAGGATATCATCAGAAGATAACCCAGCAGATCCGCTTACGAAGGGACTGAGTAGGGTTAAGCACTTACAGCATGCTAGGAGTATTGGGTTGAAGGATGATATTAGCATAGATTAGATAGTATTAGAAACGTGTAATAGATAAATGTAAATTGACATTTGATGATTAAATAAAGGAGTTTTATTTATGAGTAATGTTACTATCTTATGTTAATTGTTTAACTATTGTTTCACTTTGCATGTTTTGACTTCCAGAATAATTGAGTTTAATAGGAATAATCGAATTGTTCAAATTGTCCACAATCGTTCATATGTTGGAAGTAGATATGAATGAAGATTGTCATGAATTGGTGTGTAGATTGTCAAAATGGTGTTAGAAATAGCAAAGGGTTGTTGCAACGTTCATGAGTGCTTATGAACTAGTTTTGAGCGTTGGAACAAACCTGCGCTTGCTGGAATCACCTTATGGAATATGATATAAAAGGGTGATCGCAAGACGATAATATCATATATTCTTAAAACCTAGATATATGGTTTCTTATTTGTTAATTGATTGTACATTGATAATGCGAAAACCATCAGTAACTCAGTGTTATAAAACGCATTATTGTGTATAGTTGGTTAATGAATAAGTAAATTCATATAAGTCAAAGTTTATCTGTAACTTTTATCTAAGGAGGTAAAAGCGATATCTCGGCCGCTCGATGATTTGATTTGACTTATGTGCCGGGCTCGGTCAGAACTGAATTGATGTGTTCGATTAAGTTCTATGTCAAATAAATCAGAGATCGAGAAACCTAAATGCTTGACTAACCATTCCATAGGATTGTCAGCATGATATCTAATAGAGGACTGTACGATCCCTTATCTAAAGGACAAGATTGATTAGATCAGAGTTTGACAGCGTCTTTGAGAGCTACGATTGCAAATCGAATTGTACTTGTACATATAGTTACTAGACTTATCCAAGTGGGAGACTGTTGGAATAGTGTCTAAGGCTGCAACTATATTAGGCAAGTATTTGACCCGGTTGTGCATGGTCCTTTTGGGTTGCCTTCACCATAGCAACTTGATACGATGATTTATTAAGAGAGAATAAATATTATTAATATATTATGAGAATAATAATATTGTTATTTGATTAATATAAGTCATAGAATTAATTGGAATTAATTTGGTGACTTAAAGAGATTAATTAAATAAGAGGGTATAAACTGTCAATTGTTTGATAGTTAAACTTTAGACTGTAAATCCATATTGGATAAGAGGTGGACGGATTCTAGAAGCTATGGATAGCTTCAAATAATCCAAAAGTCTATCTAAGGAATTGATTTGGATTGCTTTAAGAGAAGATTATCCAACTAGGGTTTAAGCTGTAACCCTTAAGGAGTCTACAAGTATAAATAGACCCTATGGCAAAGGGTAATCGGTACTTCATCTAAAGTAGAGAACCCCTGGCCGATTTCCTCCCCTCCCCTCTCTCCCAAATCATCCTCCTTTCTATTTGGTGTTTGTAAGCCATTAGAGGAGTGACAATTGTGACTCTAGAAGCTCCAAGACAACAAGATCAAACAAGGGATTCAAAGGTATGATTCTAGATCTGGTTTAACATTGTTCTTATATCTAAATAGTCATTAGAAGTCTTGGATTCAAAGCACGTTTAATTAGAAAGCCTAGATCCAAGCATTAGGGTTTTGCATGCGCACATAGGAAAGTTCTTATGGCTAAAACCCATCACAAACAAGAACCGGAAATAAAACTAAACCAAACATTCTTAGGCTATGAAATCTTAGTTATGTACAACTATGATGCATAGAATAAGTGTCACACCCCAAAACCAAGAACGACGGAAACGTTCTGGGGCGGAGGACGTCATGTATAGTATCACAACACAGTAAATGTAAATAAGCAAACAACATCATCCATTGCATTAAATATATAATTTTAATACAAGTGTGTTCTGTACAGATATAGACACCAAAAATAATGTATAACAAAATAATATGAGATGAGTCTTGAATGCACTCCATCTTCTCAAAAGCAGCCCTCGGTACCTGTCTACTGATGACCTGAGAATACAAGTTATTTTGAAAGAGTTTATCAGCATTAAGCTGGTGAGTTCATAAGTATTTTAGTGTCAATGTTTCTTGTAAGAACATTTGAACCTGTCTCAATGTATAAGTTGTAAAAATGTAAGTAAATGTTTGAAAGTGTTTGTAAAAGTTTGAATCACTCAGAAAATCCTATATTTTCTATAAAAGTAACCTTCTACCAAGGCTAGGCTGTTTTGTAAACTTCTCTGTTGTAAAGTGTGTGATTACCCAAATATAACTATCATTTGTTAAAATATAGTTTGTACATTAATGCTTAAGTGAGATTATCACTAAAATATGTAATGGGTAAATCATTGAAGTACTGTAGCTTTGTATAATAAGACTACTGTTGTACTAAATACTACTACCTTAAACCGGATTTATATTAAGGCATAATGTGATAAATTGCACCATGCTATCGACTGGTAACAACGACATAATGAATGGTCGTAATAAAAGAAATGACGTTTGGCACCCGCAGACCTGCAGGTCCGGCTGTAGCTAGCAGCAAGGTGTAGGATAGTCAATCCAGTATAGATCTATACGCAAACTCACGCTCTCCCTCCAAGAGAATTCTGGCTACAACTCGGGCCATGACATTTAAGGCATGCCCGATACAGTGGATCACAATTATTACGTATTTATGTATATGTATTGTTTCTCGTATATCTGTATATGTATTGTTTCTCGTATAACTGTATATGTATTGTTTCTAGTATATCTGTATATGTATTGTTTCTAGTATATCTGTATATGTATTGTTTCTAATATATCTGTATATGTATTGTTTCTAGTATATCTGTATATGTATTGTTTCTAGTATATCTGTATATGTATGATCCTGCGTTACCCCGATGGTAACCAGCTAATGATGTTCTGATGAGTATGAATATGGAAGTACTTTTATGTCTATATATGTATATATGATATATAAGTAATATTGAAACGACCTTCGGATGGTCACCCGAAATCCCACCAGACCACATCTCAAGGCGCGAAAAGGAAATAGGGCGGATGGCATTCCTAAGCCTTTTGAACATTATTTATATATCTATACATATATGGGCATGCAATTGTATATATATAAAGCATAAATAAGTTTTCATAAAACGTTTTGAAGCATAAATATGATTTCAGGAGGATATCGACTTGATGTCGATCTATAAAACAATTTGAAGGCATAAGTTAATAAAACAGTTCAAGGATAAGAAGCATTTGTTTAAATCACAGTCTATAAGTAAGTTTGGATAGTAAAACAGTTTGTAAAACATTTCAAAGTAAAACAATTTGATAAACAGGTTGAACAGTGGTAAAAATCGTTGTTTTCCTAGTTATTAATCACATGTGATTAAATGCAATCACATGTGATTGAAGCAATAACTTATAAGCATTTGACTTGTATCCCCCCCATAAAGTATTTAAAACACTTAAAATCATTTCAAAGGTTGATTTGAGGGGTATGAACTCACTTGTGGTGAGTCGTTTGAATTGCAGTGTCGGCTACCGTGCTAGGTGCCAAACGGAGACTGGTTTACACGCACGAGCCTAGTTATCATATAATAAGCATATATATAACTAATTAGACAATTAATAACTTAAATAAATAAGTTAAGACACTTAGAAAACATTTAAACACCTTTATGAGTGTTTAAGGTTCAAATGGTTGCATCTAAGTTGCTACGAGACAAGGCAAAAGGGTTTGAAACATCAAAGGGCCTTGTATAGGAGTTCACCATCTAACAAACCCCACACCTTGGAGTTTACGGCCGTAAACTCATAGGTTTATGGCCGTGAACTCCTCAAATGGTGTTTTTGGGTGTTTTGTGGTGTTATCTTGCATCTAGTGTTGGATAAGGTGTCTAAGTCCATAACTATTTCTGGTATGTACTTGACCCGACCCGGCATGGTCCATTTGGGTTGCATGGCACCATGCAATTGGATAAACTAAATGAGAGAAATAACGCTTGGAGATTATTAATATATTATAAGTTCTAATATATTAATAATATTATTTGATTAGTTTGATCAAGAATTAATTTAGAATTAATTAAGTGATCAAAAGATAACTAATTAAATATATGGGTTGATTAAGTAAATCATCCATATCTTGTATAGTGGGCTAAAAGGCTCCATGGATCATCAAGTTGGGTTCCACCCATAGGATGCTCCATGGATGCTCCATGGGAGTTACAAACCCATGGGTCATGGAAGTGAAGAGTCATGACACATTAGGGTTTAACCCTAGATGTGTCAACACTATATAAGTAATATGATCTCCTCCCAAATCGGTTACACACTAAGTAATAAGGGGGCTTGGCCGATTTTGAAGAGTGTGTATTCTCTCATAAGTTCTTCCAAGAGCATTTGGTGTTGTGTGAAGCATTTGAGGCATCACCACTTGAGGTGCTAGGCTCACAAGGTTTCAAGGAACACAAGCAACAACAAGGTAAGTTATTCTATCTATACTTTATGTTAAAATTGTTCCCCATATATGCTAGATAGGAATATAACCTTGGAATTCAACTTTGCATGACAAATTAGACAAACATAGATCCAAGGTTATTAGGGTTGCATGTACACTTAGGAAGTGTTAGTATGCTCAAAACCCATCAGTGGTATCAGAGCCTAGGCTTGTTTGTTCTTATTTGTGCTTAAAAGTTGAAAACAGGATCGAAAATTTGCTGTCTGCGATCAGACTCGTCGAGTCCATAGGGGGGACTCGTCGAGTCCATGAGTATCTTCAACCAACTCAGCGAGTCATGTTCATGCACTCGGCGAGTAGGGTCGAATGAGTGCAGAATTTCGATTCAGTTGCTGGGAAATGAATTAGAAACATTACCCTAAACTGTTTTAGTAAATATAAACTTGTTTTTGGTGGTGTAATGTTTTGCTAATTCATTTACAACAACTAGTTATCAAAATTACAAAGTTTTATCTAATTTTTTTGATTATGTTCATATTCATGTTCTTGTTCTTATGATGTTTTAGATGATCATAGGAATTATTTGTAACCTATTTGGTAGTTTAATTCTTGATCATAATGTGTTTTAATGGAGTCCATAACTTATCCTTAAGTTATGGAAAACCAAGAGTCACACTTGAGTTAAAACCATTAAGAAAACACAAGAGTTATAAAAATGAAGAGTCTTCATTTTATGACTCTATTAAACTCATAAGTTACAAGAAATGAAAAGTTTTGAAAGTTACAAAACTTGCCCTCAAGTTTTGGAACAAGTAAAGTTAAGTTAAAACTTTAGTTCCAACCCCTAGAATTTTAAAAAGTTAAAATTCAACCCTTATACTTATATTATGATGATTTAATAATTATATATATATATGTATAAGAACAAGTCGTCTTACTGCTAGTACGCCTCATTCACGAAGCCGGTCTATAAGGTGGGTATAAGGTTGTTGCCTATAAAATGGTGACTTAATGGGTGTATATTCTCACCCACCGCTTGCTTGACTGGTGGAGGGTCGTTAGCCGAACGGGTAAGACAAGGACTTATAAATTCTCATTCAAAGTATGATGAATATATAAAGTAACTAAATGTTTATTAAATTCCCAATCTTAGTTACTTTAGGAAAAATGTGAATAAGGTGCTAATCCATGAAATTACACTTTACACTTTGTCTGAGTCGTTGGTGGAGCGTGTGTGGTTAACCGGCACACTAACTTGGACTTAACAAGGTAGGTAAAGGGTGACTTAAGGTTTATTATAGTATCGGTGGAGCGTGTGTGGTTTACCGGCACATCGATTGAGTGATAAACTTTAAGGGTACCAAGTGATTTGCATGGTTACTTCACACCTCGTTTTGTGATCCTCGGCATCCCAGTCACAAAACCTGGAGGGCACTCCCGAGATTGAAACATGCCTTTGAAAAGTTCATTGGATCTCAAAGAATCTAGGAATTTCTAAAACCAATAAAAACTAAATATTTAATATTTCGGTTTTCGTGGTGGAAATTGGTGAATCGTCATTCACCTACCTTTCAAATATGGTATAGCTTAGATTACGGCATACCTCTTCTAAGTTATATTATATTGTGATTGGATCCTAGCCTTAATATTACATTTGGGTGTTTTATTAAGGACTCTCTTAAATCTAAACTAAACTTGTTCTTCTTTTCAGATGTCTTCAACTAATGCTTCTGGCTCGAATCCTAATGGCTCCTTTACTCTTATGAGTCTGTGTGGGAAAGTCACCTTTGATGGATCCAACTTCAATAAGTGGATCAGAAACATCAGGATGATTACCCGCTACGAGGACAAAGAATATGTCCTTGACAAGGAGCTTAAGGAAATTGACGAGTCCACTGCAACTCCCCAGGAGATCGCTGACTTTCATACTCATGAAAGAGATGCAACCAAGGTGGCTTGCATCATGTTAGCCACCATGACAGCTGAACTCCAAAAGTCTTATGAAGACTTCTACCCTTATGAAATGCACCAAGATTTGATGGAAAGATACCATCAAAGTGCACGACAAGAGAGGTACGAAGTCATCTGCTCCATGATAACGACCATGATGAAGGACGGAGAGTCCGTCACGAGCCACATGCAGAAAATGCAAAGGTATGTGGATCGGTTGCTGAAGCTCAATGTGAACTTCCCTGAGGAGCTTGCAATAGATATCATTTTGCACTCCTTACCATCGTGCTATGATCAATTCCGCATGACATATCACATGAACAAGGAAGAGGTCACCCTCAGCAAACTTCAGGGACTTCTCAAGACCGCAGAAACAGGTCTTAAGGGGAAGTCAGTTGCTATCACTCCTACTCCAGAAACAACTCCGGTCTTGGCAATCGGGCAGAGTCGGGGGAGGAAGAGAAAGAGATCTTCAAAGGGTACCAAGGCTCGGACCCTTGATGGCTCTTCTTCAAGTGGAACCAAGAAAGGTTTCATTACTCCTTCTTCTGACCCAAAAGAGGCTGAATGCTTCTATTGTCACGAAAAAGCTCATTGGAAGCGGAACTGCCCAAAGTACCAGCAAGATGTAAAGGATGGGAAAGTCAAACCCAACCATGCAGGTATTTACACTATCATTTCTAATAACTCACCCCATTCGAAATCTTGGGTCCTTGATACAGGTTGCGGAATTCATATTTGTTGTGACTTGCAGGGACTAGGAAGAAGTGAGAATGTGGAGCAAGGAAGAATAAACTTAATCATGGGGAATAGGAAAGTTACACCTGTCACCAAGATTGGAGTTTATACTTTATCGCTAAGTAGTGGGTTAAATTTAGATTTGAATAAATGTTGTTATTCGCCAGAAATGGCAAGAAATATTATTTCCTTTCATGCATTGTACAAACAAGGTTTCACCTTTTTGTTTGATAATGAAGTTGGTTCGATTAATGCTTTCTTTAATAATGTACTTTATTTTAAAGCATTACCTTGTGATGGTGTGTATGAAGCTGTATCTATTGTAGATAACTTAGGAAATAATGTTTTGTGTATTGATTCTAATAATAATAACTTGGATAAAGCATCATTATGGCATTGTCGTCTTGGACATATAAGTAAGAAACGCATAGGCCAACTCCAAAAGGATGGAGTCTTGGAGTCGTTTGACCTAAAGTCAAATGATAGTTGCGAATCATGCTTACTTGGAAAAATGACAAAGTCACCCTTCACAGGCTCATGTGAAAGGGGTGAAGGTTTGTTGGACCTTATACACACGGATGTGTGTGGACCATTCAAACATGCCACTAGAGATGCTAATCGTTATTATTTGACTTTTACCGATGATTACAGTAGATATGGATATGTCTACTTAATCAAGCATAAGTCAGAGACTTTCGAGAAGTTTAAGGAATTTAAACAGGAAGTCGAGAATCAATTGGGCAGGAACATTAAGATGCTTCGATCCGATCGAGGTGGTGAGTATCTTAGTTCAGAGTTCCTCGACTATCTAAAGGAATGTGGGATTGTCTCACAATTGACACCTCCCAGGACACCGCAGTTGAATGGTGTGGCTGAGAGGCGTAATCGAACCTTGATGGACATGGTTCGTTCCATGATGAGTCGAGCTTCGCTACCAATCTCATTTTGGGGGTATGCATTAGAGACTGCTGCCCATATTCTTAATCTAGTCCCTACAAAGAAAGTTGCCAAAACTCCTCACGAGATGTGGACTGGTAAAGTACCTAAACTAGACCACATCAAGATTTGGGGCTGCGAGGCTTTCGTGAGACGCGAGACTCATGATAAGCTCGAACCCCGAAGCGAGAGGTGTATTTTCATCGGCTACCCACAGCATTCCTTTGGTTACCTCTTCTACAGACCTAGTGACAACGTGGTCTTTGTAGCAAGAAGAGGAGTCTTTCGAGAAAGAGAGTTTATAAGCCAAGGAGACAGTGGGAGGCAAGTTGATCTTGAAGAAATTCAAGAGTCAAGTGGTGAAGGAACTTCAAACTCTAGCCCTCAACTTGAGGAGGAAACTCCTGTTGAGCCAATTGACGAATCTGTACCTCTGAGGCGTTCCACGAGAGTTAGGAGTGCACCTGAGCATTACTATGGATTCCATATTACTGCAGAAGGTGAGACACTTATTAGTGATGAGACACTAGTAAGTCAAGATGACCCTAACAGCTACGAGGAAGCCATGGCAGGCCCCGAGTCTGCTAAATGGAAAGAGGCTATGGATAGCGAGATACAATCCATGTATGACAATCAAGTTTGGAACTTGGTTGAGAATGTACCAGGTCGAAAGACTGTAGGGTGCAAATGGGTCTTCAAAAAGAAGACCGACATGGATGGTAAAGTACACACTTATAAGGCTAGGCTGGTTGCAAAGGGCTTCTCTCAAATTCCTGGAGTGGACTATGATGAGACCTTTTCTCCGGTAGCCAAGATTAAGTCTATTCGGGTTCTGTTAGCTATAGCCGCATTTCATGACTATGAAATTTGGCAAATGGATGTCAAAACCGCTTTCCTTAATGGAAAGTTGGCTGAAGATGTTTACATGAGTCAGCCAGAGGGTTTTGTCAGTAACGAGTACCCTAATAGAGTGTGTAAGCTTGAGAAATCCATTTATGGATTAAAGCAAGCACCTCGCAGATGGAATCTTTGCTTTGATGAAAAGGTCAAGGAATTTGGCTTTTCTAGGAGTGAAGATGAATCTTGTGTATATGTCAAGGCTAGTGGGAGTATAGTTAGCTTTTTGGTATTGTATGTGGATGACATACTACTCATAGGAAACGACATTCCAACCTTGCAGGAAGTAAAGTCCTGGCTTGGAAAGTGTTTCGCTATGAAGGACCTTGGTGAAGCTGCCTATATTTTGGGGATAAGGATTTTGAGAGATCGGAGTAAAAGACTAATTGGACTTAGTCAAAGTACCTACTTGGAGAAGATTCTGAAGAGATTCAGAATGCAAAACTCCAAGAAAGGAGAGTTGCCCATCCAGAGTAGCGCCAAGCTGAGTAAGACACAAAGCCCTAGCACTGAGGCTGAGATAGCAGAAATGAGTCGATTACCTTATGCTTCGGCTGTAGGTTCGATCATGTATGCTATGACGTGTACTCGACCTGATGCAGCCTTTGCCTTAAGCATGGTTAGCAGGTTTCAGGGAAACCCTGGCAAGGCACACTGGATTGCGGTAAAGAATATTCTCAAGTACCTACGAAGGACTAAGGACTGGGTCCTTACCCTCGGTGGGAGTGATGACTTGAGAGTTGTAGGGTATAGTGATGCTAGCTTCCAGACTGATAGGGATAACTTCCGCTCTCAGTCGGGCTGGGTCTTTACCCTAAATGGAGGAGCAATTTCTTGGAAGAGTTCCAAGCAAGAGACAGTGGCAGATTCTACTTGTGAATCAGAGTATATTGTAGCTAGCGAAGCGGCAAAGGAGGCGTTATGGCTGAGGAACTTCATTGGAGACCTTGGAGTTGTACCAGCTATTAAAGAGCCGATGGAAATTTTCTGTGATAGTGAAAGTGCTGTTGCCTTAGCCAAGGAACCAAGGGATCACGGGAGATCCAGACACATCGACAGAAAATACCATTTCATCAGACATCGGATCGAAGAAGGACTCCTCGTGGCAAAGAGGGTATCATCAGATGAGAATCCGGCAGATCCCCTCACGAAGGGACTGACTCGGGTTAAGCATCTCCAGCATGCTCGGAGCATAGGGCTGAAGGATGATATTAGATTTAGTAGTTAGATAATCTCGAAATTTGTAAAGTGTAATTGACATTTGATGATGAATAAAAGTGTTTTATTTATGAGTAAAGTGTTGTTATCTCTTGTCGATCGTTTACTATATTTTTTTTGCATGTTTTGACTTCCAGAATAATTTTGTTTGGTATAACATATTATTCAAACCTCCACAGTCGGTCATATGTCGGAAGTAGGTATGAATCAAGACTGTCATGTTTGGTTGTAGAGGTCTGGGACAAGGCTACGACAATCATGAGTGCTCATAAGTTCTGAGCATTGGACTCAACCCACGCTCACTGGAATCACTTCATGGAATTCTATCTCGAGTGATCGTGAGACGGTAATATCATATAAGTCTTTAAACCTAGAGATATGATTTGTTACTTACAAGTTGGTTATGCATTGATTGTACGAAAAACGCATTGGTAACTCGATGTTATAAAATCGTGCTCTTATGTGTAATTCAATGAGTAGTAGAACAAACATATGAGTCGAAGTTTATCTGTTCCTTCTTGGATTAGAAGCTGATATCTGGGCCCCACGATGATTTTGTTTTGACCTATGTACCGGGCCCGGTCAGAACTAAATTGATGTGTTCAATGAAGTTCTTTGTCAAACAAATCGGAAATCGGGAAACAAATGTTGGACAATAAGTAAGACATTGTTCCATGTATTTGTCCGACTGATATCTAGAACAGAGGATTATATGATCACTTATCTTAAATGACGTACCATCATCTTCTCAAGTTTCGAGAAACCTTGTAAAGAGCTACGATTGCCGATCGGTTCCTGAAGTCATACTTGCAGTAATAGTTACTAGACTTATCCAAGTGGGAGACTGTTGGATAAGGTGTCTAAGTCCATAACTATTTCTGGTATGTACTTGACCCGACCCGGCATGGTCCATTTGGGTTGCATGGCACCATGCAATTGGATAAACTAAATGAGAGAAATAACGCTTGGAGATTATTAATATATTATAAGTTCTAATATATTAATAATATTATTTGATTAGTTTGATCAAGAATTAATTTAGAATTAATTAAGTGATCAAAAGATAACTAATTAAATATATGGGTTGATTAAGTAAATCATCCATATCTTGTATAGTGGGCTAAAAGGCTCCATGGATCATCAAGTTGGGTTCCACCCATAGGATGCTCCATGGATGCTCCATGGGAGTTACAAACCCATGGGTCATGGAAGTGAAGAGTCATGACACATTAGGGTTTAACCCTAGATGTGTCAACACTATATAAGTAATATGATCTCCTCCCAAATCGGTTACACACTAAGTAATAAGGGGGCTTGGCCGATTTTGAAGAGTGTGTATTCTCTCATAAGTTCTTCCAAGAGCATTTGGTGTTGTGTGAAGCATTTGAGGCATCACCACTTGAGGTGCTAGGCTCACAAGGTTTCAAGGAACACAAGCAACAACAAGGTAAGTTATTCTATCTATACTTTATGTTAAAATTGTTCCCCATATATGCTAGATAGGAATATAACCTTGGAATTCAACTTTGCATGACAAATTAGACAAACATAGATCCAAGGTTATTAGGGTTGCATGTACACTTAGGAAGTGTTAGTATGTTCAAAACCCATCATCTAGAACACTCCTAGCTTTGTTGGAATAATACATGAAGTAGTTTTAAGGCTTTAGAACACTCCATATGGGAGTTTACGGCCTAAGGTCCTTCACCTTAGAGTTTACGGCCGTAAACTCTAGGAAATTAATTGATTTGAGGTACTTAGACATCAAGAATGGCATCCATGATTTTATCTAAGGCTAATGGGGACAAGAGGCACACTTTGGTGCCTTCACTTGGAGTTTACGGCCCAAGTCATGTTCCTTGGCCGTAAACTCCTTCCAAGGAGTTGTTTCTATGTGTTCTTCTCTCCATTCTAGTCCCAAAGGTGCAAGGTAAATTGTCTAAAGGCTTAAGGGTAGCTTGGAATGATTTTTGTCCCACAAAAAGGGGTTTACGGCCCAAGAAGGGTTCTTGGCCGTAAACTCCTAAAAACTTATGGTTTTTATGGGCTTTTGATGTTCTAAACAAGCACAAGTACTAGTGGTTAAGTTCCTTAAGCATTTGGGGAAAGTTTTAGGGCATTTAAGCCCTTGAAAAGGGGTTTACGGCCCAAGGGAGTTCCTTGGCCGTAAACTCCTAGAACTTATGTTTCTTGGATGATTTCTAGGCTATAAAGATCATACACAATGTCCTTGATAAGTCCTCTAACATAGGAATGGGTCTAGAAAGCATTAAAGTTCCATTTTGGAGTTTACTCCCCAAGAACGTTCTTGGGCGGTAAACTCCCGGATCTTGTAATCTAAACATGTTATTGTTGTTAATAAGCATTAAACAAGTATTGAAACACATATAGAAAAGTAGACTCACAATCTGGGATGAAAATCCGAAGATCCGTCAGAGAGAATATGGCTTTTATCTATTTGGAATTGTGAATAATGAATTAATTTAATTCAGAAAACTATTTATAGTCCTGGAATATTTTGGCAGAAAATATTTTCATTCCTGATATTGGACTGTAACAGTATGAAACTTGAAATGCCCAAGTTTCACAAAACCAGGAGTATCCACTCTCCTGATATCATCTAAAACATGAACCCTAATGTACACAAATTTGTTCGGAAAAACTTGAAAATCACAGAAACTGAACTGGCTTCTATTGAATAGATGAGGTTCATACAATGGAAATTTCGGGTTGTCACATCATCCCCCTATTAGAGGGAATTTCGTCCCGAAATTAGAATTTAAGCAAATAAAAGTTACAAACAATTAAGCGAAAAGATGAGGGTATTTCAACTTCATCTGGTCCTCGCGTTCCCAAGTGAATTCCGGTCCTCGCTTGGCGTTCCAGCGAACCTTCACGATAGGGATACGGCTTTGTTTCGTCGGCTTGACCTCACGGTCCATGATTTCTACACGTTCTTCCACGAAGTTGAGGCTCTCGTTGATCTCGATCTCGTCGAGTGGGATTACGAGAGTCTCGTCAGACAGACACTTTTTCAAGTTAGATACGTGGAATGTAGAATGTACGTTACGCAGTGTGTCGGGTAGATCAAGTTTGTAAGCTACGGGGCCGACTCTGGCAAGAATCTCGAAAGGCCCTATGTACCTCGGATTAAGCTTCCCATGCTTGCCGAAGCGTATCAAGCCTTTCCAGGGTGAGACCTTGAGAAGGACTCGGTCTCCCACCTGAAACTCCAAAGGTTTTCTTCGTTTATCGGCGTAGCTCTTCTGTTGGTCTCTAGAGGCTTTCAATCGTTCACGGATTTGAACGATCTTCTCTGTCGTTTCCCGAATGATTTCCGGACCAGTGAGAGTACTGTCGGAAGCTTGCCCTCTTGCTAATTGGGTATCACCAACCTCAGCCCAGCACAGAGGGGATCTGCACTTACGGCCGTAGAGGGCTTCGAATGGAGCAGCCTTGATGCTCGTGTGATAATTGTTATTATAGGAAAATTCGACAAGGGGTAAATGAGTATCCCATGTCTTCCCAAAATCAATCACACAGGCTCGCAACATGTCTTCCAATGTTTGAATGGTTCTCTCACTCTGTCCGTCGGTCTGTGGATGGTAGGTTGTGCTCATGTCCAGCCTTGTTCCTAGGGAACGTTGTAGGGATTGCCAAAATCTTGAAGTGAACCTACTATCTCTATCAGAGATAATGGAAATAGGTACACCATGCAACCGTACAATTTCCCTAATGTATGTTCTCGTAAGTTTCTCCATCTTGTCGGTTTCTTTGATAGGCAGGAAGTGTGCAGACTTGGTCAATCTATCAACGATGACCCATATGGTGTCAAGTCCACCCGTCGTCTTGGGCAACTTGGTTATGAAATCCATAGTGATCCGCTCCCACTTCCACTCTGGGATCTCTGGTTGTTGCAGTAAACCAGAGGGCTTCTGGTACTCGACCTTAACCTTCGCGCAAGTAAGGCATTTACTCACAAAGGTAGCAATCTCTGCTTTCATATTAGGCCACCAGTATAGCTTTTTAAGATCCAGATACATCTTATCTGAACCTGGGTGGACGGAATACCGAGTGTTGTGCGCCTCGGTCATGACCACGTCTCGGAAACCACCGTGTTTTGGTGTCCAGATCCAGTTCATGAAATATAAGGCTCTGTCACCCTTGGCTTCGAAGTTCTTGTCCATTCCCCTAAGGGATTCACTCGACACATTTTCAGGTTTCATGGCCTCAAGCTGAGCCGCCTGAATTTGCTTAGTCAGGTGTGAATGGATGGTTATTGATAATGACTTGACTTTGCGACCAGAATATTCCTTCCGACTTAGGGCGTCTGCTACTACGTTGGCTTTACCCGGATGATAATGAATATCGCATTCGTAATCACTGAGTAGCTCAACCCACCGTCGTTGTCTCATGTTGAGCTCTTTCTGATCGAAAATGTGTTGTAAACTCTTGTGGTCGGTAAAGATAGTGCTCTTCGTTCCATACAAGTAATGTTTCCAGATCTTCAGAGCAAACACTACTGCTCCTAATTCAAGATCGTGGGTCGTGTAGTTAACCTCGTGTGTCTTCAACTGTCTCGAGGCGTAGGCGATGACCTTACCTCGCTGCATCAGAACACATCCGAGTCCTTGATTGGATGCATCGCAATAGACAACGAAGTCTTCTATTCCTTCGGGAAGGGATAGTATTGGTGCGGTGCACAAGGATCGTTTGAGAGTTTGGAACGCTTTTTCTTGCTTCTCTTCCCAGTCAAAGGCCACGCCTTTCTGGGTCAGGGTCGTAAGAGGCTTTGCTATTCGTGAGAAGTTCTGAATGAATCTGCGGTAGTAGCCAGCGAGACCTAGAAATTGGCGAATTTCTGTAGGTGTCTTTGGTGCTGACCAGTTCTCAATGGCGTTTATTTTGGATGGGTCCATGTGGATTCCTTCCTCGCTTACCATGTGTCCTAAGAATTCGACTTTTCGGATCCAAAATTCACATTTCGAGAACTTCGCATAAAGTTTCTCCTTTCGTAACGTCTCTAGAACTTGTCGCAGATGATCACCATGCTCTTTCTTACTTCGGGAGTAGATCAGTATGTCGTCAATGAAAACGATGACGAACTGATCTAAGTAAGGTCGGCATACTCTATTCATTAGATCCATGAAGACTGCGGGCGCATTAGTCAATCCGAATGGCATCACCACGAACTCGTAGTGTCCGTAACGAGTTCGGAAGGCTGTCTTCGGCACATCCTCCTCGAGCACTCGTAACTGGTGATATCCGGATCTCAGATCAATCTTGGAAAAATAGTTCGCCCCTTGCAGTTGGTCGAATAGATCGTCTATGCGTGGCAGAGGGTAACGATTTTTGATCGTTAACTTGTTGAGTTCTCTGTAGTCAATACACATGCGGAATGATCCGTCTTTCTTCTTAACGAACAAGACCGGTGCTCCCTAAGGTGAGAAACTTGGTCTTATAAAGCCCTTGCTGAGCAGTTCGTTAAGTTGACCAGAGAGTTCTTGCATCTCGGCTGGTGCTAAACGGTAGGGCGACTTGGCTACTGGGGTAGCTCCTGGGACTAAGTCTATTCTGAACTCGACTTGTCGTTGCGGAGGTAACCCGGGTAGTTCTTCTGGGAAAATGTCGGGAAAGTCGCTCACTACTGGGAGGTTCTTTAGTTCTTTCGTTTCTAGGTTCGTGTCGACGACGTGAGCAAGAAATGCGTCGTATTCTTTGCGCAGATATTTCTGTGCTTGAATACTAGATATAATGCGAAGACTCGCACCAGGTTTGTCGCCGTAGACTATAAGCGTTTCGTTAGACGGGAGGTTTAGTCGGACTGCTTTCTCGTAGCACATGATGTCGGCGCGATGAAGACTTAACCAATCCATGCCGATAATAACGTCGAAACTTTTTATCGAGACCGGCATAAGGTCAATTGGGAATGAATGGTTATCTAAGGTTAGAAGACAACCTAAGTATATGCTATTAGTACTTTCAGTTTTCCCATTGGCCATTTCTACTGTGAATTGTTCATTAAGTGCGTGTGGTTGTTGCTTAAGCATGCGAGCAAATTTGTGGTTTACTAAGCTTCGCTACGCTCCACTATCGAACAGAATGCATGCATAGGAGTTATCAAGGAGGAACGTACCAGTCACCACTGTCGGGTCAGCAACTGCTTCCCCGTGGCCTATTACTAGTACTCTCCCTGCTCCTCTAGCATTCCTCGCCTTTGGGCAGTCCCTTTTAAAGTGGCCTGTTTCGCCACACCCATAGCAAGTTGGGCTCACGCCAGAGCCAGGAACTTGGGAGATCGGTTGCGCCGGAAACCTACAGAATCGGACGGTGTGTCCTTTCCTGTGGCAGTTAGTACACTGCATTTCACAGCAGGCGCCGTTGTGGTGGAAGTTGCACTTGTTGCACTTCGGCAAACTTCCAGAATACTGCTTCCCCGGAGCAGTAACAGCAGTAGGGGCTACCGCAGCATGTACTGCTACGATTTGTTGTTTCTTTGAAGCACGCTGCTTCTTCTTCTCGTCCCAAAATTTCCGCTTGTTGCCAGCGGGTTTAGAGGGTTCTGGGATGGCTAGGGTGGTTGTAGTTGCAGGGGTCTTGACTCCATGGTCAATAAGTCTTTGTGCCAATCGCTTGGCACTGTCGAAAGTAGCAGGGTTGGATGCTAAGACGTTCCCCTGGTACGGAGGCACTAGCCCCCATATATACCGCTCAATCCTTTTCCCTTCAGTGGGAACCATGTTGGGGCATAGGGCCACCAGTTCGCTAAAGCGGGCAGTGTAAGCTATCACGTTGGTGCCCTTCATTGTCAGATTCCAGAGTTCATGTTCCAACTTCTGGACTTCGCCCCTAGGGCAGTACTCCTCAGTCATGAGGTCTTTCATCGTTGCCCAGCCCATGTCGTTAGCCACGACGAGAGTTAGGGCTTTGATGTGGCCGTTCCACCACGTTAGGGCTTTATCCTCGAAGGTGCACGCGGCATATTTCACTTTAAATGCAGCCGGGCACGAACATATTTCGAAGACTGATTCAGTCTTCTCGAACCATTGCGAGAGAGCAATGACTCCGCCGGTGCCATAGAAAGGCTTCGGCTTGCAGTTTGTGAAATCCTAGTAGGAGCACTCTCTCGAGCGCACAGGGATTTCAACTGGGATAGATTCAACAGGGGTTCCACCTCTGCTAGCATCCGATGAGTGATATTGAGCCATGGCAGTTGCCACTGCTGCAGCTACGGCAGCATTCAGGGCTGCAGTATCGATGACTGCAGGTGGTGGAGGCGGTGGA
This sequence comes from Lactuca sativa, assembly GCF_002870075.4. Taxonomy (NCBI): domain Eukaryota; kingdom Viridiplantae; phylum Streptophyta; class Magnoliopsida; order Asterales; family Asteraceae; genus Lactuca; species Lactuca sativa. Next base: position 7,069,210 of record NC_056628.2, read on the forward strand.
GGTACAGGATTATTCCTATTTCTGGGAGACTTGCGAGGAGGCATCCTTCAGCTATAAGTTTATGAAAACAAGAAGGATGATAAGAATCAATTTGTAAGCAATGTGAGAGTGACCCATGGACTAATTACCCATAGCCCAACAGTTGAATGAGTGTTAGAAATCACAATAAGAAATATCAGTAGGAATACACAAGTGTACAAATTTTTCCCACAGATTAGGTAGATTTCAATAGTACGGGTATTACTGATGTAATAAGTTCAAGGAAAATCGACCTAACAGTAGGTCTTACATCATACCATAAGGACAATACTGACAGTCCTAGATTCCTAATTAGAGTACCGAAAGTTAGGAATATTTTACAGACAAGTGCTACTTAGAGCACATAAGTTCAAGGCTATCCCTAAATCAAAAGACAGAGATGTACTAGACATCATCTAATGGCGATGGGAATTCCTCGGTCGATCCCTGAGGTCGGACACTTGACGAAACACCTCCTGAAGGTGTCGGTCCTGAGCCCTCTGACGAGCTCTAAGTTCCACGACCTCAGCTCGGGAGGCAGCCAGCTGTTGCTGCAGAGTTTCGTTGGTTCTCCGGGTCCGTTCCATGTCTTCTTCGAGACGGCGAATGCGGACTGTATTGACACCTGAATTGGCATCAATCTCCATGACCCGGTCGATGGCTGCTCGACCTTGCTCGACATTACGAGCTATTATGCGGATGATCACCGGCAGAGCTCTGTCAGCAGAGCCACCATCGTTGATGTTGTAGAAGGTTCGGTCCCCAAAGTATGGTAAGGGCTGACCCTGCTCATCACTCCAGCGATTCAGATTGTTTTCCCACATTGGAGTAGGGCCTGGAAACGCTGGTCGAGGGTTGTTGTTTGGGGCTTGACCTACTAGCGGTAGGTTGTTGACTTCAGGCTCGGAGTCGGATCCATCCGAAAAGCCTTCTGCAAGGTGATCATCCAAAGGGATTGGATGCTCATCTTCAGGCTCTTCATCGATCCATCCGGAATTGCCTTCATTGGGAAAGTACGGGTCGCCATGATGGAATCCAACCATTTAGATCTACGCGAGAAGAGAGGTATAAGAATATAGTATACGTGTAACTAATAGCACAAAATACTCCTATAGTATTTTAAGTTCTAAGTTCTACTGATCCTCTTGTGGTATTGTTGGTAAGTTTTTAGACTTGTTAACATATCACAACCATTCTAGGGCATATGCTAATCACTCCTAGGACCAGCATAGTTGATCAGGCTATGCCATTCCAAGGACTGACCATACATCCCCGAGCTCACTTGTGATATTCAACAATCGTAATACTTTTGTTCTTGTCATTGTGACACTGATTTTAGTATGAATGCAGACTAGTATACTTAATTAAATATTTTATTATTTAAAGTATAGACTCTTGGTCAGAGTGTTTTAGCCCCATTTGGGTTTATAGATTAGTATATCTTTTATGGGTTGATATACTTGATTCACTATAAACAATGCTCTGATACCAATCTGTCACACCCCAAAACCAAGAATGACGGAAACGTTCTGGGGCGGAGGACGTCATGTATAGTATCACAACACAGTAAATGTAAATAAGCAAACAACATCATCCATTGCATTAAATATATAATTTTAATACAAGTGTGTTCTGTACAGATATAGACACCAAAAATAATGTATAACAAAATAATATGAGATGAGTCTTGAATGCACTCCATCTTCTCAAAAGCAGCCCTCGGTACCTGTCTACTGATGACCTGAGAATACAAGTTATTTTGAAAGAGTTTATCAGCATTAAGCTGGTGAGTTCATAAGTATTTTAGTGTCAATGTTTCTTGTAAAAACGGTTGAACCTGTCTCAATGTATAAGTTGTAAAAATGTAAGTAAATGTTTGAAAGTGTTTGTAAAAGTTTGAATCACTCAGAAAATCCTATATTTTCTATAAAAGTAACCTTCTACCAAGGCTAGGCTGTTTTGTAAACTTCTCTGTTGTAAAGTGTGTGATTACCCAAATATAACTATCATTTGTTAAAATATAGTTTGTACATTAATGCTTAAGTGAGATTATCACTAAAATATGTAATGGGTAAATCATTGAAGTACTGTAGCTTTGTATAATAAGACTACTGCTGTACTAAATACTACTACCTTAAACCGGATTTATATTAAGGCATAATGTGATAAATTGCACCATGCTATCGACTGGTAACAACGCCATAATGAATGGTCGTAACAAAAGAAATGACGTTTGGCACCCGCAGACCTGCAGGTCCGGCTGTAGCTAGCAGCAAGGTGTAGGATAGTCAATCCAGTATAGATCTATACGCAAACTCACGCTCTCCCTCCAAGAGAATTCTGGCTACAACTCGGGCCATGACATTTAAGGCATGCCCGATACAGTAGATCACAATTATTACGTATTTATGTATATGTATTGTTTCTCGTATATCTGTATATGTATTGTTTCTCGTATAACTGTATATGTATTGTTTCTAGTATATCTGTATATGTATTGTTTCTAGTATATCTGTATATGTATTGTTTCTAGTATATCTGTATATGTATTGTTTCTAGTATATCTGTATATGTATTATTTCTAGTATATCTGTATATGTATGATCCTGCGTTACCCCGATGGTAACCAGCTAATGATGTTCTGATGAGTATGAATATGGAAGTACTTTTATGTCTATATATGTATATATGATATATAAGTAATATTGAAACGACCTTCGGATGGTCACCCGAAATCCCACCAGACCACATCTCAAGGCGCGAAAAGGAAATAGGGCGGATGGCATTCCTAAGCCTTTTGAACATTATTTATATATCTATACATATATGGGCATGCAATTGTATATATATAAAGCATAAATAAGTTTTCATAAAACGTTTTGAAGCATAAATATGATTTCAGGAGGAGATCGACTTGATGTCGATCTATAAAACAATTTGAAGGCATAAGTTAATAAAACAGTTCAAGGATAAGAAGCATTTGTTTAAATCACAGTCTATAAGTAAGTTTGGATAGTAAAACAGTTTGTAAAACATTTCAAAGTAAAACAATTTGATAAACAGGTTGAACAGTGGTAAAAATCGTTGTTTTCCTAGTTATTAATCACATGTGATTAAATGCAATCACATGTGATTGAAGCAATAACTTATAAGCATTTGACTTGTATCCCCCCCATAAAGTATTTAAAACACTTAAAATCATTTCAAAGGTTGATTCGAGGGGTATGAACTCACTTGTGGTGAGTCGTTTGAATTACAGTGTCGGCTACCGTGCTAGGTGCCAAACGGAGACTGGTTTACACGCACGAGCCTAGTTATCATATAATAAGCATATATATATAACTAATTAGACAATTAATAACTTAAATAAATAAGTTAAGACACTTAGAAAACATTTAAACACCTTTATGAGTGTTTAAGGTTCAAATGGTTGCATCTAAGTTGCTACGAGACAAGGCAAAAGGGTTTGAAACATCAAAGGGCCTTGTATAGGAGTTCACCATCTAACAAACCCCACACCTTGGAGTTTACGGCCGTAAACTCATAGGTTTATGGCCGTGAACTCCTCAAATGGTGTTTTTGGGTGTTTTGTGGTGTTATCTTGCATCTAGAACACTCCTAGCTTTGTTGGAATAATACATGAAGTAGTTTTAAGGCTTTAGAACACTCCATATGGGAGTTTACGGCCTAAGGTCCTTCACCTTAGAGTTTACAGCCGTAAACTCTAGGAAATTAATTGATTTGAGGTACTTAGACATCAAGAATGGCATCCATGATTTTATCTAAGGCTAATGGGGACAAGAGGCACACTTTGGTGCCTTCACTTGGAGTTTACGGCCCAAGTCATGTTCCTTGGCCATAAACTCCTTCCAAGGAGTTGTTTCTATGTGTTCTTCTCTCCATTCTAGTCCCAAAGGTGCAAGGTAAATTGTCTAAAGGCTTAAGGGTAGCTTGGAATGATTTTTGTCCCACAAAAAGGGGTTTACGGCCCAAGAAGGGTTCTTGGCCATAAACTCCTAAAAACTTATGGTTTTTATGGGTTTTTGATGTTCTAAACAAGCACAAGTACTAGTGGTTAAGTTCCTTAAGCATTTGGGGAAAGTTTTAGGGCATTTAAGCCCTTGAAAAGGGGTTTACGCCCCAAGGGAGTTCCTTGGCCGTAAACTCCTAGAACTTATGTTTCTTTGATGATTTCTAGGCTATAAAGATCATACACAATGTCCTTGATAAGTCCTCTAACATAGGAATGGGTCTAGAAAGCATTAAAGTTCCATTTTGGAGTTTACTCCCCAAGAACGTTCTTGGGCGGTAAACTCCCGGATCTTGTAATCTAAACATGTTATTGTTGTTAATAAGCATTAAACAAGTATTGAAACACATATAGAAAAGTAGACTCACAATCTGGGATGAAAATCCGAAGATCCGTCAGAGAGAATATGGCTTTTCTCTATTTGGAATTGTGAATAATGAATTAATTTAATTCAGAAAACTATTTATAGTCCTGGAATATTTTGCAGAAAATATTTTCATTCCTGATATTGGACTGTAACAGTATGAAACTTGAAATGCCCAAGTTTCACAAAACCAGGAGTATCCACTCTCCTGATATCATCTAAAACATGAACCCTAATGTACACAAATTTGTTCGGAAAAACTTGAAAATCACAGAAACTGAACTGGCTTCTATTGAATAGATGAGGTTCATACAATGGAAATTTCGGGTTGTCACAATAAGCAACTACAGTTATGATGTCAATTCCATATAACAAAGAAACCCTAGGTTACCAGGAATCATATAATCAGGCAATTCTATCATGCAATTCATGAAGATTCCTAGCCTATGACTAGCATGTTTTTCTAACATATCACAATATCAAATAACAATGTGGTAATTTGGGGTCTACTTACTGGCTCCAGCTGATCGTACACATCGCATCCTTTTTTATTATTTTGAAAACAATTTAAAATCATTTTTAAAATCTTTTCCTTAGTTTGAGATTGGATTTGCACGAGTGTTCCTCCAATTCACTCAAACCAAGGCTCTGATACCAACTTGTTACATCCATAAAAATCACAACAAATTTAAACTTTTTAAAACAACCCCAACTCATAGAATGTTTACAAAATCATTGTTTTTAATGTGTTGTTCCATATCAGTCTCCCATTGGACAACAATACATATCAAAAGAGGATGTGTACGGTCACGCCTTCGCCTTCTCGCGATCATCAGAAGTACCTGAAACCATAACTAAAAATCATAGGCCAAATCCTAGTGATTTCTCCCAAATTACCAACACATAAACAAATAACATATACAACAGCTTGTCGGGTCCAATCAACCATTGGGTTGAAATACCTAGGGCTAGTCACCCTTCAGGTCCAGTTATCCTTAGGATGGAATACCCTAGGTGGAATGCCAATATACAATGGGTCCAGTCAACCATCGGGTTGGAATACCCTTGGGCCCAATCAACCATCGGTTTTGAGAAATCAGGATAAGGAATCCCTAGCAAGACTAGGGATAGTTAGGATGGCCTCAGATAGTATTATAGTGTTGTAAGTCTGCGGGGGTAGCCGTAGCATTCACTAGCAGTCAAATAGTAGTAGTAGTGTTGTAAGTCTTCGGGGGTAGTCGTAGCATTCACTTGTAGTCAGATAGTAGTAGTAGTGTTGTAATTCTGCGGGGGTAGCCATAGCATTCACTAGCAGTCAGATAGTAGTAGTAGTGTTGTAAGTCTACGGCGGTAGCCGTAGCATTCACTAGCAGTCAGATAGTAGTAGTAGTGTTTTAAGCCTGCGAGGGGTAGCCGTAGCATTCACTAGCAGTCAGATAGTAGTAGAGTGTTGTAAGTCTGCGGATGTAGCCGTAGCATTTTTCAGGTTAGTAGATAGCATGAGCGCGTTGTTTGGATGCGGGGGAAATAGTAGTACCCACCACTTTGGGTGCAGCAGTGAAGATATGGGAATCCACGGGTTAGACTTTAGATTTCCCAAATGGTTCAGTTATGGCTAAGCCGACGATTCGACAGTCGGATCATCACCACAGTTATGAGATCTGGGTAGCAGTGGACCGTTTGGGTTCGTTTATGTTAAGGGCTACCGTTAATCTGGGAGCCATCATGTTTTTAGTCGTGGAATTAATGATGTCAGGATGTGACGTTTGGACCTGATCGGTGGATCGGGAGGTTGTTAGAGCCACATTGACAGGATAAATATTGGAAACTAGTTCCAGAGAAAGATTTCGTTCAGAAGTCGTGGGAGCGACTAAGTGAGGAGTCCTTGGACTCCACAGATGAGTTGGAACTCGGTGTTCCAGATAACCGACGAATGATTGGACACCAGGAAGGACTTGAGATATTTTGGGAAGCAGTCGTATAGGCATGTTCAGTGTTTCAGGCATGTTTAGTGTTTCATGTAGTTCAGTGTTTCATGCAGTTTAGTGTTTCAGGCAGTTCAGTGTTTCAGGCAGTTCAGTGTTGTAGGCAGTTCAGTGTTTTGGATAGTTTCAGAGTTATAGACATTATTAGTATTTATGTTGGAATGCAAGTGCTGACGGTATAGTTGGTTGATTTAGAAATTGCAAGTCCCACTCAGCAGGATCAGTTGAGTCTTCTACCAAGTATAAGTGATCTGCAAGGGTAATTAGGCAGGTACCCTATCTTTCAGGATGGAAGACTCAAGTTATTGGAAGTTGAGTAGACTATTGAGAGATAAGCAGGCTGGTTCTAGCAGCGTCGATTCAGTATGAGTGGCAGAACGGATAGAACAGTTATAGATAGTCGAAGTATCTTCAGAAGTCGCTGGAAGCGACTAGGAGATTGCGATGGGGTGTAGTGACCGGTGGGAGTCCGGTAACTCAGATATCGGTAGATTATTTGGACCAAGGTGGTCTCAGTGCATCCGGTAGGCGGATGAGGGGCAACAAAAATTTCATTCAGAGGTAGTAACGACAAGGGAAGTATGGTAAGAGGCAGCAAGTTGACAGAGGGAGCCACGCCTCTCACGGCAGGGTTGGATAATCTTAGAGGGGAGGGTTTGACCTTGTTGCGCAACTCTCGTATGAGTCTTAACCGTTGCAGGGATGAATCTTTCACTCGAAAGATTATCTGATCCATTCGCTGGGATGGGTGCTCAGCACCAAGTTATGGAAATAAGAAGCATTCAGTATGTACCAGCAGTAGTGACCAGCACTGAGAGCGGCTGGAGTGATGGACAAAAGGGTTAAAGTCACCAGGCACGGTGTTTGAGGCGGATTGCAGGTCATTTGACCATAGAGAACTTCGAGGACGAAGTTTAGTTTAAGTGGGGGAGAGTTGTAACACCCGAAATCAGAAAGGTCAAGAAAGGAAAGGAAAACCATAAGTTAAAGAGGGTCGACTCGTCGAGTCCAGGGAGGAACTCGGCGAGTCGGAGCAGGATCCGGGTGTAAAGTAAGTGACCAACTCGGCGAGTCGGCAAGTGGACTCGGCGAGTCTGGTCTGGGTTGGGAAACCCTAATTCCAGGACTTGGTACCCTATTTAAGCATCTTATTATCTTCCCTAGAGCATATTTGCGGCCCCTATAGTCCAGAACCCCAAACACTAGCCACCATATGTAACACCCTAAATCAGAAAGTTCAAGAAAGTAAAGCAAAAACCCTAAGTTAAAGAAGGTTGACTCGACGAGTCTAGGGAGGAACTCGGCGAGTCAGAGCGGGATTCGGTGTAAAGTAATTGACCGACTCGGCGAGTCGGTAAGTGGACTTGGCGAGTCTGGTCTGGGTTGGGAAACCCTAATTCCAGGACTTGGTACCCTATTTAAGCATCTTATTCTCTTCCCTATAGCTCATTTGTGGCCCCTATAGTCCAGAACCCGAAACCCTAAGCCTCCATTGTTGCTCATTCAAGCTTCCAAGCCATTTTTGGGTGATTTGAAGGAAGAAGAAAGGGGGAAATCAAGGAAGCTTCAAGGATTGGTCGTAGATATGGAGTTGTGGAACCTTTCTGAGTTATTGAAGGTACTAAGTCGTTTCCTTCATTTAGATCTATTCTACTTGTGAGATTTGGGGCTTTTTGGGCAAGTTTATGAACCATTTCGACTTAGAAGCCCAGATCTGAAGTTGCTGCTTCATATCTAAGTGTATCTTGGCCTAGAGAATCATAAAGCATCAGTTTATGGGATGATTGTTAAGCCCCTTTGTCTTAAACCCTAGTTCATGGTGTATTTAGCCTAGATCTCCTTAGCTACACATAAAGTTTGCCACTTTACGTAAGGAATAGGCTTTAGAAGAGTGGATCTACAGTTTGGAGTACATGCATGACTCAAAAGCCTCTGAATATATGAAGGACTGAATAGACTCAGCGAGTCCTTCGAGTGGACTCGGCGAGTAGTATGAAGTTGGAGATAAACTCGACGAGTTAGATGAACAACTCGGCGGGTCTTTTGAAGATTGCCTCGGACTCGGCGAGTCAAGTCGCGAAACCCCAAACCCTTCGAGTTAAGACTCGGATCAGTGAGTTGAGTGGGGACTTAGTAAGTTGGTCAGGTCAGGACTCGGAAATCGGTAGACTCGGTGAGTTAGGGGCTGACTCGGCGAGTCGAGTCGCGAATGAATGGATTCTGAGCGTATGAACTTGGCGAGTCAGTATGCAGACTCGACGAGTAGGGTTGACCAGGACTTTGACATTGACCAGAGTTGACTTAGCTGACTTTTAGAGGACTGTCAGACTAAGTGTCATATTGATATTGGTAGGTCGGAGAGCTAGAGGAGCAGCGGCTCAGAGGATTGTCGGTTAGCAGCCAGAGGATTATCAGTAGAGCTCAGCAGTTCACGTGAGTTTCCTTCCAGTAGGAACGGGTCTACGGCCACAATGCCGACCCGAATAGCTAGAAGTAGTTTCTGGACTTCGGTCCGATGCAGTAGTTAGTATGTTTGATGCCTTCGTGGCTCAGACAGGATTTATGTGTTATGTGCTCCGGGCTACGGCTCGATGCAGTATGCAGTCTATGTGTGTTCATGCTAGTTGATATGTTTATGTTATGATTTGTTTAGTTAGTCTGGACTTCGGTCCGATGCAGGGGACAAGGTCCCAGTTAGTTTCCGGACTTCAGTCCGATGCAGGGGACAAGGTCCCAGTTAGTTTCCGGACTTCGGTCTGATGCAGGGGGCAAGGCCCCAGTTAGTCCGGACATCGGTCCGATGCAGGGGACAAGGTCCCAGCCAGTTTCCAGACTTCGGTCGGATGGCGGTGGCAAGGCCCCAGTTAGTCCGGACCTCGGTCCGATGCAGTGGGCAAGGCCCAGTATATGCTTTATATGTTATTGTATGGTATGTGGTAGATTTGGGGAGCTCACTAAGCTTCGTGCTTACGGTTTTCAGTTTTGGTTTCAGGTACTCAGTGTTCAAAAGAGGAGCTCGGGAAGATTGCAGTGCACACACCATAGTCAGTTAGCCAGGGAATGTTTGACTCTGATAAGGAGATTATGTTTTGAATTCATACTCGAAAAATTATGTTATTACTATGATACAATTTTTATAAATATGATTTTAGTAATGTTTTTAAAGAAATTTTTAGTCGTGATTTTTGGGTCGTTATAAGGTTGTATCAGAGCCTTGGTTTGAGGGATTCAGGCACACCTGAGAGTGTGTCTGGACTCAAACTAAGGGAGCGGTAAAAAGGTTTTCAAAAGATGAACATTTTTGAAAAGAATTTTGGTAAAAGGAGTTGAGAAAAGAAAAGAGTTTTAGAAAAAGCGAAAGGAATATTTAGAAAGAAAATAACTTGAAAAGTGAAAAAGGGTATGGTGCATGCAATCAGCCGAGCTCAAGAAGATACTCCCAAATTACCCATACGAGTTTATGATCGTCAGTTTCAATTTCAGTTTTAGTTCCCGTTTCAGTTTCAGTTTCAGTAGAACAGCATGCTAGTGTAGGACTAAGGATCTAGGAGGATGTCTTATGTGCCTGCTATATGTGTTTCAGCTTAATAAGAATTGCATGCTAGTATTGAGTAGACAGTAGTAAGATAGCATGTGTAGGTTATACCTAATAGTATGAGCTTAGCAGTGTATGCTAGTACAGTTTCTTGTTATGAGAATAGTTTTTCAAGAGTATGTTTCCTTTATCCGAATGTTGCTTTCTTTGTGCTTTGTGGGACTCTGAGTGATGGGAGTTAGTGATTAGGTGAATACATCACATCACATGTGATCAGGGTTGAATAATCATAGAGTGTTGGATTTGGCCCTACTGTGCAACTCTCGCTTGAGTCTAACCGTTGTAGGGGCGAGTCTTTTACTCAAAGGATTATCCGAGCCTCATTGCATGTGATGGTATTCAGGTGGTGGCTAATTGGCATTAGGAGGCCTTCAGCGGCTGAGGACTGGTTTGGGTGGAGTCAGAGGTTCCCTAGGGCAAGCCTAGGAAGGTAGTAGCAGAGATCAGTAGCAGGAGAGTGACTTGGTGGAGTTGAGGTAACTCTTGAGGAAAGTACGGATAGATGTGGAAGGTAGTATCGGCTCGTACTACTGAAAGTAGAGGATCCGTACTCGAGTCAGGAGGGCCGAGACAAGACCAGGGAACTTGTAGAGTGTGTGAGAGATCCCTCAGCAGCGGTTTGTAAATTGATCAGGAAGTGTTATATTTTCAGCATGGTAACATTGCGTGTGTTACCAGTTAGCAGTTCAGGTACCGGGGAGGGATCTGGCTCGGGCTCTGGAGCTGGGCAGCTTGATGATCAGATGAGGGATTTCATTTCCGCAGAGATCATGCGCAACATCATTGATCAGACTCCTGTGATTTTCGGCTCGGTTAGAGAGGCCATTATGGAGCTTATGGACAGTCATCTTGAGGCCTTTAATGTCGGGATAGTTTCTAGACAGAATGTGGCTTGTCTAGATCCCGATTCTTATCGAGTTCAGGGATTCATCAGGGAGGGAGATCCCATTGCTATTTTTTGCCATCAGGGGACAGGAGTGAGTGGGGCATCTTGTCTCCAAGAGAGACCTCTGCATTATTGGATAGTTGAGGAGGTTTCGCGAGCCATTCGCGAGGATCGGTTTCGAAGGAGTTCATTAAGTTGACTGCAAAGCTCCTGCATCTCTGCTGGTGCGAGACGATAAGGTGACTTCGCTACTGGGGTAGCCTCTGGAACTAAGTCGATTCTAAATTCGACTTGGCGTTGTGGTGGTAATCCTGGTAGTTCTTCTGGAAAGATATGGGGAAAGTCGCGTACTACCAAAATGTTCTTGATGTCCTTCAGTTCTTGACTTGTATCAACGATGTGCGCTAGGAATGCTCGACAATCCTTCCGCAAGCACTTTCGAGCTTGGATGCACGAAATGATGCGAAGGTTTGTACTTGATTTGTCGCCGTAGATAACTAATGTTTCGTTGTTAGGGAGATTAAGACGGACTGCTTTCTCAAAGCACATGATGTCGGCGCGAAGAAGACTCAACCAATCCATGCCGACTATGACGTCGAAACTTTTAATTTGGACCGGCATGAGATTGATTGGAAAAGAATGGCCGTCTAAAGTTAACGTACAGCCCATGTATATGCAGTTAGTGTTTTCGGTTTTTCCATTGGCCATCTCTACAGTGAATGATTTTTCTAACTTGCTAGGTTTAGGTTTAAGTAAATGAATAAAGTTTCGACTCACGAAGCTTCTCTCCGCTCCACTATCGAATAATATGCAAGCATATGAATTATCGAGAAGGAATGTACCAGCAACTACAGTTGGGTCCGCTACAGCTTCGTCGTGGCCGATCGCCAAAACTCGTCCCACACCGCCGGTGCCTGCTGCCTTAGGGCAGTTCCTCTTGTAGTGGCCCACCTCGCCACAACCGTAGCAAGTCTGTCCTACACCCGCACTAGGAACTTGAGTGATCGGCTTTGCGGGGTCCTTGTAGAAACGGGCTGTGTGTCCCTTCCGGTCGCAGTTGGCGCACTGCATTTCCCGACAAGGTCCATGGTGGTGGTAAGTGCATTTGGTGCACTTTGGAAGGTTACCCACATAAGGCTTTGTGGGGTAGGGATTTGTAGGGACTGTAGTAGGTACAGTGGCAGCATTCACTGAAACCAGTTGTTTCTTTGCGGATTCTTGGGAAGACCCACCCTTCCCTTTATTCCATACTCTCTTCCTGTTGTTGTTGTTGTTGTTGTTGTTGTTGTTGTTGTTTCCTTTCTGTGGTTCTGGTGCAGAAACGCTTGAGTTCTGATGACCTCCGTAGTCAATCAGAGATTGTGCCAGTTCCTTGGCACTTTCAAAGGTGTTAGGTTTGGAAGCTAACACGCTTGATCGTATTTGGGGCATCAGTCCCCAAATGTACCTTTCTATTTTCTTGCTCTCGGGAGCAATCATATCGTGGCAAAGGATTGCTAGATCGCAGAATCTGTTGGTATAAGTTGCGATGTCGTTACCAACCATTCCGAGAGTCCATAGTTCGTGTTCGAGCTTTTTAATCTCTCCCCGTGGGCAGTATTCTCTCATCATCATGGCTTTTGGGCTCTCCCAGCTTATGGAGTTTGCCACTATCAGGGTAAGTACTTTAACGTGGCCATTCCACCAAGTTAAAGCTCTATCAATAAGGGTGAAAGTTGCAAATTCGACTTTGCTGTGCTCGGGACAGGAGTAGATTTCAAAGACTGACTATGTCCTCTCAATCCACTGTCTCAGGGCTAACACACCACCAGATCCGTAAAACATCCGGGGCTCGGCATTAGTAAAGTCCTTATAGGTGCATTCTCGGGGTGGTCCATGACTCTCGCCATGGTTGGATGGGTGTGTGCTAGATCCCAAGCCATTAGTACTCGAGTTATTGATCTGTGACATGGCAGCTGCTACTGCTGCGGTGACTGCTGCTTGGAACATAACAGCATCAAATTGAGGTGGTCGAGGTGGTGGTGGTACAGGTGCTTCCCCACCGTTGTTTCGCCTTGGTTGGGAAAGTAGGGGTCGCCGGGGTGGTGAAATTTAGCCATTTGAATGTACGAGAAATAGGGTTATAAGAGTTGAATAAAGTTGAAACTTGCAAAACATGTAAGTTAAACTAGTTTTGGTAGCAAATACTCCTATAGTATTTAAATTCTTGTGTTTGATTCTAGTAACGGTTTGGTAAGTTTTGACTTGTTGCTTACTACGATCATTCCTCGATATACGTTGGTCCAATCTCGGGCAAATATAGTTGATCACGCTATATTTGTCCAAAATCTGATTACATATATCGAGTCTGAATCGTAGTTTCAACTTGTCTAAATACTTGTTGTATAGTTAGATATCATGAAAATAATTTGTTGTATGCATGTAATTGTACTTAAATGAACTATCAATTTAAGTTAAACGTAACGCTGCTTAAGCGTAAAAAGAAAAATGTTTTGTCAGAGAGTGTTAGTCCCTTAAGCATTTATAGTTTGTATATCTTATGTGGTTCGATATACTTAGTTCACTATAAACATTGCTCTGATACCAATCTGTCACACCCCCAAACCTGAACGGCGGAAACGTTCGGGGGCGGATGACTTCATGTGGTAACGTAACAAATGAATACATAGTAAAGAAAGCAATACAACCATCACATATATAATTGAAAGTTTACATTTGTCAAAAGTTACATGTTCAAAACCAATTACAATATGATGTCAAAATATGAGATTAAACTGGCGCCGCAGCATCCCTTCATCAAAAGCATAATGATACCTGAAATTACTGATTTCCTGGGACATACAAGTAATTTTGAAAGAGTACATCAGCATTTAAGCTGGTGAATTTCATAAGTATTTAAATGACAATGTTTGTATGAAAATGAAATGTTTTGTCCTTGTTTGTTTGTGTTTAGAAAATCCTATATTTTCTACTAGTATAAAAGTAGCCTTCTCTCAAGACCAATGTTTGTTTCTAAAATGTATGTAAGTGTGAAATAACCAATGTGTTTGAAAACCTTTTAAATCAATGCATTTTTAATACCCCATGTGAGTTTTATAACCATACTATTGACTCGGAGTGCCTATACACAACGTTCTTCAGGCGTTGTAATGTTATGACGTTTGTCACCCCAAACGGTGGACTGTAGCTAACAATCAGGGCGCGGGTTGTCAAGCCCGTATAGATCTATTAACAAACACCATGCTCCCCCTCCAAGGGATTCTGGTATATAATACAGGACTTGAAATGTGTACTCGAACGTACGTGAAGTTTATGTCTCACAAAACCGTGGTATAAAAACAGATTTACGTGTTAAAATGTTCGTTTTTATATGAAAGTGACTTCTTGAAAATCAAGTTTCTAGTATGTAAAAGTTAGCAATATCCTTGTACAACTATACCTATTATAGTTTTCTAAAAGTGTGTCTTGTTTGTTTAGAAATACCTAGAAAAGGAATCACTTGTTATGAAAGTATAGATTTTTGTAGAGCCTAAGATAGACAAGTATACATAAAATCTAAGAAATGTTTAGTTTATACATGCATTACAACAATTTATATTTCAAAAGATAGAATTCTATTGTAACATATTTTATATAAGAAAGTTTCCTATAAAGTTTATAAATCACAAGTGATTTGGATATGTATAAAAGCATATAAAATAATTCTTTATGTAACACACGATAATACTCGTGTGTTTTACTTGTATTCCCCCCCTTGAAAGCATATAAAAGCATTTAGAATATCTTAAAAAGGTTAATTAAGGGGTATGAAACTCACTTGAAAGTTTGAAGATAGCAAGATGGAAAACCGGGCAGAGTTTCGTCTTGAGAAACGGATTTTTCTCGAGATTCTCGGGAATCTCGGGAGTAAAATCGACCCTCGGGACTTGAGCAAAAAGACCAGAGCTTCGGGTTTGAACAGGCACAGAAAACGAGGCAAGATCGTGAGAGAAAGGAGAGAAATGGGGTGAATTTTCGGGAACCCTCGCATTTCTATTTATAGGGGGTCTGAGAAGCCTCGGTACGCGGGGCGTACGCTCGTACGCAGCGCGTACGCGTACGTCATGCATGAGCGAGTCCTCGACTGCCTCGGCTTCGGATGGGACGGATCGGATGGGGCGGGTCGGATGGGGCGGGTCGGTAGCTTCGCATAGGGGCGACGTGGACGGACCGAGACCAAGGCCCTCGGGTACGCGGGGCGTACGGGGTTATGCAGCGCGTAACTCGGATGAGGACGCTGACTCCTCCTTCGGATATTACCGGATTTTTGATTTAATTTATATATAATTTATTTAATAAACTTCAAAAAATCATATCTTCTTCATACGAACTCCGTTTTCGATGGTCTTTATATCCACGTGTAGGTGAGACTACGCTCTACAACTTTCGTTTAGATTCCGTTGGCAATTTCCGAAATTATTTTAATTGTTTATTTATAAAATGACGTGATTAAGGAATTTATTTAAAAATTCATAACTTCTTTATCTGACGTCGGTTTTTGCCAGACTTTTCACCGTTGAAATACCATTGTCGAGACCTTCGATTCTCGTTTAGGTCATTCCGGCCAAAAGTCACTCGATCTCCGATTCGGGTTTTTAGTTGTCTGCTGCTAAGCCGAACTTGGAAAAATCTTAACTTCAATATACGAAGTCGGATTTGGGCGTTCTTTTTACGTACGATCATGGTTTAATGACATTTAAACATAGAAGGAATTTAAATAGAACTTTTTGGACATTTTATTATCAAAGTTAATTTTATTAACTCAAAAGTGGTTACAATACTTGAGTTTTTAGGCCATTACAAAGATTTGAAATATCGGGTTGTCACATCATCCTTCTGTTAGAGGGAATTTCGTCCCGAAATTTAAAGTAGTAAAGATACTAGTGAATATGAAAAAGATGAGGGTACTTTTGTTTCATCTGATCTTCGTGTTCCCATGTGAATTCAGGTCCCCGCTTGGCGTTCCAGCGAACCTTCACACTGGGTATACGACTTTGTTTTGTTTGTTTGACCTCTAGGTCCATGATTTCTACTGGTTCTTCCACAAAGTTGAGGCTCTCGTTGATCTCAATCTCGTCGAGTGGAATAACAAGAGTCTCATCGGACAGACACTTTTTCAAGTTCGAGACGTGGAATGTTGGATGTATGTTACTAAGTTCACGCGGTAGGTTAAGCTTGTAAGCCACAGGGCCGATTCTGGCAAGAATCTCGAAAGGCCCTATGTATGTTGGATTTAGTTTCCCACGCTTTCCAAAGCGTATTAAACCCTTCCACGGTGAGACCTTTAATAAAACGTGGTCTCCTACCTGGAATTCCAAAGGTTTCCTCCTTTGGTCAGCGTATCTTTTCTGTCGGTCTCTAGAGGCTTTCATTCGTTCACGAATCTGAACGATCTTCTCTGTCGTTTCTCGCATGATTTCCGGACCGGTGAGAGTGCTTTCAGGAACTCTTCCTTTAGCTAACTGGGTATCGCCAACTTCAGTCCAGCACAGAGGGGATCTGCACCTTCGACCATAGAGGGCTTCGAACGGAGCAGCCTTTATGCTCGTATGATAACTATTGTTGTATGAAAATTCGACAAGGGGTAAATGGATATCCCATGCCTTTCCAAAGTCAATCACACAGGCTCTTAGCATATCTTCTAAAGTTTGTATCGTTCTCTCACTTTGCCCGTCTGTTTATGGGTGGTAGGCTGTACTCATGTCTAGCCTAGTCCCCATGGAACTTTGTAGTGACTGCCAGAATCTTGAAGTGAATCTACTATCTCTATCGGAGATAATGGATATCGGAACACCATGCAGTCGCACTACTTCCCTTAAGTAAGTTCTTGTAAGCTTTTCCATTTTTTCAGTCTCCTTGATGGGTAGGAAATGTGCGGATTTGGTTAATCTGTCGACGATGACCCATATGGTATCAAGTCCACTCGTCGTCTTGGGTAACTTGGTTATGAAGTCCATAGTAATCCGCTCCCATTTCCATTCTGGTATCTCCGGTTGTTGTAGTAATCCTGACGGTTTCTGATACTCGACCTTAACCTTAGCGCAAGTAAGGCATTTACTTACGAAGGTAGCAATTTCTGCTTTCATGTTAGGCCACCAGTACAGTTTCTTAAGATCCAGATAAATTTTATCCGAACATGGGTGAACGGAATATCTTGAGTTGTGTGCTTCGGTCATGACTACGTTTCTGAAACCACCATGTTTCGGGGTCCGGATTCGGTCCATGAGATAGTAGGCCCCGCCACCCTTGACTTCTAGATTCTTTTCCATTCCTCGCAGGGATTCACCCGCCACATTTTCAGGTTGCAAAGCTTCCATTTGTGCCGCCTTAATTTGTGTGGATAAGTGGGAATGGATAGTCATAGTCAGAGATTTGACCCTCCGACCAGTGTATTCCTTTCGACTGAGGGCGTCAGCTACCACGTTGGCCTTGCCAGGATGATAACGAATTTCACATTCGTAGTCATTTAGTAACTCAACCCATCGTCGTTGTCGTATGTTGAGTTCCTTCTGATCGAAAATGTGTTGAAGGTTCTTGTGATCGGTGAAAATAGTACTCTTTGTTCCGTATAAGTAGTGTCTCCAGATCTTCAGAGCAAATACCACTGCTCCTAACTCAAGATTGTGTGTCGTATAGTTCACTTCGTGTGTCTTAAGCTGTCGGGAGGCATAAGCAATAACCTTCCCTCTCTGCATAAGAACACAACCTAGTCCTTGATTTGACGCATCACAATACACTACGAAGTCTTCTATCCCTTCGGGGAGGGATAGTATCGGTGCGGTGCACAAGGCCTGTTTTAGTGTCTGGAATGCCTTCTCTTGTTTCGCTTCCCAGCCAAAGGCCACGCCTTTCTAGGTTAATGTAGTAAGAGGTTTCGCAATGCTAGAGAAGTTCTTTATGAATCTACGATAGTAGCCAGCGAGACCTAGAAATTGACGAATTTATGTAGGTGTCTTTGGTGCCGACCAGTTCTCAATGGCCTTAATTTTGGAGGGGTCCACGTGTATACCTTTCTCGCTAACAACGTGGCCTAAAAATTCGACTCTTCGAATCCAAAATTTGCATTTAGAGAACTTCGCATAGAGTTTCTCCATTCGCAATGTTTCTAGGACTTTTCGTAGGTGCTGACTATGCTCTTCCTCACTTCGGGAGTAGACAAGTATATCATCAATAAAGACGATGACGAACTGATCCAAGTAAGGACGGCATACCCTATTCATTAGGTCCATAAATACTGCTGGTGCAATGGTTAATCCGAACGGCATCACTACAAATTCGTAGTGTCCATAACGAGTTCGGAAAGCTGTCTTTGGAATATCCCCCTCTAGAACTCGTAATTGGTGATATCTGGATCGTAGACCTA
Source organism: Lactuca sativa (assembly GCF_002870075.4). NCBI lineage: Eukaryota > Viridiplantae > Streptophyta > Magnoliopsida > Asterales > Asteraceae > Lactuca > Lactuca sativa. The sequence continues at coordinate 7,087,490 of NC_056628.2, forward strand.
TCTTTGAGTAGTAGTTTTCTCCTTGAAGTTGATCGAATATGTCGTCAATACGGGGTAGAGGATAACGGTTCTTGACAGTAAGTTTGTTCAGCTCTCTTTAGTCGATGCACATACGGAACGATCCGTCCTTCTTCTTTACAAACAGGACCGGTGCTCCCCAAGGTGAGAAACTTGGTCTTATGAAACCTTTTTGAAGGAGTTCATTAAGTTGACTGGAAAGTTCCTGCATCTCTGCTGGTGCGAGACGATAAGGTGACTTCGCTACTGGGGTAGCCTCTGGAACTAAGTCGATTCTGAATTCGACTTGGCGTTATGGTGGTAATCCTGGTAGTTCTTCTAGAAAGATATCGGGAAAGTCGCGTACTACCAAAATGTTCTTGATGTCCTTCAGTTCTTGACTTGTATCAACGATGTGCGCTAGGAATGCTCGACAATCCTTCCGCAAGCACTTTCGAGCTTGGATGCACGAAATGATGCGAAGGTTTGTACTTGATTTGTCGTCGTAGATAACTAATGTTTCGTTGTTAGGGAGATTAAGACGGACTGCTTTCTCAAAGCACATGATGTCGGCGCGAAGAAGACTCAACCAATCCATGCCGACTATGACGTCAAAACTTTTAATTTGGACCGGCATTAGATTGATTGGAAAAGAATGGTCGTCTAAAGTTAACGTATAGCCCATGTATATGCAGTTAGTGTTTTCGGTTTTTCCATTGGCCATCTCTACAGTGAATGATTTTTCTAACTTGCTAGGTTTAGGTTTAAGTAAATGAATAAAGTTTCGACTCACGAAGCTTCTCTCCGCTCCACTATCGAATAATATGCATGCATATGAATTATCGAGAAGGAACGTACCAGCAACTACAGTTGGGTCCGCTACAGCTTCGTCGTGGCCGATCGCCAAAACTCGTCCCACACCGCCGGTGCCTGCTGCCTTAGGGCAGTTCCTCTTGTAGTGGCCCACCTCGCCACAACCGTAGCAAGTCTGGCCTACACCCGCACTAGGAACTTGAGTGATCGGCTTTGCGGGGTCCTTGTAGAAACGGGTTGTGTGTCCCTTCCGGTTGCAGTTGGCGCACTGCATTTCCCGACAAGGTCCATGGTGGTGGTAAGTGCATTTGGTGCACTTTGGAAGGTTACCCACATAAGGCTTTGTGGGGTAGGGATTTGTAGGGACTGTAGTAGGTACAGTGGTAGCATTCACTGAAACCAGTTGTTTCTTTGCGAATTCTTGGGAAGACCCACCCTTCCCTTTATTCCATACTCTCTTCCTGTTGTTGTTGTTGTTGTTGTTGTTGTTGTTTCCTTTCTGTGGTTCTGGTGCAGAAACGGTTGAGTTCTGATGACCTCCGTAGTCAATCAGAGATTGTGCCAGTTCCTTGGCACTTTCAAAGGTTTCAGGTTTGGAAGCTAACACGCTTGATCGTATTTGGGGCGTCAGTCCCCAGATGTACCTTTCTATTTTCTTGCTCTCGGGAGTAATCATATCGGGGCAAAGGATTGCTAGATCGCAGAATCTGTTGGTATAAGTTGCGATGTCGGTACCAACCATTCCGAGAGTCCATAGTTCATGTTCGAGCTTTTGAATCTCTCCCCGTGGGCAGTATTCTCTCATCATCATGGCTTTTAGGCTCTCCCAGCTTATGGAGTTTTCCACTATCAGGGTAAGTACTTTAACGTGGCCATTCCACCAAGTTAAAGCTCTATCAATAAGGGTGAAAGTTGCAAATTCGACTTTGCTGTGCTCGGGACAAGAGTAGATTTCAAAGACTGACTCTGTCCTCTCAATCCACTGTCTCAGGGCTAACACACCACCAGATCCGTAAAACATCCGGAGCTTGGCATTAGTAAAGTCCTTATAGGTGCATTCTCGGGGTGGTCCATGACTCTCGCCATGGTTGGATGGGTGTGTGCCAGATCCCGATCCATTAGTACTCGAGTTATTGATCTGTGACATGGCAGCTTCTACTGCTGCGGTGACTGCTGCTTGGAACATAACAGCATCAAATTGAGGTGGTGGTGGTACAGGTGCTTCCCCACCGTTGTTTCGCCTTGGATTCCTAAGCGGAGGCATCCTACAACTATAGGTTGAAAAGGTAAAGATAAGAATTCCATAGAATAGAGAATTTATGTGTCTCATGAACTAAATTGCTATAGTTCAACAACAGATGCTAGTATGATTCTTAAAATAGAAGAATGAAAGTTATTTGTAAGACTGAAAGTATGAAACAAATATTTGGTTTCTCAAAGACTTTTCAAGGTTTGAACGAAATACTCAACGTAGTAATACTAGTGTCACTTATATTAATATAAAAGTTGATACAACGATCATGAAAATTTGACCCCTATAAGGGTCTCCGATTACAAAGTTCGAGAAATTTAAAGACTTTTAGCCGAGGTCCTAAGCTATAACAAAATTTGAGTCTTTGACAAGCACTACTTGCGACGTAGGTTGCGCTTGGAGCTTGACTCTACATCTGATTACTTCGACTCCATTAGACGCCTATCAAAAGCGGCTTGTTGTTCCCTCAGTTCAGCGAGGGATGCAATCATTTGCGCTTGGAATGCCTCGGTTTGGAGTTGAGCATTGTCTTGTATCTTGTCCAGCCTACGGATGTCAAAAGTGTGAACATGCACTTCCACGTTGACATCCCGGAGTCGACTAGCTTGAACTCCGGACTGATAGGACTGATCAGCCAAACCTCCGCCGCAGACATCATAGAAGTCCCGACACATGCCGTAGGGAGGGCGAAAGTTCTGTTGTTGGCTCCAATGATGGAGGTGATATCCTCAGACGGGAGTCGGTCCTTGAAAGTTCCTTACGAAGACGGGAGGTTGAACGGGTGGTGGATCGATCATTTCCGGTTCTGAGTCGGTACCGGAGTCATCATCCACTTCTATGGGTTCCTCGTCCTCTTCGGGGTCATCTTCGACCCATCCTCTGTTGCCTTGGTTGGGAAAGTAGGGGTCGCCGGGGTGGTGAAATCCAGCCATTTGACTGTACGAGAAATAGGGTTATAAGAGTTGAATAAAGTTGAAACTTGCAAAACATGTAAGTTAAACTAGTTTAGGTAGCAAATACTCCTATAGTATTTAAATTCTTGTGTTTGATTCTAGTAACGGTTTGGTAAGTTTTGACTTGTTGCTTACTACGATCATTCCTCGATATACGTTGGTCCAATCTCGGGCAAATATAGTTGATCACGCTATATTTGTCCAAAATCTGATTACATATATCGAGTCTTAATCGTAGTGTCAACTTGTCTAAATACTTGTTGTATAGTTAGATATCATGAAAATAATTTGTTGTATGCATGTAATTGTACTTAAATGAACTATCAATTTAAGTTAAACGTAACGCTGCTTAAGCGTAAAAAGAAAAATGTTTTGTCAGAGAGTGTTAGTCCCTTAAGCATTTATAGTTTGTATATCTTATGTGGTTCGATATACTTAGTTCACTATAAACATTGCTCTGATACCAATCTGTCACACCCCCAAACCTGAACGGCGGAAACGTTCGGGGGCGGATGACTTCATGTGGTAACGTAACAAATGAATACATAGTAAAGAAAGCAATACGACCATCACATATATAATTGAAAGTTTACATTTGTCAAAAGTTACATGTGCAAAACCAATTACAATATGATGTCAAAATATGAGATTAAACTGGCGCCGCAGCATCCCTTCATCAAAAGCATAATGATACCTGAAATTACTGATTTCCTGGGACATACAAGTAATTTTGAAAGAGTACATCAGCATTTAAGCTGGTGAGTTTCATAAGTATTTAAATGACAATGTTTGTATGAAAATGAAATGTTTTGTCCTTGTTTGTTTGTGTTTAGAAAATCCTATATTTTCTACTAGTATAAAAGTAGCCTTCTCTCAAGACCAATGTTTGTTTCTAAAATGTATGTAAGTGTGAAATAACCAATGTGTTTGAAAACCTTGTAAATCAATGCATGTTTAATACTCCATGTGAGTTTTATAACCATACTATTGACTCGGAATGCCTATACACAACGTTCTTCATGCGTTGGAATGTTATGACGTTTGTCACCCCAAACGGTGGACTGTAGCTAACAATCAGGGCGCGGGTTGTCAAGCCCGTATAGATCTATACACAAACACCATGCTCCCCCTCCAAGGGATTCTGGTATATAATACAGGACTTGAAATGTGTACTCGAACGTACGTGAAGTTTATGTCTCACAAAACCGTGGTATAAAAACAGATTTACGTGTTAAAATGTTCGTTTTTATATATATGAAAGTGACTTCTTGAAAATCAAGTTTCTAGTATGTAAAAGTTAGCAATATCCTTGTAAAACTATACCTATTATAGTTTTCTAAAAGTGTGTCTCGTTTGTTTAGAAATACCTAGAAAAGGAATCACTTGTTATGAAAGTATAGATTTTTGTAGAGCCTAAGGTAGACAAGTATACATAAAATCTAAGAAATGTTTAGTTTATACATCCATTACAACAATTTATATTTCAAAAGATAGAATTCTATTGTAACATATTTTATATACGAAAGTTTCCTATAAAGTTTATAAATCACAAGTGATTTGGATATGTATAAAAGCATATAAAATAATTCTTTATGTAACACACGATAATACTCGTGTGTTTTACTTGTATTCCCCCCCTTGAAAGCATATAAAAGCATTTAGAATATCTTAAAAAGGTTAATTAAGGGGTATGAAACTCAATTGAAAGTTTGAAGATAGCGAGATGGAAAACCGGGCAGAGTTTCGTCTTGAGAAACGGATTTTTCTCGGGATTCTCGGGAATCTCGGGAGTAAAATCGACCCTCGGGACTTGAGCAAAAAGACCAGAGCTTCGGGTTTTAACGGGCACGGAAAACGAGGCAAGATCGTGAGAGAAAGGAGAGAAATGGGGTGAATTTCCGGGAACCCTCGCATTTCTATTTATAGGGGGTCTGAGAAGCCTCGGTACGCGGGGTGTATGCTCGTACGCAGCGCGTACGCGTATGTCATGCATGAGCGAGTCCTCGACTGCCTCGGCTTCGGATGGGACGGATCGGATGGGGCGAGTCGGTAGCTTCGCATAGGGGTGACGTGGACGGACCGAGACCAAGGCCCTCGGGTACGCGGGGCGTACGGGGTTACGCAGCGCGTAGCTCGGATGAGGACGCTGACTCCTCCTTCGGATATTACCGAATTTTTGATTTAATTTATATATAATTTATTTAATAAACTTCAAAAAATCATATCTTCTTCACACGAACTCCGTTTTCGATGGTCTTTATATCCACGCGTAGGTAAGACTACGCTCTACAACTTTCGTTTAGATTCCGTTGGCAATTTCCGAAATTATTTTAATTATTTATTTATAAAATGACGTGATTAAGGAATTTCTTTAAAAATGCATAACTTCTTTATCTGACGTCGGTTTTTGCCAGACTTTTCACCGCTGAAATACCATTGTCGAGACCTTCGATTCTCGTTTAGGTCATTCCGGCCAAAAGCCGCTCGATCTCCGATTCGGGTTTTTAGTTGTCTGCTGCTAAGCCGAACTTGGAAAAATCTTAACTTCAATATACGAAGTCGGATTTGGGCGTTCTTTTTACGTACGATCATGGTTTAATGACATTTAAACATAGAAGGAATTTAAATAGAACTTTTTGGACATTTTATTATCAAAGTTAATTTTATTAACTCAAAAGTGGTTACAATACTTGACTTTTTAGGCCATTACAAAGATTTGAAATATCGGGTTGTCACAGTGAAGCCTCAACGACCAACCAAAATATGTGTACATATAACAGAGAAACATATAATCAATCAACAGACAACCAAACAGATCTACAGATCACTAAGCATAACATCATCGTATATAAAAGGATACAGATCTAACAGATCACTACAGCACAATTGCATACTATCACATAGCATATATCAAATCCAATGGGCCGGCCTTGAAGCGTTCGACCCTTAAGTACAATGAAGAAAAGTCACCTCTACTGATGATAACTGAAACAACACCCGATCCGCGGCGAACACTGCTACTCACATTAAACCAAAACTAGAAACAAAACCAATCAATATTTAGGTTTTAACCCAAACCCATGGTCTATTCCATTCCTCATCATGATGAGGGAAAAAGAACATTTTGCCCTTTATATACAAGCCCAACCAAGATAAGCCCAAACCCCCTGATGGCTTAAGGCATTAAATCGATCCTGTAACACCTGAAATCTTGGGGAGAAATTGTTGAGAGAAAAGCCCTTTTTAGGGTTGGACAGTACATGTTGGAGGAACCAACACGGCGTGTCTAGATTTGAAGAAACGTGAAGATTAACAGACCAACACGGCGTGTTGTGGCATCATAACACGATGTGTTAGTAGATAGGAAGGAAAACCCTAATTTTAGGGTGTTGTACCATATTTAAAGGCATTAAGTCCTCATGGCTGGCCACCTTACCAGCCTCCATTGTCACTTAAACCCTAATTCGTCCCTTAATCCACAAGGCCACTCATAGTCCAAATCTGAGGTTCCAACCTCAATCCATACACTAATCACTCCATGACATAAGATAAATGGAAGAAAGCCCTAAACGTTCCCTAAAAAAAATCTCATAAGGAAATGATCAAGCTATCATCTTTTTACCTCCAACTGAAGCAAAACATTGAAGAATCTCTAGATCCAAAAGCCTTCTCTTGATCCAAGCCAAGATGCTCTCCACATCCCCTCTCAAAGTTGCACAAGAAGACCCAAATTAGCCTCTTTCTCTCTCACAATGGATGGTACTGATCTAGGGTTTCCCATAGGGCTCCCTAGAGATAAGTGAGGCGAAATGAGGGCTTAAGGCCCGTTAAATAGGATACAAACCCGGAAAATTAGGGTTTCTCTTCCCAGCACCTACTCGGCGAGTCGGCTCTCTGACTCGTCGAGTCCATTCATTAAAGTCACGTAGAAAACCCGACTCTACTCGACGAGTTGGACTCTCAACTCGCCGAGTCACTTCATAATTCTTTAAAAAAAATAAACATACATTGATGTTCCTGAAAATCCGGATGTTACAATTCTCCCCCACTTGAATTAGATTTCGCCCTCGAAATCGCTTCTCAACAACACATAAATGGAAACCAATAACCCGAAAAGCACCACTGAAAGGATCTTATACCACATATCTATCCTCCTCCCTGGACACCTGAATCCGAACTGGAACTTTCAAATCCAGAAAAGGTCAGACCCCTCTGTTGACACGATGCCCTCTCTGACTCTCCATAATCTGGATACCGTAGTGGCCCGTCTCACTGCCAGACCACCCTCTCAAGATACCACCATGTAATTTGCTCCTTGAATAACAGACCCTGATAACTCACTGTCCCTCTAATTCTTTCGTTGTGGCTAATAAAACAAGTCAACGCCCCAAAAACAGGCTTCCAATCACTTAAATCAGGTGTATTAAACAATCCAGGTTATACTCCAAAATGAAAGGATCACATCAAACTAAGGACCCCTCCACGGTACTGTAGTCAAAACCCATTTGATCAATGAACTCTCAACGCCCTATCCTCGGACCCATGAAAATGATCATACTAGCCCAGAAGTATCCTATGACATCTACAATCATAAGCCCCAGCTCCCTCTCAGATATCCCTTTCAACACCGAGCACCAGGTCAACTCCCAACCCTACAGTTAAACCTCTAAAGGTTACCTATTGCATGCTCCAAACCTTTTCACTGACTTCATTCTCACAATAACTATCTTGGCCCATTATGACACACAAGTCACGAAGTTTGCTTTACCCCCAAGCGGATATTACTATTCCAACTGAAAACGTCTCACCCTCGACCTCTTTCGTCTACCATCCATTAGCTCCATACGTCTCGCAGTTCTTCCCATACAAACGATCTGACCCACCCAGGTCTAAAACATCAAATGACACACAGTACCCCTCAAAATGAAACCCATCTCTGAATCCAGAATTTTGTTCGCCTACTCAAAACACCACCAAAGCCAAACTCAAACTTGAAAGTCTGTTCTGACACAGAATTGGAACCACTCGTCCCAATAAAGCACTCAACTCATGGCCCATGACCCGCAAACCACACGTACATCACTTCTTTAATTTATTTCGATTCTGATAACCACAATTTAACTCAGAGTATAATGATTCCCAAAAAATATGGAGACCCCAATCTCGCCCCTGGTCCGACCACCAGGTTCCCGATACTCAAAGAATAAGGCTACCCAAGCCTAAAACCTATTTTGCGTCACGCTCTGACTAGCGAATAATACGGCTCCCCGTAGGCCTATGACACTCTTTCACTAACTCATGAATACTACAGCTCCCCGTAATATCACAACACTCTCTCACTGACTGGTGAACACTACGGCTCCCCGTAGTATAACAACATTCTCTTGCAGGTTGGTGAACACTACGGCTCCCCATATTATCACAACACTCTCTCTTACTGACTCGCCATGGGCTCACTCCATGGTTTTCCCTGATAATCTGAAGTGATTACTCCCACTCGGATCCACTCACCCTCTTATCCCCCACTGAGTTCACTATCGAATACTCCATGGCTCAACATAGATAGGTACACACACCCACCCAGGTTAAGCATCAACACTCCTGACGATAACCGTTGTGACCAACACTTTTTCTCGCTGCAATTCACATGTTTGGATACTCCCGTTTGATGACAATTAGCTGAAGGGCTCCCGCTGGAACCATAGTCACTTGATACTTCACTTGCCATCTCATAACTCAAGTCTCAAAATAACACGAAATTCAGGGCATTCTACCCAGATACCTTGGTACACCATCACGGAACCTCACGATGTCTTGCCTCAACCATTGATCTCCTACTTACGGCATCATACTCAGATACAACAATGCGTCCTTTTAGAATCTCATAACTGGTCGTCCTCTCACACAACTAGTAACTTCAGAATATTCCAACTCTCAATTGAAACACGGAGGAATCGTGACCATTCAAAACTCCCTCCTCTATTGCTGAAAACCCATGCAAGAATACACATACCGACCCTGAAGTTGGTTGCCCAATCAACTTCTACCCTTCCCAGAGTGCATATATCAACCTATACATTGAACCAAAAATTCTCAACCGCCGAAACTATCCTTACGATCCACCCACCTCAAATTTACCATTACAACCTCGAAGAATTCCTAACCACCAAAAGCTCTCTGACTAACGGCCACCTACCGTGGAGACACTCATCCTTTCTGGAACACATACAACATGCATTATCTCGCTCTAGACCTCGCCTCGACCACCAATAACCCTGCTCTCATGCATCCGTACTGTAGGTCACTATATCCAATCCTTTAACTGCTCTTGAACAAATCTCTAAGACTCTCAATAAAATACCCGATCCTCCCCCCACTCAGGGCTCAAACCCACACCATTTGGCACACCAACAATCTATTCCACAGACTGTTCCACCCGGTACATCACACTTACTCTTGGAAAGTACCACATAACACTCGGTGATCTTCCCGATAGAGATCAAGCAACTCCTAACATCCCATATCCCAGATAAAATCCTCGAAAAACTTCCCAACGTGTCATCCAAAATCTCACACTGACACAGTATCGGACATCTCAACTATCTCGTAGTAGCCACGACTCATAGTCCGAAAATAATGAAGTATCACACTCCTCGTCTTTGACTCCCCAACCAACGTCCCATCATGAGAATTATCATGAGAGCAAAGACCTTACCCCCACACTCGATATCCATCATAGAAAATGAGAGCCACCGCCCCAAAATACTCCTCTTGATCACCTAACACTGTTGCTAACATATCCCCTACTATACTCAAATAGGGTATATCCATGTTCTTGACCATCTCAGTCCCCAATGATGACCCTCTCATGCTATAATATTACCTTGCGGCAGACATATTGCCCAGATACTCTAGTGAAAGATCGCAATTAATGCTACCCCACTGGGTTTACCTCCAAGATCAGAAATTGGAAGCTCAATATCTCTTCTGCTTCTCATAGGAAAGGAAATAGCACAACTCTAGTCACATGAAGTGACATCTCAACTATCGGCCTAATGCTCATCTCAGATTGTAATCCTCCATAAAGTACCATCTCTACTCATACCTGAGTCTTGCGACTCTAACTGGCATCTCACCAAAAATATCTCGGAAACTAACTCGATTTCCCTCTCAATGTATGCTCCATTGAAACTCGTTCAACATGGCACTCTGGCCTAACACTCTATCACATCTGATCTCAGATTAATCAATCACAACAGGATAATAGTAAAACCAGAAGCACTAATCGTCACGTGCCATGGTACTCGAACTATGTGACCACCTCTCAATAGACTATGAATCATGGTACACGAACCATGTTATCTCCTCTCAATTTGCCACTTAGAACCTCTGGAACTCTCCTTGTTTCGAGTACGGGTCCTCTGCTTTCAGTAGTACGGGCCCATACTACCTGCCACATCTACCCATACTTTCCACACGGATCGTCCCTGATTTCCTAAGTGGCTGCTCAACCTTCTCGATCACCAATCTCGTTAAACCTGGTCACTCCCCAGCGAATACTCTAATATATCATCGTATTCATCTGACTAACGTCACCCCCTAGGATCTTCCTAGGTTCTCACACTTCTCTGCCATCATCCGTTAAAGAACTCCTTATGACGCCACATCTACCTCCTGAATATCATCATATTCACTTAGTAGCTGACTCCCATCACCAAGAGTTCCACAAAGCATGAAGCAAGCACCATTCGGGCATTGAATAATCTCCAACATCACGTAAAACCACTCTAGGTTACAACTCTATTTGCTCTACTCACACTGAAAAGGTGTCACCAAACTCAAGCAACTCTACCCCCTGCGGGTATCTAGCTACTCTCTCAATAGGCTACTCCAATATGAATCTAGGTATCTCTCCTAGATTACTCCTCTACTCAAAACTCTATCTCTACAATATTCCTGCTGGATACTCTTAATCCACACATACTCAAAGCACATCACAGATAGCAAAATCCCTAGGCTAATGCATCACAAACCAGGAAACTCTAGCCCTTAATATGAAATACCTTGCCTACTCACTAGAATACATAATATATCTCATAAATATCTCATAACACAAAAAGTAAAGGGATTTTGGGAAATCACTGTTCGGGCTCTGGTTGATTGGAGAGCTGCTCTTTCTCGTTTTTCTCTTAGAAACTCTTGTTTTAGAAAAATTGTTTCTCTTGAAATTTTTTCTCAAATCCTCAGTTTGAGTCCAGATATACCCGGAGGTGCATCCGAATCCCTCAAACCAAGGCTCTGATACCAACTTGTAACATCGTAAATTGCAAACCAAATTTTGCAATTTAAAAACACATTTATCACAATTATAAAATCACAAATGTCACAATTCCAAAAACGTAAGCATATAAGACCCTCCGGTCATACATAAGTATCACTCTAGGTAAAGTATAGTGAGAAGACTCACCTTGCAAGCCAGCAAGCAATTATCCTCGAACTCGAGTCTCAAACTAGCCACCGCCTAACACATAGGGTAAATATCTCTAGTTAATATCTGATTCTTGACTCTAAGTAACCAAATGCTATTCTTCTCTCTCTAACTCTTAAATTGGGTAAAAGACCATTTTACCCCTCCATGATCTCCATTACTCATGTTTGACCAACCCTAAAGTCAACAGCAGTCAAAGTCGATTCAACAGTCCATGTTTGACCCAACTCGTTGAGTGCACTCTTGTAACTCGTCGAGTTCCCTCATTCCTTTAGAAATCTCAGGAAAGTCCAGCTCAACTCATCGAGTGGACCCCCAACTCGTCGAGTTATCGCACGATCAAGCTCATCAAGACAAACCCTCACCGACTCGTCGATTAGGCCATGGACTCAGCGAGTACCTTCGATCTGATTCCTTATTTAGACGATTTAAGGTAGATATATAACCCCACACTCCAGATCTATCCTCCTAAGTCTCGAAAAGCACGTAAAGCCGCAAGCTTTACATTCATGCATGGCAAAAAAGGCTCATAATGACAAAACATGCTCCAACTAGAGCTAGATGCACAAGAGCTTGCTTCTAGCTCAATAAAGCTCGGGTCTCTGGACTCACAAGCCCACTCATAGTCCAAATCCAAGGTTACAACCTCAATCCATACTCTAATCACTCCATGACACAAGATAAATGGAAGAAATCCCTAAAAGTTCCCTAAAACAATATCTCATAAGGAAATGATCAAGCTAGCATCTTTTTACCTCCAACTAAAGCAAAACACTGAAGAATCTCTAGATCCAAAAGCCTTCTCTTGATCCAAGCCAAGATGCTCTCCACATCCCCTCTCAAAGTTTCACAAGAACACCCAAATTAGCCTCTTTCTCTTTCACAATGGATGGTACTGATCTAAGGTTTCCTACAGGGATCTCTAGAGATAAGGGAGGCGGAAATGAGGGCTTAAGTCCCTTTAAATAGGACATAAACCCGGAAAATTAGGGTTTCTCTTCCCAACACCTACTCGGCAAGTCGGCTCTTTGACTCGTCGAGTCCGTTCATTAAAGTCACGCAGACAACCCGACTCAACTCGACAAGTTGGACTCTCAAATCGCCGAGTCACTCCATAGTTCTTAAAAAAATTAAACATACATTGATGTTCCTGAAAATCCGGATGTTACAAAATGATAATCCAATGTGATAGGAAGATTCACTCACCGTCTCTTTTCAAGCTATATGGAGAACTCCAAGCAGAAGAATCAACCGTACTCAAAGATTGTGTAGACTTCGAAGGTCCGCTTGCTCTCATTGCTCAAACTCTGCAGAGCATAACTACTCAATCTTACTCTCTCTTATATGATAACCCACCACAGTCCTACGAAGCTGACACAGAGTATGATGATGAAGAGGAATTCCAAAATGCAATTTCTCTTGTTAGCCAACAGTTCAACCGACTACCACCAACCTCCTTTCGCAAAAATCAGCAGTTCACCAAACCTCCCTTCAACTGAAACTTCAACCCACAAAACAATCACTCTTTATACGCCAAACACCCTCACCAGTCTCCGCAACCTCTGAACACTCATCAAGCCAAGGAGGCACCGCAACTTGTCAATACAACTGACTCTGGTACCTCAACCGAAGTTAAAGATGATATTGTCATTTGTCACAAATGCAACAAAGAAAACCACTTTGCTAAAGACTATAAAGCCAATATGGTGAAGGACAAACCTTTTATCTCCGAATGGCACAAGAGATGGATGAAAAGGAAAAGGGAAGGGCATATGTGGCCCAGGTGAAGAGGGATCTTCAAGTATGGTCGTCAGGGGATGAGGATGAAGACTTCAACAACATCAAGGGCAAGGGAAAAATATGTATGATGGCAACTGCTGATGAAAATGGATCGACAAAGCTGGAGAAAAACTACTGCTTCATGGCCAAAGATGGAACTCTAAGCATTGTCGAACATGTAAAACTCATGATTCAAACTCATAATTATAGCATGCATGGTTGTCAACCCTTCTTAGATAACCTTAATGACACTTGTGTTGCCATCCTTTCAGACTATAACAAGGCCCTATATGAGAAGAACATAGTGTCCCAAGAAATGATCCATGTAAGAGGACGACTAGAAGACAAAAAACTCAAAGTGGCCATGTTAGAAAGATACTTAGTGTTAGAAAATGATGCAAGAATGTTATGTGAAACTCAATTAGGAATAGCTTTAAATAAGAGGGATCTAGCACAAAAAGAAAATGTACGTTTGAATTTGTTAATCGAAAAATTGTTTAATGAATGCGAAGCCATTGAAAATCTTGTTAATAATGGAAACATTGATAATATGTACAATTAGGGTTGGTCCAATGGGTACTCCACCGCATGGGATTCATCACCCCGATTTAACAAAGATCGTCCCTATGTCCCTCCTAACAGGGAGTTTCATTTTCCAGTCAATGAAAAAACATTTCCCAAAGACATTAGAGCCCACTTCGGTAGACTTCATAACCTGAGCAATAATTGTGTCATCTAAGAAATTCTTCTTGAAACCTCAGATCATCCATGTGATCAAGTACTCATCACTGGCACAATTTATCCCAAATCTCAGGCTTCTTCAGTTGTTGAGGAAGAAATCCTTATGGAAGGTCTCGAAGTTCTTGAGAACTGTCCACCTTTATCCTCAGACCGCAGTCCCTCTCACTACAGCCTCGAAAAACAGTTTGCTCAATTACCTTCCATAAAGTGTCCCACTAGGAACCATCGTTGACTTAATCTGCGGTAGTCCAGCCCTCTTTACCGCAGACCGCAGTCAAGAGCACAGTGACCATTCAACCCATTCTCCATGAGTTACCCATAGAGAATTTCAAATATGGTCAATGCTCACAAAGTCGTGAATCCTCTAGTTTAGATGACTCAAGTCCACATTTTCAAAAACAATCAAAGATTTCGAAGAAACCACAGTTGAACGCTTTGGACTACGGTTCTCCAAAAACTCAAGCAAAACAGGCCTTCAAAGAGGAACTTAGATCCCATGGTAAAATGCGGGAAAATAATTTCAAAAACAAAACCCTTAAACAAACAAAAGTTTCAAAACAAAAAAATCTTTAAAAATATGTTTCCTCTAATTATTCTTCAAAAGGTACTACAGTCAAGGTTTCAGACAAAAGGGATTGTACGGTAAAAGCTTTTTCTAACTCTTCTGACAAATCTCAAAAGAAAGTTAAATCTTTTCAAAGATATCGTTTTCAAAACTATTCCTTGGACGATCCAAAATGTAAAGGAATTTTACCAACTCCTACACCTTGTAAGTCACGTCAGTTCGTCAAAAGGACAAAACCTAGGAGGAAATCAAATGCCCAACCTTTTTCAAATCCCAAGGGTAACTCAGTCAAGTCACACTCTCGGACTGGTCACAAGCCTCACACCACACCCTCTGGACCGCGAACCAAGTACGGTGTCTGGCTAAATGAGAAAAATCTTACCTTTGGTTTTATCATCAGAAAATGCCATATCAAGTCCAACCTCGTAATCCTCCAGAACCTCGTAACACTCCAAAAGTTCTCAAATACCCAGGTCTAGGTCTCAAGATTGACACGAAACCTGTCCCTAAACCTCGTATTCATGCATCTAGTCAGAAAAGTTTTAGTTTGTCCCCGGGCTCCTAACTCGTTTGGGTGCCTAAACTAACCCATTGGTTTTTGTAGGGATTTTGCAAGGAGGAACAAGAGAAGGATTTGCTGATCGATAGTGCCTACTCCTTGCACATGACCGGAAGGTTAGAAAACCTTCGGGATTTCAGGCCTATATGTAATTGAGGACATGTCACTTTTGGTAACAAAGCAAACGGTATCATCCGAGGTTACGATGTATTAACAATAGGGTACTTCTCAATACAAAAGGTTGCTTACGTAGAAGGCCTCAAGCATAATCTCATTAGTGTACGCCAACTATACAAAACAGGTCATCGGGTTGAGTTTGATAATAAATACTTCTACATCATTACAAACGATAAAAGCACGTGTTTAATCAAATCTAAGTCCGAAGGGACCATGTACCCCTTGATGTCGCATTGATCATTAGGAAATCGCATTTATGTTTTCTGTCCAAAGCAGTATCCAAAGTTAGCTGGTTATGACATCGTAAACTAGCTCATCTAAACTTCCGGTATATTAACAACCTTGTCACAGAAGAACGTGTCCGAGGTCTTCTCATTTGGAAGTACAACAATGATACACTTTTCCCTGCTTGTGATTGTGGAAAACAATCAAAGGGAAGTCATCCATTTTTATTGATTCATCAATTTCTGAACCCCTAGAGCTGCTGCATATTGATCTATACGGTCTATCTACCGTAGCCACTCTCCATCATAAGAAGCACATACTGGTTATAGTTGATGATTTTACTAGCTTCACATGGGTCTTCTTCCTGAGACTCAAATCTGAAACAATGCAGGTTTTGATAAACTTCATAAAAGAAATTGAACTCCAAATCAAGCTATCAGTTCGCAGGATCCGAAGTTACAACGGAACCGAGTTCACAAATCATCTTTTGAATAGTTTCTTGGTTGCCAAAGGTATCAGTCACAACTTCTCTGCTCCCCACACACTGCAGCAAAATGGAGTGGTAGGGTGAAGAAATCGTACTCTGCTAGAAGTAGCCAGATCCATGTTAAACTTTGCAAACCTTCCTCTATACTTTTGGGCCGAAGCAGTGGCGACGGCATGCTTTGTTCAAAACTGAAGCATTGTCTGCAAGCATCTCAACAAAAACACCTTATGAGGGCCTCAACAATCGAAAACCGAATATCCGATTCTTTCACATATTCAGGTGTAGATGTTTTGTGATCAACAACAAGGATCACCTTCAAAAATTTACACCAATGTCATATGAAGGCATTTTTCTTGGCTACTCAACAAACAAGGTGTCCTACAGAGTTCTCATCAGATGCACGAGACTAATAGTTGAAAGCTTCAATATTAGATTCGATGACTATTACATCCGCAACACTGCTCCGTCAAGTGAAACAAAATCTATCATGGAAAATGGTATCCCAGCCTCTTTGGGTCCTCTTAACATAGTTGAAGTTAACTATGACGACCTATTTGACCCAGTAGAGATTGCGAACTGTCTGAAATTCTTGTGTCTCCGGAAGCTCAACAACAAAAGGTGGAAGTTTCTGGGACCACAATGTCTGAAGATTTGTCGCACAGAACTTCCACCTTGTCGGTTGAAGGGGAAAGCAAAAATCCGGTTCATACGAAAACCATTGAGGTTCCAATGCTTGAAGACACAGCTTCGGTATCCACCCGTAGAGTCTCAACTCCATCAAATGCTTCCTCAAACTCCGGTGAAGAAGATAATATAGACACAAGAACTTATCCAAGGGTTATCACACATTCTTTATTCCAAGGGGAACCATCTTTGGTTTAAGAGGAACTCCTATCACAATCTAGGGGAAACCTCATTCAATTGTTGTTCTTAATCCTACAGTCCAAGTCCAAGACACTTCTGCAGGCTACTCACAAATCGAAGGGGAACTGCCTTCTCCATCTGCAGAATCCTCTGACATTGTTGACATTCCTTCCAGCGCAACTGCTGATCATCAACTACCTCATCTACATGTTTGGACAAAAGAACATCCACCGGGTCAAATCATCGGGAACCCATCCGCATGCGTACAGACTCGATCTTCTCATGATCTAACAGAGCACTGCCACTATGCAGCCTTTATGTCCGTAGTCGAGCCCCAATCCATCAAGGAAGCTCTTTTGGAGCCTGACTGGATCACCACTATGCAAGAAGAATTAGCAGTGTTTGAAAGAAACAAAGTGTAGAAACTCGTTCTGAAGCCAAAAGGTCACACTATTGTTGGAACAAGATGGGTGTACAAAAACAAACTTGATGAATCCGGTGCGATAGTGTGAAACAAGGAAATATTAGTTGCTAAGGGGTACAGTCAACTAGAAGGTGTTGACTATAATAAAACTTATGCCCTCGTAGCCAGGATGGAAGCAATGAACATCTTCTTAGCATATGTGGCACAAAAAATATCAAAGTACATCAAATGGATGTAAAAAGTGCCTTTCTAAATGGTGAACTGAGAGAAGAGGTTTACTTGCAACAACCTCTAGGCTTTGAAAGCCAAGATTTCCCAGATTATTGTTTCAAGCTTGAGAAAGCAGTCTATGGTCTTAAGAAAGGGCCGAGGGGATGGTATGAAACTCTCTCTGAGTTTCTTGTCAAGTCCGGATATAAAAGAGGTGTGATTGACCACACATTATTTAGAAAGGCAAATGGTAACCACCTTATGCTTGTCCAAATCTATGTGGATGATATCATATTTGGGTCAACAGATCAGGGTATGGTGATGAATTTGCAATTCTCATGACCAAAAAATTCCAAATGAGCATGAATAGAGAGATTAACTTCTTTCTAGGAATCCAAGTGAAACAAGTCCCTCAAGGGATATTCATTCATCAGGAAAAGTATACCTCTGAACTGCTGAAGAAATACGCAATGGAAAATTGTTCCTCAGCCAAGGTTCCTATGGACTTCAGATATAAGATGTATGTCGATCCTTTTGGACAATCAGTGGACCGTGAAACTTATAGAGGAATGATTAGTTCTTTGATGTACCTCACCGCAAGCAAACCAAATATTGTCTTCACAACAGGCTTATGTGCCACGTACCAATTCGATCCCAAAGTATCACACTTGATCGCAGTCAAGCAAATAATTAGATACTTGAAAGGAACCAAAGTTCTCGTCCTATGGTATCCTGCAGGGAACGACTTCAGCCTTCAAGCCTTCACAGATGCGGACCACACCGAATGCATATTGGATAGAAAAAGTACTTCTGGTGGATATCAATTTCTTGGAGGAAGACTGGTTAGCTAGTCTTCACGGAAAAAAATTGTGTCTCTTTGTCTACTGCAGAAGCCGAGTATGTGGCCGCAACTAGTTGTTGTTCTCAAGTCCTATGGATGAAAACCCAATTGATGGACTATGCATACAGGATGTTGCGGATACTGGTTTAATGTGACTCAAAGAGTGCTATAGTGATTTCTCACAATCCTATTCACCACTCAAAGACGAAGCACATTGAACTTTGGTACCATTTCATCAAGGACCACATTCTTAAAGATAACATTGAACTAATCTTTATTCCAACTCATGAAGAGATTGTCGATGTGTTAACAAAGGCACTCGATGCAACAAAACTGATCAGTTTTCTAGAAATGTTAGGGATGATGAATCCAGACCCGTAGTTCTTTTTGAATTGATAGCTACCACAGTCACAGTCTAAAGAATTTGCTTCTTTTCTTTTCGAAACAAAATTCTTGAAGCATTATCTTCACTGTGGTTCTAGAAAAATATATCAATCATATGTTCTTATGGTACATCTGGTATACCGTAATTACATATGATCCATATATTCTTCGGGTCCCTATTTCCTTTTATTTCTAACCACTTGATCAAGTGTTCTCAGTTCAAGCTACCGCAATCATCCATGTCACAACTGGAGTCTCATTTCACTGCCTTCCACCGCAATGGAGAATCCATCCGCAATGGCAAATCTACCCACAGTCTCATTACATGATAACTTCATAAATTCCCGGAACCTTCTGTGCTACTTAATGATCTTTATTAAATAAAAATTAATTCAAACATTCATTTTGTAGCATATAACGTTTCAGTTCTTTTCAAAAGCATTTTTTGTGTCAGACCTATTTTAGGATATATGACAAATAAATCCTTTTTCCCATAAAAGAAATCCTTTTCCTTAAACTGTTAAATCTCTTTGCCCCCAAGACGTCTAATTCATTCCAAATTCTACCTTTACCCAACGGATTAACGCCCCTCACCACACATTCTCCAAATGTGTGATAATGGGCCTGACATTTCATCAAATGCCCCATTTTCAAAAAACAAAAAAATAATAAATATTTCTTTTAATTTATTTTATTTATGGCTAATAATGGTTAAAAACCAAGGGTTTTACCATTAACAACTGTAGATAGGGTAAATCCCATAAATGTTTGAAATGCGGAAGTATATAAACTCTTTTTCCCTCCCAAGAAAGCTTTACACTTTCTGAACCCTTCACCGATCTTCATCTTCTTCATCTTCTTGCACTCAAAGTTTTGTGCAAGTTCTTCAAACTTTTTCAAAATGGTGAAATCTGGTATTTCGAAAAGGCAAACAAAAGCATCTGGGTCAGTGCAACCAATCGGTTCCGAATCAACCACAAGAAATCAATCGCAAACGATAGATGGAGAAATTTTAGTGCTATTTTTGAAGATCACCCCTTATACAATGAATCGATTCGGCTGATGATCAAGTTTCGTTCACCCCATCAATTATTTGGTGCATTCAACTTTGTTCAAGTGTGCATTCTCTGCATTTCGCCCAAATTCAAACTGTCAAGAAGTTCATATGAACTTGATCGATGATTCGTTAGTCATTCTGACCAAAGCAAAATTCTTGGAAGCCATTAATCTTTGTGTTCTTCCTTCAACAAGAATCTACTCTCCAAGTGTCAATGACATCACCTCAACCCTGTACCAAATGGGTTGTCAAAAGAAGCTTAAAGGGATTTGTGAATTTAAGAAGAACCAACTGCCTGCTATTTGGCAATTCGTTTTCCATTTTGTCATTCGTAGTCTCTCTGGCTAAACTGGAGGCACGGATAACATGGGACTAAAACTACTGGAAATTTTGTGGAGCATCTTCACAGGAAATGCTATGAACTATGGACAGATATTATGGGATGATTTTCTCCAATACATTCCCAAGGAGAATCTAAGAGACGCTCCTACTGAGCTTACATTTGCACACTTCTGGTCTATGTGCATCTCGGATCTACACAAGCATCCAAGACATGATATGGGTGCGGACATCAATCTCTTCGTCACCTGCGATCTGGAAGGTACACACTCTCAAAAGACCAATCAATTTTTGTACCACTTAGGAGACTGCCTACCCATATTCTGGAAACCATGGGACTTGAAACAAGAGAAGTCACTGATCACATGGAGGCTACGAATGGTATTGACCCATACCATTCTTCCCTGCCTCACCCAAGTCAGTCCATAATAGCCTCGACAGAACCCCAAGGTCTAGGGAGTATCGCAGCCCCTACTTCTACATCAGTTCCTCAATCCAAAAGATAGTCAAGTCAACCACTAGCCAAAAGACTCAAGAAACTGGTGTCATCCAAGAAAGCTCCCCGCAGAAAAATCAAGATGGGATAAACTTCAAAGAAACGTAAATCTAGGACTGTTGTATCCTTAGATGAAGCTCCTGCTTCTCAAGCTCAAAATCCTTCGGTCAACGTTGAAGAAGAGTATGACAATGACTCCGGTCCAACTCTTAGACACGAAAAGCAGAAGACCATCCCAATCCCTAGCCATATGTGTGACCGGACTGATACCACAGTCTCTCGTAAGACTGCGGTAGTCCTTGGAGCCCTTGCAGGCTTATTCGCTTCAACCCTATCTGACTACTCAGACACATTAAGTGTGTTTGTATCAACTGAAAGTGGACGCACAACCCTGATTGGATCCCAAGAGGATCATATTGGTTTAAAACTCCCTAATGTCTCTAGGGATTCCCATCTTCATATCTTTGATCTTGAGTAGTTGCGCTCCATACTTCTTGCTGTAACCAAACACTTGATACACCTACCCAACTGCAGGGCACTTCTTCAGCCCTTGCCGGAACCAGGCCGAGGCCAGACTTAACTACGGTCAAGGAGACCAAGGAAACCTAGGAAATCCTACTCCGCCTTCACTACAGACTAGTGGTTTGGGTGTGGTGAGCACACATGTGAAAGGATCCATGAACCTAGGGGACACCTCGGTGTGTACTCATGGATTTGACGGTTATGTTTCAGATGACTGCTGAACCCGATATCAACTAAACATCGAGTTTGAAATCAGGAAGTATGAATCCTTCCGTAGGGACTTCCAAGCTCGCAAGGATCAGCAGAGAAAACAATAGCATCAAAAGGAGCAAGAGATTCAATCTGTTGCAAAATACTGGGCAGACACTATCAGCAACGCCAAGGCTGTTTATGATCTTTTACAAATTCAAGACTGGATGTCTCTCATGGAAGCAACGGTGCAACATGCTCAAGATCTTCATGACATTGGTTCATCTAAACCTCCCCCCACTACCGTAACACAAGGTTCAAATGACAATGACACAACGATCGAGATCAGCTCCGGACCAACATTTGGTCTAGATGATTTGGAAATGGAGGAAATTTTTCATCCAAATAATTCCAATGACTTGATGATGATCTTTGATGAAGAAGAATCTAGTGGATCTCAGCACTCCACCTCCAAACCAAAAGAAAAGAAGAAGAAGAAAATGGTTGTAACCCGCAAAGAATTTCTCTCCCTGCAAGCCAAAGTTGATCAGGTTCTATCCGTAGTCAAAATCAACCAATCGTTGTCTGATGATCTGCCTAGACCGCAATCCCTAGCAGAACGTGTAGAGAGATTGGAAGCACGTGAAAGAATGGTTGGTGAGAGGATTTCACTTAAAGTTGAAATGGGTATTAGAACCCTGGATAATAATAGAACTGTTGACCACAAAGAGTTCATGGCGACTGTTGAACGTCTGATCAAAGAAGTATCCGCAATCAAAGCTGAACTCCAAACTACGATTGCAGATTAAGCAGTCCAGTCAAAGAATCTTGTTGAGGAAACTCACAATGCTTATGAATCTACAATTGCAGTCCTTCATTTCACAATCAATAACTTACGTCGCTCTCTATCCGCAAGCTCACATGGCTAGAAAAGTCTTAAGCTCACAAAGGAAATCCACAATCTCCTTTTCAAAACTTCTATCTCCAACAACCAACAACTGAGTGAAGTACTCAAGTCATAGTTTAAAGACGTCTTCTCAATAATAGACAGTCATAAGCAGTGGTTTGAGGAGCAACAAGATGTTTCTTCCTCAAAAGGGGGAAGTAAGAACCCAAGCCATCAATCTCCTCCAATTTTAACTGCAGATCAATCTCATCAGTCTCCTCTTCATGCAGTACCTCCAACCGTGGATCAAGTGAAGACTCCTACTCTGGTGCCATCTCACCGTTCTCCACTACAACCTCCTTCTTCTCCGCATCAACATAATCAACATCATTCTTCCCCTTTTCAAGAAACTCCCCCAAACTTCAAAAATATGGAGCCAAGCATGTCATCTGAACACTCCTACGACTCTCCCGCAACCAAACAATGCAAAGCAGATTAGAAAGTAGCAAAGTTTGCTGATATGATATGGAGAGATCATGGATTTGACACGACTATGGATGAAGCCCTCATTCACTCCTTGTTTAATCCTACAAGAAGACTGCCAGATGAAGACTACATGCCCGTGTTGACCTATGCGGAACCTCCTTCTGACGGTTATTGGGATATCCCCATCTCACCGAATGCCAAGTTTTTCATTATGTTTGAACCGTTCGACCGCAGCCTCCCTGATGATCAAAGGTTACCTCTTGAATTCGAGCGACTAAACAGATTTCATGGCAAACATGGATCTAAATTTGAGAGTATCTAGTCTAGTGATAAGCCATCTGCAGCGAAGAGCTACAAGGTCAGGAAATTTATGAAAACAGACTTCGTCGAGTTCATGCTGACCAGAAGGGGTGTCGACTACATCCGAACCCAACCAGACTTCCCATGTATGAACCCCGAAGAAGTATTTGTGATTGCCAGGGTATTCCAAATCAAGGCAGAAAAGCATTCAAAGTTGAAAATAGCTTATGAGAAAACGTGTGAATATCTCAGGTCCGCAGTATGTACATTGCAAAAATCGATGCAGACATACATCCAACCCTTTCTCAAATGTTTAATCTTCCACATCTCGAACCTGCTCCGGTCTTCACTAAAGGATACCAAGAAATATCCTTAGGGGCAACAAAATTCCTGAGCATGGTGTCATCTTCAAACGGGTTAACAGCGATGTCAAATACTTCATTCCAATTACAGCCATGTATTGCTTGACCCCCAGGTAGCTGGATATCACACAAAATTCGGTTTAGAGATCAAAACATATAACAGAAGAAGTGAAGTTTGAGATCTCAAGAAGAATCAAATGACTAGGTGAAGTCAAGAAATTCTGGTGGGTGCTCATCAAGTTCTTAATGCTTGACAAATGAAGAAGTTAAGAGTTCACTTAGGGGAAATTGTTGAAGCAAGAAACTGGCCTTCTTTAACTTTTTAATCTGAAGTCTTCTCAGCAACCGCAATCATTCTCTATCATCCGCAGTGTCATCAACAAAAAAGACATAGCATTTTAACTTTTTTGTTTACATTGTATTGTCCAGTGTACCTTGCATGGACACTTCTATCAGAATTTTAGTCTTTGTTTATTTCTCATGTAATTTCTCAGAACTCTATAAATAGAGTGCTCCGAATCTGATTGAAAAACACATCTCCTACCTCTCAATTACATCTCTATTCTTTCTAAATTCATATCTTTTCTTTCTCTAAAATCTTGCTGAACTTACTATCAAACATATTAATATCTAACTCTCCTTTGGAGCAAATCCTTTTGACTTCAATCACTTTAAACTGATCTCATCTTCTAACTTGTGTTTGACTGCAAACCTTGTTAAGAATCAGTTTGGTGTTTACTTGATATATTACTTGATGTCGTTTATATTTCCTTACTTTTCTGCATCTTAATATTCCGCAAATAACTCTCTAACATTTCTAACTTATTATTGTCGAACTTTATGATCCTTTGATTCGGAAATATATAACTTGTTCTAATGTTTGTTCAAGTGTGTTTCTCAAGTTTTTCTCTCAACAGTTTATAGAAATTCATGGTAGAAATTTTATAGATTCTGACGACCGGACGTGGCAGATGAAACTACATCTAAAAACCCATCTCTCTTGTTTGTGTTCCATTTATCCATTCCATCATTTTCATCTTCTTCAAGCATCCGATAAAACTTCATCTACTATCATGATTTTATAGATCCGAGGGTGATCACATATTAAAATCGAGATTGAGCAAAGTAAAAAGATCTAGAAAATATACGAAGAAATCAAAAACATGAAGATGAAATAGATAGCAGATTAATTACAATTTAGTCATAAGTAGGTATTACAAGGTTGAGAGTGGATTAATTGAAGATAAAAAGAGAAAATAGAAGTGAATATCATCATAAATTACGTCACCATCAATCAGCGATGACAACCTCTATTCACCAGCTTCATCACTGCCAGAAAACACCTACTTTTCTTGGAGCCTATTTGCTACAACCACAGGCTAACCATCTTCGGAGCAGTTCATCTTCTTTCCTTTTCTCAAATCTACAAATCAGGGAAAAAAAGAAGGAGCTAGTATCTTTTGTGGGTTGCTAATGAACCAAACTTCATGCTTCTACTAGTGTTTGTAGGGCAAGTTCTAATGGGGAATATAGTTTTCACGTTGATTTCGTTATCATCTGCTCGATCAATCCAAATCCTCTCCATACTAATTAAATAAATCAGAAGCATAATCCGAACAAAGGAGATGGGCTGCGTGTTAGATATTGTTTAGTTTGGTCGAAAGGAATCCATTGACACCATGTTGGAAGAGGGTTTGGTGAAGAAACTTGTGGAGTTATAGAAATCTGAAATTGCAGTTCTATTAATGGATGTTGGATCGTTAATGCGCATGAAACCCCTTCACAAATCTGATAGCACCGATCGCTCCAAGAAATTGAAACAAGGGTTAAAGAAGGTGGGTATAGACCGTTTGAGGGGTTAGAGAGGTCGGTAGGCGGGGCTAGGCTAAAGAAGATAAACTTTTCTAAGGTACCCACATGAAGAAGTGGAGTAAAAGCATAAGGCAAAAAGAGAGGATACACCATGTTGATGTGGGAATCAGACCCGATTTTTAGGAAGAAGATGATTTAGGTTGTTGGGTTTTTTACGTCCTTGGATATATATATATATATATATATATATATATATATATATATATATATATATATATATATATATATATATATATATATATATATATATATATATATAGAGAGAGAGAGAGAGAGAGAGAGAGAGGCAGTGGGACCCTTTATAAATTAAATAATTATATTTAATTTTTTCTTTTACTGAAATAATAAAAAAGTCATAAATGGTCCATGTGATAGTGAAATAACGAAAATGTCATTCAATTCATAGACAAAACTTAACGGAGTGACCAACACTGACCAAACATCAAAAGTTTTGAAAGCATAGTGATCATTTATGATCTTTTATATATATATATATATATATATATATATATATATATATATATAAACATAAAATACATTATATTATTGAGAAGATAATTATCCGAAACCACGTCTTCTCCTTGGGAAAGAGAAATTTTAGCTTTCGATTATATCCGTTTTATTTTAACTTCATAAATAAATATTAAATTTAGGTTAGATTTTTTTTTTGAACCGGAAAATAATTATATAAATAAAAAGGGGGGTTGAAATAGAAAGAAGCTATAGGTCAATGAACATGAGTACAAAAAAAAGGGAAAAAACATAACAACTTATCATATACTGACAAGAAAACGTATTGTTGCACCATTCTAGCCATACATAAGAACAGTTTAACCTCCTGTGTTTTATCTATGTAAACATCATGTCTATAACATTATCCACCACTTTTATAGGTGTTATCCTGTTCTCTTTGAAAATCAGATCACATCTAGCTTTCCAAATCAGCCACGCTGCACCGGAACAGATGCTAATAAGGGGTTTTCTCCTTTTTGAACACCTGCCCCATTGCGAGCAGAATTTCACCAAGTCACCTATGTTTCCAAACGTAGGCTGTGGAATCCCACACCAGCGAAAAATCCCTTCCCATAATGTTGCAGCCGTCGGGCACTTGATTAGTACATGATTATTGTCCTCTTCTTCCATTTCACAGCATTTACATATGACAGAACTTAGATTAATGCCTCTTTTTTGGAGTGCGCATGCAGTTGGTATACCATTTAGAGTTTCCCTCCACATAAAGCATAAAACTTTGATTGGGACCTTCTAAACCAATTCAATGATTACTTCCTCCGGTTTTTCCTTTGCTCTATCGATTTTTTCCCTCAACACATTTACGTAGTATGTCTCATCACCAGATATGCTACAAGTCCATTGATCCTGTCTATATCTTGGTTGGAATTCTTCTAATTTTTCTGTCAATTCCATGAGTTCATGTGTTTGGTAAGTGGATGTCGGGTTCGACTTCCAATCACAATTTACTACGCCATTGTTTATTCTTTCACCAACTTTACATTTTTTTTCTCTTCTCTAGCTTGTACAGATCAGGGAATAATACTTTAAGAGTATCATTACCTAACCACGAATCTTGCCAGAAGAGAGTGTTGTATCCTTCCCCAACTAGCTTTTTAAATATTTCATTAATATTGATTCCTTCTTTCAACATATCATCTTTAACTCTTGCCACATTATTCGAGACTCTTGTAATTGTCTTTTTTGATATACAATCAGCAGCCTTGTTGTTGAGATTATGAATGTCGATAATAACCGTACTCCATAAACTATTTCTATCGATTCTTAATCGCCGCCACCACTTTACACTTAATGACAGTTTTAGTGCTCACAATGAACCCAAACCAAGACCTCCAGCATCCTTGGGAGAGACGACCTTTCTCCGAGATACCCAATTAATTTTATGTTCCCTCCCTCTTTCATGCCCCATAGGAATTTCCTTCTTATGCATTCGAGAGAGTTAATGACCCCAATAGGTGCTAAAAATAGTGAAAATTAGTATGTGGGAAGGCTGCCAAGGACAGCTTTGGTGAGTGTAAAACATCCACCCATTAAGAGAGTCTTTGCCTTCCATACAGATAGTTTAGACTGAAATCTCTCTATTACCAGTTTCCAGTTTTTCTTTAAGTTCATATTTGCTCCAACCAGTATTCCTAAGTAATTAAATGGAAGTTTAGCCGGCTCACATCCAAGAGGGATTGCATATCGTGTAACCTCCTGTGTCTCCACCCCAATTCCAAATACTCTTGACTTGTGGAAGTTAACCTTAAGTCTCAATGATACATGGAAGCATCTTAGAACTCTGGAGAGGTTTTTTATGTTGTCTCTGCTCCACTCACCAACAAATAGAGCGGCGTCAGCATAGAATAGATGCAAGATGGTTATCTCCTCATGTGGCAGTTTAATCCCGATGAATATACCTTTTTGCATGTTGTTTTCATAGCTATGTTGAGCCCCTCCATGGCTATGATAAACAAGAAGGGGGATAATGGGTCTCCCTGTATAACACCCCGTCCCATTTCAAATTCTTTTGTGGGTGTTCCGTTTATTAGGACCGATGCTCTCGCCGATCTAAGACAGCCTTGAATCCATCCCCGCCATTTCTCGCCATATCCTAGCTGCATTAATATCAAGTCAATGTATTCCCAGTTAATTGAGTCGAAAGCTTTATCGAAGTCTACTTTGAAAAGTAACATTTTCTTTTTAGTCTTCTTACTCCACGAGCATAATTCATTCACAATTAATGGCCCATCGAGGATGTTTCTCCCTTCCACAAAAGCTTATTGAACATCCCCAATACTCGTGCCAATAACCTTCTTCAGCCGATTTGCGAGAGTCTTTGAGATAATTTTATACATGCATCCTATTAGGCTTATTAGCCTAAAATCTCCAAGTGTGATGGGATCTTTGATTTTTGGGACTAGTGTAATAAAGGATGAACTACACCCTCTACCCAACTTTCCATAACTTTCAAAATATTTGGCGAACTGCAATATATCTTCTTGCATCACCTCCCAATACTTCTTTAGAAATGTAAAACTGAACCCATCCGGACCAGGTGTATTCTCGTTACCACATTCCCATACAACACATTTGATCTCATCAACTATGAAAGGGGTATCTAATTGCGATTTGGCATTGGAGTCAAGCTTGGAAAATTTAATACTGACAAGTTTTGGTCTTGAAGGCCACTTGTCCAAAAACTTTTTTTGATAGAATTCAAAGGCTTCAGTTTTCATCGTCTCCGCCTTTGTAACCCACGATCCACCAATTTGAGTGTCATTATCCTATTTTTACGATGCTTGTTATTCACATATCCATGAAAAAAAGTTGTGTTTTCATCCCCATCCATGAGCCATTTAATTCTGGATTTTTGTTTCAAGTCTAGAGTGGCCAATTTCTCCATTTCAATTATTCTTTGGAATCCCGATCATCTTACATTAGCCTTCGATTCTTTGAGAATCTGTCGTTCTACCATAATCAATCGCATGAACTCTTTCCTTAATTCTTTTTAGCTCCAACAACTCACTGGGATAGTCTTTTGCCCTCCATTTTTTGATTTCATTCTTCAAGAATTTTAACTTTGCTGCCAAAAATTGATTAGGGGTACCAAATCCCTTAAAATTGTGCCATGCTTGTATAACAATGTTATCAAAGCCTTCTCTACTCATCCATGAGTTAAAGAAACAAAATGGGGGATTTCTAAAGTCAGGTAAGGAGGTTTTTAAAATGATAGGGTAATGATCTAAAGTTTCCCTTGGCAATGTCGTGACAGAGGTGGCGAGGAATATTTGTAGGAAATTATTACATACAAGGAAGCCGTCAAGCTTGCTTAATTTTATATTTGTTTGACAGAAATAGGTGTAGCGATGTCCCCCCATTCGAATGTCGTTTAATCCTGCCTTTCTAATGAAACGATTAAAGTGAAAGGCTGAATGTGGGCAAAATTGAGAATTGTATTTTTCATCCTTTCTCATGACAGTGTTGAAATCTCCGAATACCACCCAAGTACCACCTCTGTCTCTTTTGATTTGTAATATCGCTTCCCAAAGTTTTTTCTTCTCTGTTGGTGCATGTGGTCCATAAACATTCGCAAATATTGTATCTCCCTGTATTCCTTCCCATCTCCCAATCATTATCAGGAGGCTTCTGAAGGTATCCACACCCCTTATAAGGAATGTTTAGTTCACACTCCCAGCTGATGTGGGATCAGATCTAACCCACTTTCACCCCCCATTATAGGGTTCGACGTCCCCGTCGAACACATCGACCCATGCCCTGGCTCTGATACCATTTGTAACATCCCCCCCTGGCACGTATCACAATATTGTCCGCTTTGGGCCACTAGGCACAAGGACTTCCCAGGGGGTCACCCATCCTGGTACTACTCCCGCCCGAGCACGCTTAACTGTAGAGTTCTTATGGGATCTGCTGCCCTCACAGCTTTAAAACGCGTTGTGATAGGGAAGGTATCCACACCCCTTATAAGGAATGCTTAGTTCTTCTTCCCAGCCGATGTGGGATCAGATCTAACCCACTTTGGTATCAGAGCCAAAGTGGGTTAGATCTGATCCCACATCGGCTGGGAAGGAGAACTAAGCGTTCCTTATATGGGGTGTGGATACCTTCCCTATCACAACGCGTTTTAAAGCTGTGAGGGCAGCAGGTTCCATAAGAACCCTGCAGTTAAGCGTGCTCGGGCGGGAGTAGTACCAGGATGGGTGACCCCCTAGGAAGTCCTCGTGCCGAGTGGCCCAAAGCGGACAATATTATGATATATGCCAGAGGGGGATGTTACAGAAAACCCCTTCATTATCATCTTCTTCCTCCTCTTCTTCATCTCCATCGTTTTCTGTCTCATAATACTCTGCCGACGTATCAAACTTGAATGGAAACCAGTCTTCATCAAATTCAATAACACCCAACTTAAGGACCTTCCCACCAATGGTAGCAAGTATTTCATCATTTATTTTGGCCCTTCGTGTTGTGAGGATTCCAATTTTGGGGCAGGATAGATCTACCCTGTATGGTAAATCCTCATATGGAGCAACTGTTCTCCTAAATCCTTCCGTGATAGTTGTAAAGTTTCTCTCCCCCCAGAGTTGTAGTGGAAGACTTGTAATTCTTATCCAAGATACTCGTTCGAGATGTGTATCAGTTTCTTCTCCCCACTTCAGCCATTTGAAGTGTTCCTTCTATCTTTCTTCCTTTCTTAGAAAATCTTTGGCCTCACATGATCTGTCAAATAGAATTAATACCATTAATCCCCCAATGTATTTTATCTGCAGCTCATCTTCTCTGTTGACTCTGAGAAGTTTTAGGAGATGCCCTAGGTGGTCTATGGTCATTGTTTCCCCGATAAGTGATACTTTCTGAAGCTAATTATATGTCTGAGGTTCATGTTGTAGTTGTATAGGTCTAGGCTCTGGTGGTCCTGGCGGAACAGGTTGTGGCGGCGGGTTTTCCGCTTTGTGTGCACTTTTAAGGATGTCTGCATAGGATCGATGGCCATGCATGCTGTTTTTTCTCCATACATTGTTTTCTTATATCGATCTTCGAACTGTACCGGTACCTGGCTGTCTTGGGGGTTCCTTCCATTTGTGTTTTGCCAAGTTAACTTCTAGCTTGTTACCCCTGAGCTCCATTCCATTGAGCTTATTTTCCAATTCCTTTGCATCTTCCACTTCCTCAAATCTAACAAACGCGAAATACTTACCGTTCTTACCCACTTTGTCTCCCATGTATACATCTGTGATCCTCCCCAGTTTCCTAAAAGTGTTTTTTTAATTCTCCTTTTTTTTGCTTCTGTAGGCACGTTGGTGACGAAGAACGTTGTTTCCTCGCTTTGTTCTTTTCTCATCGGATCCTTCCTTCACCGGATTTCCACCCATTTAGTCTCGCTTCTTCCACCCAACATCTTTTTTTTTTTAAATTTTGGTTATATGACATGCCGCTTTTTAAACTTCGATTCATAGAAAAATCATTATTTACAACTACCAATAGTAGATAGCAATTCTAAGCATATTTGTTTTCCTTTTTTTCGAGACTTAAAACAGGTTTAAAAAATATAAATATTTTTACAATACTTTTTTCATACAATATTTTTTATATATTTTTTTTACTGAATTTACATCATAAATGTTTAATTGTAAAACATTTTTCATATTAGCTTAATTAAATTTTTATATGGAACATAAAATACTATTAAAACTTATTATATTAAGATACAAACGGTACAATATAATTTAGTAGAAATTAAAATTCCGGATCACTTTAACCAAAATACAAATGAATGAAAATTGAAGTTGCTTATAAGTTAACTAAAATATAATACTGTTGTACATAAACCCTAAACCATATCACATTCAAGTCATTTTTTTTCTCAATTTCATTCTCTAAACCCTAACAGCATCAACTATGTTTGTGAAGTATAATAATAATAATAATAATAATAATAATAATAATAATAAAACTTTTGAATTTGACAAAACTACAAAAATGGTTCATGTGGGATGCATTTTTTGGGGTTTTATTTCAAACTACGGCTTTTTGGATTGGTGGTCCTTTTGAACTAGTTTGTATGTGAAAATAGTTCATCCGAAAATTAAAATGAGTATAATACCCTTGGGGTATTTATTTTTTATTTTTCTTTCATTTCTTTTTAAATCTAATACTAATTTATTTATTTTAATAATTAATAAAATAAGAAGGGGCCCTCTCTCTCTCTCTCTACATGATTTACAAGGGGAAGAAATGGGGCATGTTCACCATCTTCTTTATGAATCACCCATCATCATCTCTCACTCTCCACAACAACCTGTATCACTCTGTTTTCTTATCATATAAACCACCATCTACCCACCACAACAACTATATAAATTCAGTCTCACCATCATCACCTCCATCCATTATCAGAAGAAAATTTCACAAATCTCAATAATTCAAGAGTCACCGTCAAGATTAGTCTAACAGAAACAAGAATGAATCGACATCAGATATGGTAGAATCTATTTATAAATTTTAAAGAAAATTATGAATGATAAAACAAATAACGTGATACCTATTCAACCATTTTTAGAATCGAGTTCAGCATACCAACACCCCTACCATCTCAATCAATTTCAAAAATCATCATCAATTATCAACCCAACAACATAACACAGCCTTTAATCCTCTTGATAAACCGTCTCCCAAGTCACCTTAATCACCCACAATCGAACACCTTCATTCACCTCTTTCCTGAACCATCAAACACCACCCTTAAATCGGATCCTTGAGAGCTGCGACTAAAAATACATACACACACACCATTAATCGAGCGATTAGTGTTTACTAGGTTTAAAGTGGTTGAATCTTGACATATTTGAAATCGTTTTCATCTCCTCATATATCTTCAACTTCTCAATCGATTTCAAAAAGTGTGTGTGTATGTGTGTATGTGTGTGTGTGTGAATCTTTCCTAAAGCAATGATGAGCTAAGAATTCTTCCAAATGTGCAAATTGTTGTTTTGAAAGGGAGAAAGAGATGAAATAGGGGCAGAGAGGGGGGATGAGATGAGAAGTGAAGATTGGGGGTGAACTCAAAGAAATGTGTGAGAGAAGAAGACGAAGGTGTGGGATGAAGCAAGGAGCGATGAAGGTGAATGGTTCGGCTGGGGAAGAATGGGGTGGGGATAGTGTTTGTGTGTGTGTGTGTGTTTGTGTATATATATATATATATATATATATATATATATATATATATATATATATATATATATATATATATATATATATGAGTCCAATTTAATTATTTATTTTCTATTTCCTTTAAATTAAATAGAAAAAACATTAAAAAATATATATCATAAAGGCATTACAGTCATTTCAATTTACCCAGGGACAAAAAAACGTAACGAAACTACCTCAAAATGACCACCAATCTAAAAAAATTGTAGTTTGGACTAAAATCCTTAAAAAATGCATATCATAGGGACCATTTTTGCAATTTTGTCCTTGAATTTTGTAGATGTTAATTAGTTTAATGTTGAAATCATAATTAGTAATCATAAATATTGAGTTGTGGTGAACAATTAATTTTTAGTTAAAAACACTTGTATTGAAAATTTTAAATGAATGTAATGCGAAAAATGGTCTCTATATAATATATCATAGATATATTAATCTAAACATCCTCGTTTTTTATGCAATATACTATCCTTTTAAATTCAAAAGTGGAATGTTTCGAGAAATCAAAAGTTCACTTGCTTAGTATATCTTTAAATTTCAAAAAGTGGAATGTTTAAAAAAATCAAAATTTCACTTGCTTAAAGTGAGACAGAAAAAAAATGATTATCAACAATATTAATGCTCTGTTAGTTTTAATTAAAAAAGAGTTTAATGTTGCATTTCATTTATGCTTTTTTGCATCACACTTTCGTAATGATTAGTTCCTTATCCCACCAAATTAAAATACAAGTATAGTTATATAAAAGTAATATAAGTTGATATAAAGTGAATATTTTTACTAGTATCACGATCACTTTTCCTATATTTAATAAATAAGACTTATGCTTTTAATTAAATACTTTTTTTCTAGTTTTGAAGCTACTTTACATCTTAGTTGAAAGTTAATAATATTATGAATTTAAAGTAAAACCAATTTCCAACTTAAAAATAATAAAATATATATAGATTTAGCAGTCAGCCAATCACTTTAAGTTTTTTATATTTTAAACAAAATCAAATTTTGATTGAACGTTAAAAAATTAGACCCCTCCCGCGTGCTATCGTGATGGCTTATTAATATCAAAGTGAGATGAAATATATCATTTATATACATTGCCCTACTTTAACCCTTAAAAGTTAAAAGGTTTGTATCACTTTAAAATTCAAAAGTGGAATGTTTAAAGAAATCAAAATTTCACTTTCTAGCATTAAAAAAACAAGTTTTGTTATAATTATTAATAAACATGTCGATTCCACGACAAATTAATTTGATGTAAACTTACAAAAATGCCTTGCGTGTGAAAGTGATGAATAAAGCTTAAATATATTTATTTTGACATTCTTTCTCAAAAATGATATATTATATAAATAAAAAAACATAAATTGATATAAAAACTTAGCCAAAACATTACCTTTATATATATATATATATATATATATATATATATATATATATATATATATATATATATATATATATATATATATATATATATATATATATATATATATATATATATATATATATATATATATATATATATATATATATATATATATATATATATATATATGCCATTAATATTGTCTGTGTTTGTGTGTTCTAAGTAAATTGCAGAAATGGTCCACATCTTTGTATGATAATTACACCCCAAAGGTGGAGGAAATATTGATCTCTCGTACCACTACCAACACATCTCATATAGGTGCAACATCAATATTTATTTATCCTTTTAATTCCAACTCTTATGTCGTAAACACTTGGAAATTCATCACCTCAACCCAAACAGTTTGATACAAGTACAGAAACATAAGTTACAGCTAAGCAACACACAAACTTTAAGGGTTAGACGAATTCACAAAGCCGAAAAACCCACACATATGAGTGTTATACCATAAGGAAGGGAATATTGTTCCTTTGGGTACCTACGGTAGCACAAGCCATCACATAGGCATCTTCCACCACAGAGTTTTCTATGTCACATATATATATATATATATATATATATATATATATATATATATATATATATATATATATATATATATATATATATATATATATATATAGTGACATTAGCTCAGACTGTCGGGTCTTCTGTGTTGGATCCGGATCAGAGATCAGGAAGTAATGTTGTTAACGTGTTTCCGGCGAGATACCTAACCTGCCATCACAACAAATTCGTTAGAGTTGCCCCAGGGACTATGCCCCAGGAGAAAACTCTGACGATCAAGTTAAATCGATTGGTAGATATGAGATGGTTCTTCCTAGTCGAAGAGAACCATCTTGGTGTGTTGGGTGTGAGTTTAGACATGGAGACTAATCTCCCAAGGTGGGAGATGTCTCAAGGTGAAAGGTCATTAGAGGATCCCTCTCTATGGAGGAGATTAAGTTTTATTTATAAGGCATAGTTAGGTCAGGCCTTGGGCCAGCCCAACTTAGGCCGAACTAGCAAGGAGCTAGGCAAGAACGCCCAGCCGAGCTCCAGACATGGGCGTCAGACAAGGCTGGCAGCAAGGCTGGTGTTAGGGCCAGGATCCCGAAATTATATTTAGGATCCTCAAACCTCAGGATCCTCAAGGATACATCAGGATCCTGACTATTATCATTTATTCTCCTAACATTTATGTCGGTAATATGCTTTATTATTTTTCTCATGTGTGTAGAAATACTCAACCAAAGACTTATTCTCAATAATCATTGTGACCATGCAAAAAACCCAGAGAACCAAGTCCAGTAACGTCTATAAGTTGATCTCGAAGGATCCGAAATTGTCGGAGTTCTTGTTATTAACTTTAGACAATAAAAAAAACACATGTATTCATCACACTACACACGACACATAGCAGAACAGCAACACTTGTACTTGTATTCCTTACATTTTCTCTATAATCGGTATTTCCAATCAATAAAATTATCAGGGCAAGTGATCATTATCACCTTCCAAGGTTTTATGTCGGAGATCCTAGCGAGGATCAACAGCTTTCCTTGTAGACAACTTGTGTCATTTTGATCAACATTTTATACTTGCATTAATCTGAACATCACAGCCTCTCATACACCTTGGTCGATTCTTGCTTGTTCATTTTTTGACCAAAACAATTTGGCGCCCACCGTGGGGTCGTGGTGTTCAAAATCCTTTGAAAAATCATGTCTACACAATTAACTCTGTCCTCTTCCTCAATTGCTCCCATTTCCTCAAAAAACCTTCCACCTCCTCCTACTGGAGCTCCCACGAAAACCTTGGAAGCACTGAAGAAAAATACTTCTCCGAATGTCACCCCAGGACTCCAGGATCCGCCTGTGTTGATTTCCATCAATGAACTCTTGGTTATGATGAAGAGACTGGAACAACAAGTCACCCAGCATCAAGAGGATAACATGACAATTCTGAAGGAAGTGGAGAGAATGAGGATAGAAATCCACAAACCTCAGGAAGAAGCACCCTCGGTCTTGCAGCCCAAAATCCTAAACTTCGACAACACAGGATCCTCAACGATTCGTTGCGAGATAGGATCCTCAACACCGGCCTCTGTTCCCGCCTAGGGCGCGACTCCGAGATAACAAGCCCATACGACCCTGGATCCCACATAAACTTTTGTTACTCCTGATAACAAGGATCCTGGTAACACCGTCAATAATAATATCTTTACTACTAACTCGATAGATCTTGATATAGGTTTAAGCCCGATCATGTCTAAGGAGCTCCAGCAAATAAGACAAATGATCTCAAGCGTACCAGGTGTAATTCATCCTGTACTAGAAGTATCCCTCACGAGCCACATGATCTCCAAATTCGTTCCATTGATAGTTCATACCAAAGTCCCAAAGAGCTTTCATACCCCCAGCATGAAGCCTTACGACGGGACTACAGACACTGAGGAGCAAGTGTCACAATACAGGGAAAGGATGGAGATCATTCCCATTCCCACTCACATGAAAGAAGCTTGCATGTGCAAGGGTTTTGGTTCAACCCTCATAGGATCAGCTTTAAAATGGCTTCTTAATGTCCCTCCTTATTCTATTACATCATTTGCACATTCAATTAATTTATTTCATAACCAATTTTCTTGTAGCAGAACATTCGAAAAGATCACTAATGATCTTTATCGACTGGTCCAGGATCTTAAGGAATCCCTTAGGACTTTTGTGAACATGTTTGGTAGGGAAGCCCTAAGTATCCCCAACATCGACATGGCAACTGCATTCGAAGCGTTTAAGATGGGCTTAAAGAAAGATTCACTTTTCTATGAAGATCTCGTGATGACTCCATGTTGGAGGATGGATGAAGTCAGAAGCAGAGCACTAAGATTCATCAGGCTCGAAGAAGACAAAGAAATCCAAAAAAGGAGCAACCCACCAAGCTCTTATGATCACCCCAATAAAATGGTCGATTCCTCGGACCAAAGACCCTATTAATCAGAATCATATTCCAAACCTGACCATCATAGGGTTAATGCCCTTGAAGATGAGGGAGAGGAAGAAGATTTCCCTAAGATTACTGACTATTGTTTTTCTGTGGATATTTCAGGTGTAATATTGGTTATACATGATCTTGGAGACAAAGCAAGATGGCCAAAAAAAAGGAGAAAAATCCACCGCTTGGAAAGACAAGTCCAAATGGTGTGCATACCATGAAGACTTCGGTCACATCATAGAGGATTGCATAACTCTCAGGATGAAGATCAGCTACCTTCTAGGCAAAGGATACCTCAAAGAAATCCTTGAAAGAAGAAAGGAGAGATCCAAAGAAAAGGATTAGGATCCTCAGAAGATCCCCGAAAGACTAGGATCCCCTGCCGAAGTCAAGGTAATCAATGTTATCTCAGGACGATCGGACATTTGTGGTACCTCTTATTCTACAGCGAAGAGGCACGCCAAGGTATCCAAAAGGAGAAGGAAGAAGGAACATGGAAGAACATATTGATCACAAACGAAAAAGAGATCACCTTCGACGAAGTGGATAGACAAGACATCCAGGATCCTCACCATGATGGATTGGTGATCACTTTCTACATCTCCAACCATTTCGTCAAGAGGATCCTTGTTGATGGAGGACCCTCAGTCAACATCATACTCTGGGATGCGTTTAAAATAATGAACATCCCAGAGTCGAAGATAGTTGCAGGTTCCTCGGTGCTAATTGGATTCAATAGTGAAACCAAGCATACCGTCAACAAAATAAAGCTACCTATCTACATAGAGGGGGTAAACTTTGCAGAACGTTTTTGTGTAATTGATACATTATCTTCTTATGCTATCATACTAGGTAGACCTTGGATCCACGAAATGAAGGTCGTTCCATCGACATATCATCAATACATAAAGATGCCCATCACATGGGGGACAGTGAATATCATAGGAGATCAACAATAATCCAAGGAATGCTACAAGACTTCGATGAAATCTTCAAAAAAACCACGACAAACATAGCAATTAAAGCAGGGGGCACTAGACGTGCTAGAAGCAAGAGAGAAAGATATAAAATAAGTGCCCCTGAACCTTGAGGATCTTAAAGCCAAAGTTCTCATAGGATCCTCAATACCCGAACAGGTCAAACATGATCTTATAGAGTTCCTCAAATCTAGAAGCAAGACGTTTGCATGGAAGCGTGAGGACATGACAGGTATTTATAAAAGCATAATAACCCATAAACTTAACATTGATCCATCTTTTAGATCGGTATACCAAAAGAGAAGGAAATTTGCACCGGAAAGAAACCAAGTTATACAAGAAGAAGTAGAAAAACTTCTCAAAACCGGGATGATCAAGGAGGTGAAATTCCCAGGATGGCTAGCTAATGTGGTCGTGGTACAAAAGAAGAACGGTAAATGGAGAGAATGTGTAGATTACACAGATCTTAAAAAGGCATGTCTCAAGGATCCTTTCCCTCTACCACACATAGACTCCATGATAGACGCAACGGTGGGTCATGAATTACTAACATTCTTGGATGCATCAACGGGATTCCAACATATCCAGATGCAACCCTCTGACCAAGAGGAATCGGTGTTTATAACTCCAACATGTATCTATTGTTATACTGTCATGCCATTTGGACTTAAAAATACAGGTGCAACATACCAAAGACTAGTCAACAAGATGTTCAAAGAGAAACTCGAGGACACCATGGAAGTCTTCATCAATGACATGGTAGTCAAGCCCAAAAAGTTGAGGATCACCTCAAACATCTCGAAGAAGCCAGCGACATCCTAGATCAATATAACATGAAGTTGAATCCCTTCAAATGCTACTTTGGGATGAGATCAGATAATTTCCTAAGATACATGGTAACCAAAAGAGGAATGAAATCGATCCAGAAACAAACCAAGTCCATACTTGACCTAAGATCACCATCCTCGACAAAAGATATTCACAGACTAACAGGAAGAGTGGCAGCCCTAAATAGGTTCATCTCAAGATCCTCAAAAAGATGCAAGCCTTTCTACGACATTTTGAAGAAAAACAAAAGATTTAAATGGACCCAGGAACATGAAGATGCTTTTCAAGAACTTAAAAGATATTTGAGTTAACCATACCTATTGGTAAAACCATTAGATGGAGAACCACTCCTTCTATACCTCTCAATATCCTCAAATGCGATAAGTGTTGTATTAGCTAAGGATCTTAACGGGTACCAACATCCCATCTACTATGTAATTAAAAGTTTCTTGGATCCTGACACTAGGTACTCCCACCTTGAAAAACTTATACTCGTATTAGTAACTGCTTCTACTAAATTAAGAAATTATTTTGAAACACACCCTATAACTATATAAACTAACTGTCCAATTAAGAATGTTATGAGAAAACCAGTAATGTCAGGAAGGATGGCAAAGTGATCTGTGAAGTTGAGCACATATGACATAAAGTATGAGCCAAGATCCGCGGTAAAGTCTCAAGCATTCGCAGACTTTGTGGCCGACTTTAGTGATGATCTAAGAGTTGAAGTTGAAATAGAAGCCAAACAATTTCTAGAAAAATAGAACATGGGGAGATGGACGTTATTCACGGATAGAGCATCAACCCAAAGTGGAACTGTCTTTGGGATCATACTAAAATTGCCATAGGGGGATATCCTACCCTAAGCAATCTGTTGTGAATTCAATGCAACCAAAAACGAAGTAGAATATGAGGCACTAATCATGGGATTACAGCTAACCAAAGATCTTCAAATCAAGGATCTTCAGGTA
Source organism: Lactuca sativa (assembly GCF_002870075.4). Taxonomy (NCBI): domain Eukaryota; kingdom Viridiplantae; phylum Streptophyta; class Magnoliopsida; order Asterales; family Asteraceae; genus Lactuca; species Lactuca sativa. Next base: position 7,127,668 of record NC_056628.2, read on the forward strand.
TTCATCTATTCTTTATCAGTAACTAACCATTTTAATGAATCATATGCAGTAAAAGGAGAGAAGTTAGCACTATATCTCCAGATCCTCAAAATCCTGCCCTCAGAATTCGAAACATTTAGCTTAAACCAGGTTCCTAGAGAAAACAATGCTGAAGCAGATGCTTTAGCCAATATAGGATCCTCTCTAAGGATCCCACCAGAAACCAGGATCCCGATCACCCACCTATTGGTCTCGACAATCGAAGATCATGCCAAGTGACTGAAGGATACCGAAGATCATGTGGGCACTACTAACGTCGCTACAATCGAAGATCTCGTTTCAACACTTCCATATCAGGATCCTAACGATAAGGGTCCCTCTCCCACCTCAAGATCCTGGATCCAACCCATTATGGAATACCTTCAGAATGGCACGATTGATAAATAAGAAAAAAGTGAACGGGCATTTAGAATAGGGATCTCAAGGTTTGTTATAATCCAAGGTAAGTTATATAGAAAATCTATGGCAGGACCATACCTTAGATGTCTAGAAGATCATGAAGCTACAGAAGTCCTAAGAGACATACATGAAGGAGATTACGGCAACCACACTCGGGGTAGATCCTTATGCTACAAAGTATTGAGGACAGGATACTAATACCCAACCATGAAGAAAGATTCTTTCCTTCATGCTCAGAAATGTGATGCTTGTCAAAGACATAGCAACATCCTGCATCTACCAACAGAACCTCTACATCCTATCATTTCCCCTTGACAATTCATGAAATGGAGAATGGATATAGTGGGTAAGTTGCAAGTAGCCCCTGGAGGAAAGAGCTTCATGCTAGAGATGACTGACCACTTCTCAAAATGGATAGAAGCTGAAGCTTTTGTCCAGGTAAGAAATAAAGAGGTAGTTTCCTTCATCAAACGTAATATTTTGACCAGATTTGGGATCCCTACCAAAATTATATGCGACAATGGATCCCATTTCATAAGCAAAAGGATAAGAGACTTTTGTACAAGTTGGGGAATCAAGATGGTAATGTCTACTCCTGTCCACCCTCAAGCTAATAGTCAAGCAGAGTCCAACAACAAAATCATAGTCAAAACCTTGAAGAAAAGTTTGGATGAGAAGAAAGGAAGATGGGCATAAGAACTTCCTTTCGTAATATGGATAGATAGGACCACTTCCAAGGTAGCTGCGGGCCAAACCCCGTACTCCTTTGTATTTGTAATGGAAGCAATGATTCCCACTGGAGTGGTGATCCTAATAGCAAGATACCTGCTTCTAAACCAAGAGAACAACGACAAGATCCTAGCCCCGGATCTCGATACTATAGACAAACTCAGGGATCTCGTGAAGATCTGCATCGTTGCTCATCAACAGAGGATCACCAAGGCATACAACAAAAATATAAGAATCAGAAGATTCCAAACATGAGACTTTAAGGAAAACTTTCCAAAATACCAAGGATCCTAATGTAGATAAACTGGCACCAAAATAAGAAGGACCATATCTCATAGATGCCGAAGCAGGAAAGGGGGCATATTGGTTGGCTACCCTCGATGGAAATGTGTTGCCGACATCCTGGAATGCCACACATCTTAAAGCGTATTTGATGTAAGTAAGACTATTCATTTTCCAACACACTCAAGGTAGGCCTTTACCCTCTATTTTTTTTTACTATTTATTCTCTTCAAATATCATTACTAACCTAAGCATCGAAGGGGCATTAGCTAGGCTGATGCTCAAGGATCCTAACACTTAAGGATCTTGACCTATAAGGATCTTGACAAATGAATATTTAAGGATCTTGGTAAACAAGGATCCTGACGTTCAAAAGGCCACTGGCGAAAAAGATTTCCATGACTACAAACATCATATGATTTACAATATGAATTTCTCAAGAATAGAGACCGATCATCTCTCCTAAGAGTAAAGGTACTTAAACCCTTCTAAAGTTTAAAGATCTAATTAGCTCTTTCATATGGGTTAAGGCCTTATTGACTTCTGTAACACTCTTATCACAAGAAGCTTCAAAATCATCCAAAGGTCATTGATGGATTTCACTTATCCCTTCAAAGTAAGAAATAAGCTCTTTCTAGCCTTCGATATGGACTTCAACGTGATAATGCAGATCATCACACATCCATTGTAAACTCCATTTTGAGGATGCAAACTAATATTTCTCATGAAAATAAGATTATGGATGGTCTTGCAGAATCAACTCAGAAAGTGAAAGTACAAAAGGAATAAATGAAGCATGCTATAATAGAGCTTAACAAGTCGAATGAAGAATTACTCTTTTATTTTGAAATCAATCAGATTCTGGTTAGAATTATTGAGAATAAGGATGCTTCATATGCTGATTATACTTCTTAAATGATTGATGTGAAAATGAAGCCATTTCTTTCAAAATTAGAAGAAGTTTTAGATGTTACGCGTAGTGTGGCTACTACACAATAAGGGAGATATGAGGAAGAAGAACAAGAAGCTAATGAAAATGATGTTCTTATCACTGATAAAATTTCGGAAGTCACTTTGAGAAATCCCTATGGAACTAGAAAGATGGCTAAGAAGAAGCAGCAAAATTCATTCTTGAAAAGCTAACTTTGAACCAGAAATTGAAAAATCTTAAAGAAGTGAAAACTGGTTGGAAGGGTAATGCATCTTCCAGATTAGGGAAAGGAAAAAGTGAACATCTTTTCAGAACATGGAGATGATTTGAATCCCAAATTATAAGAAAACGAATTGAAAGAAAGGAAGAAACGTGATAAACAACTTGATGAGTTGAACGCTTTAAAGGAAAAAATTGACGCTGAAGAAGCAGAAGAAAATAATCTTAAGGAAACTCTTGATGCAAAGAAGGCTACGTTCCCTAAATAGACTATAGATAAGATTCAAAAAGACGCTATTGACAATGTGACTCTATTTTGTTTAAAGCCACATACATCCTTCTTAGTTAAGAACGAAATGGACTGTCAGTTTGATTTTTCGATTTCTGCTAAGGCATTTTTGTTCCGATGTTTTCAATATATTATGAAAGCTCCTCTATCAAACAAAGGGATAAAAAAGAAATTGATCTCTTTTCTTATGAAGAATCAAAGCCTTAGTATGAATCATGGAGCTTAGAAAGGATTATGGCATTGAATGTTAGAAAAAAAATGGATGTTGATTGTTTTACAAATGTCAGTTTGAAGGTTTATAGAGGTCACAATCATTCGTTGCATGAAATTTCTTTGGCTGATATTCCAGTCATGAATCCTTATGATTGGATTTCTTTTTTAACATCGTTGCAAAGGATGTTGTGAAGTATGAGCCTATCTTTCAATTTTTAAGAATAATGATTCGTGTGTATATTCATGAAAGTGCAAAGATGGATGTTAAAATATCATATGTTCTTAATCGGAAGACAATTTTGAAACCATTCCCAGTTCCTGATGAAGTAGATCAATTTCAATCTAGACTTATTGAAAAAGAACTTTAGGGAATTTCTTATAAGATAAAGGAGAATGGAGTGGTGAACCATTGCATGATATTCATTTGTATTTATACTTCTATTCTGAATCAAATCCTTGCAAAGGCAGTTGCGAAAAACTCAAACATAGAAGGGGATATTAAGTGTGTTTCAGATATGATCAAATGGTGGATAGTTATTCAGATGACTTTATTGAATACTATTCTGAAGGTGTTTGAAGTGGAGGAGAAAAAGGAAGAAAATACCACAACTATAAGTTAACACAAAAGGGGATATTGTTAGGTTTCATAATTAGATTGTGTCTAGTTGTATGCGTTTGTAATGTTTAGTGTCTTTTGTTAAATGTGGAATTGGCTTGTAATAATTCTGATTTTGCAATTTTATTTAATCTTAGGTTTGCAATTCTAAATTGTTGACTTAGGATGCCTTTCTAGTGCACCTCTAATGCCTATATACTGGAGCATTAATTAATAAAGATGATAGAGTTTTGGACACATAATAGTTTCGTACAAGCCTTGTGACAAATTTTTCTCTCGATCCTCTAATGCAAACATATATTATTTACATCTTTGTGTTCATCCAAATCTTTTACATCTTCAAATGATGTTTTCATTTTAGAATCTATTCTTCGAATAATTCTATCAGATATTTATTTTAACTTAACTAAATAGATCTCACATGTCTTCCATTTTTGTCCCTTGCTTTCCAAAAGGCAAAGATGTCAGTTTCTCTAAAGTTGAAGGGTATGGTGTGATATTAACCTCCACACCATGCTCCCTAAATTTAGATTCATTTTTACCCTTAACTATATCTTGCTTTTCAGATTTAAAACCTTTCTTAAGCTCTTAATTTTCATCAAAAATGACTTCAATGTCACAATCATTATCTAAGGGATGAGTACTAAATTTGTTGTCAACCTTTTACCCACTGTGCAATGTGATTACCTCCTTTACTTGATGCTCTTTTCCAAGTAATTGATTTTGGGATGTGTTGACTTTTCTATTGCTCGGGAACTTGTCCTCTTCTCTTTTTCCCATTTGTTCCTCCAATTGAGCAATCTGTTTCTCGATAGCAGCTATGGAATTTGAATTCATGTCATCTTTCTAATATGTATGAGTTATGGACTCCATGATTTTTTTCCAACTTGTTACTATCCATTTCCTCCATTTTTGGTGTCCCATCTTGGTTGAATTCACACTATTGGAACTATTTTAACTTACTTTGATTTTGGAAATTTCCTTGAAGATTTTTGTTGTAATTTATATTATTGTGATAGTTCTCTCCTTGGTTATAGTTATGACTGAATGGTCACAGACTATTCTGGAATTGACCATAGTTGTGCACTTGATTGGTTTCCTCTTGAATTCTCATGTACTCGTCTATAATGTGTCCTGAAATAAACTCACTCTAAAACAAAGACCAATCTTATATACTAGAACATCATTATCTATGCCAACACTGAATAGGAGCTGACCAATCATCCAATGTTAGGGTTGGATAACTGATATTCTACAGTAGTAGAGGGTCGAGAAGGGAATACCCTCTACATACGAGATGTGACATTCATCCTAGACTCCCTGACCCATCTCTCATATTGGTAATTCAACGGAGAGCACCGTACCCCTCCTAGTGGCATGAAGCACTTGTAATGTTCATTATATCAAATCAATTGGTGATTGCGGGGACATGATTTGGGGTTTATACTTTACTTTACATAGCTTTTGAGTTCTCTGTCTAGGACCGAAAACACGATGAATTCGGTAGTGTTTGGATCGAAATCATTAAATGATTTCGGTTGGGCTTTGGGCTGGGCCTTTGTAATTAGGTCTACGTATATATATATATATATATATATATATATATATATATATATATATATATATATATATATATATATATATATATTGTATTGATTCAGCTGTGTTTAGAGTTAGACATTCTAGTTGTTGATTTCGCGATTTGAGAGAGACAAAGAGAACCGAGAGACATAGAGTGTCTTATGTACTAGACTATTGATTAATACAGTGCATTAAAGATTCAACATTGTGTTCTTATTTCATATTTACGATTTGTATCACTCGCTTGATTAGGATTCCGCACCAATCTAGTGATTGGATTGATACCTAGATTTGGGTTTTACAATTGGTATTAGAGCTTGAAAAAAAACATAAAGTTGTTTTGGTATTAATAAGTTTTCAAATCAATCCATGAAATGTTTTTGTAAGTTTTTGGTGTTTTTTAGGTCTCCTTTGGCGAAAAATAACCTTTGTTGCTCATAAGTGTTCATCGTGTTCCTCTTTTATTTGGAAATTATGATCATAATCATCGATTTCGGTTTAGCCTGGGTGATTTCAGTGGCACACTTGAGTTCTCGGCTAGGTTAAAGTGATTTCGGCAACTACTAGAGTTCTCGGTCAGCAACTAGGTCAAACATCTAGTTTTCGGTCAGACAGTGTTTCAGATCAGAGTTTTCGGTCTGACATTGTGTTCGGTAAACAATCTCGATCAAACAGAGTTCTCGATCAATGTGTTTAGTCAACAGGATTTCGGTCAGACCTAGTAGTTTTCGGTTAAATCATATACCTTTTGGCTTTCAATGGACTCATACAACACCTCTCTTACAACAATGCAAAGTGATCTTGATTCAGTTATGGGGACAAAAACTCGAATTCCCTGGTTGCTAACTGTTGACGGATTTCTTGAGTGGAAATTCATATTTGAGAAGAATGTTAAGATGACGGATAACAAAGTGTGGAGAAGGTTTCGGAGAGGTCCAGTCAAGATCACAACCACTCTAGATGATGAAGCTAAAATCGTGGTTGATAAGCCAATCGAGGACTATACTAATGAGGATTTCGACAAGATTGAAGATGATGAGACGGCATTGGCTATTCTTACTATGGCTTTGTCCCCTGACATTGCTCAAGTTTTCCGGGAATATAAATCTGCTAAGGATTTGTAGGAAGCCTTGATTGAGGTGTGTGAAGGGAATGAAGATATGAAGCAAAGCAGACAAGATTTGCTTTGTCAAAGATTCAACATGTTTAATCATGTTCTTGGGAAGGCTCTGGAAGTCCAGTTGGAACGTTTTATTGCTCTCAACACAGAAATGAGCACTGCTGGAATTTTGTTGTCTCACTCTAAGATAAATAAGAAGCTGCTCAATTCACTTCCTAGGAATTGGGATATGAATGTGTCTGTGATCAAGAAGACAAAGGACCTAAGCAAACTCTTTCTTGCTAAAGTGATGGGTATCATCAAGGCATGTGACATGGATGACAAGAAGAGAGAAATTAATCATGTAAATTCCTACTCAACTGAAAGCTTAGAAGCATCCACTAACAGTGCATTTTTAGTTGTACCATCACATCATGCTCCCCCATCTTTTGGTCTACCAATGACATCTCCCAACTCTTCTGCGTCCAGTTCCACCACCAAATCCACGTTGCAAACTCCAGTCGCTGACAAAGGAGCTGAAGAAAACATGGCTATGACGTTTGGATTCATGAACTGTTATAATGCCTTTGTTGCTAGTGAATTAATTCCTCCAGTTATGATTGGAGAACTCGATCAAATTCACCATGAGGATGTTGAAGAGATGGACATATCATGGAAAATTGCTATGGCGATGTTCAGGGCGAAGAAGTTCACTCAACAAACTGGAAAGAATAATTGGGGAGTGAATATGGATAAGAAAGTGGGCTTTAACAAGAATAAGCTGAGGTGTTACAACCGTCACAAGGCAAGTCATTTTGCTTGTGAGTGCACCAAGCCAAGAGTGGAGAATATGTTGGGTTTTAAGTACTATAACACTCCTATGGTGTACATACAACCCTAATAGCTTTGGATCTAAGTTTTCTCTAGTTATACATGCAACAAAAAATTATCCAAAGCATGAAACCTATCTAGTATACAAATTTGGTACATGAATAATAAAACTAGTTAAAGGAATACCTCCTATTTGTAGCTTGTAGTTGTTGGCCTTTCAAGAGCTTAGCACCCCAAATGTGATGCCTCAAAAGGTTCATAAACACCATGAACAATTAGAGAACAAATGAGAGAGGTTATGGAGCACACAAAATCGTCCGTCTCTAAGAATAATCCACCCTTAGTTCGATTTTTGGCTTTAGTGGGTTACATATATAGTGTATAATTCCGAGAGTTATATGTAACCCTAATTCTTACACTTAGGCTTATGATCCATAACTTATTTGGACTAATAATTTATGGACTTTCACATAAGCTTGTCCCATTACAAATTGATCATGGATCATTAGCCCAAACCATATGTCTCACTGATTTACATAATCAGTCCCCGTTAATTTAATTAGTCTCTTTTGATCACTAAATTAATTCCAAATTAATTCTTGATCAATACTAATTAAATAATATGATCTCTCAATTAATATATTATACTTATAATATATTAATAAATCACAAATAACCTCTTTCTCAAATATCCATCCTATTAGATTGTTCTAGTGAAGGCAACCCGGATTGGACCATGCTACTCTCGGGTCAAGTACATACCAATTATAGTTATTGGCTTAGATACCTAATCCAATAGAATAATGCTGAGAGGGCTTTGGTTCCAGCTGGAAACAACAGAGAAGCGCCTCTAAATAATGAAAATGCTATGGTGGCACAACAGTTTTTGTGGGAAGATCATATGCAGGCTCTCAATCTTACTAAAGATGGAAGAGCTAATCCTACTCAGAGTGAAGATCGTAAGGATGCAGATTTGGATGAGGAGAAGATGATGGAGTTGGAGTTCGCTTTCATGGTATCCACCACTCCTACCACTAAAGAGGTTAGTGAAGTTTCATGCTCTAAATCTTGTGTAGATAAAGTTAATAAATATCATGAGCAAAATGAGTTATTAATTAGAGAAGTTTTTGATATTAAAAATGAAATCTATGAAATTAAGAAAGTAAACAAACCTCTTAAAGAAAAACTAGATGCTCAAAATAAAGATCTAATTAGGATTAAGGAGGAATATACCATTAAAAGTGTTAAGCATCGTTATGCTAAAGAGGAAATTGTCAAATTAACTGCCGGACTTGATGTGTTAAAAGCTAAATTTAATGATGTTGAATTTAACTTTAAGAAATTTGATGTGTCAAGTGAGATAATTGAATCTATGATAGAAAAACAATTGAAATTGAAAGATAACCAGAAAAATGGCATAGGGTATCATAGTGTTCCACCTCATTTTAATGATAATTATGTTTCTGCCTCTGAGACTATAGAAATAGAAAAACCTACCCAATATGGCCAGCCCCCTGTATCAATTTCAGTTAAGACTGAAGAATCTGGCCCCACTAAAAGTGTTGAGGTGAACAATACTGACGTCTCTACCTCAAGTGTATATCAATTATTAGTGGAAGATGAGGACAAGGAGGACATTAATAATGCTAGCTCTGTTGAAAACCTTTCAAAGACTAACATTTCTTTTTGTTTTGTTTCAAATAATTGTGTGAACAAAGATATTAAAAATGTTGCTTTAGATTCTTTTAAAAACTATGGTGATGTTGCTTTTAATTCAAATTCAAATAGTCATGTTTTTAAAAAAATTTAAGCCACATAAAGTTGTGAAAGAGTCTGATAAATGTAAATGTGTGTGTGGAAATTCTTTGAAACAAGACTCTTCTGGGCCAGGACCAAGCTCCAATAACACTTTCTTAAAAAGATAAACTTGTTTTAACTGTGGGACTCCAGGTCACATTGCTAGAAACTATCCACATCATTCATATGCTCCTTTCTCTGAATTTGGATGGACGAACGTACCAAACGAGAGATCTTCCAAAAGAAATCCTTCGAGGTCACTTCCTCGTAATAACAACTGGAATGATGACAAGGCCAAGAACCATACCTTCAAGGACAAAACAAAAACTGACTCATGAGATGGCTCAACCAAACCAAATCAGGTGAGGTCAAAGTCATCTCAAGGGTCGTCCTCAAGCTCACACTTACAATACAAGCCTAACTCGAAAGGTAGTCCCATCCCAAAGGCGAGTGAAAAAGGTCCCATTCGGTCCAACAAGAAAGTACACAAACCAAATTACCAATGGGTACCCAAAGTCTTTTCTTCTAAATCATCAACTGGTAAACAAGATACAGTATGGGAAAGAGTATCTCGAGTTAATAGTAATGGTCAACCCAGTTTCAAGTTGGACTAGGTTCCCAAAAACTAATTAATCCCGCAACTTGTGCAGGAACAACTATGGAGGAATATCATCAGACCTTGGTATGTTGATAGTGGTTGTTCCAGGCACATGACAGGAGACATATCTTAACTACACGACATTCAAAACATTAATGGTGGTTATGTGTTCTTTGCGGGAGGATGAAAGGGAAAGATCACTCAAATAGGGACCGTTACAAATGGTGTTATGAATTTTGAAAACGTCAAATTCGTTCCTGAATTGAAACATAGTTTGTTGAGTGTCTCTCAAATCTGCGATAGAGACTTCTCAACTCATTTCACCAAGAAGGAGTTCTTAATTCTAAATCATGGTATCTTCATACCAAAAGAATGGATCTTGGTGATATCAGAATTTTGAAACAACACCTATATCATCGACATGAATCACAACATCCCGGAGAACGTTACTTGCCTATTCTCAAAGACTTCTAAACAGAATGTTGTACTCTAGCATCGTCGCCTCGGTCATGAAAATGCAAAGAATCTAAATCATCTTGCTAAAAATGATCTTGTTCGAGGATTGCCTATTAAAGATTTTGTCACCTTCAAGAAGTTTGTGGCCTGTGCACAGGGAAAGCATCATCGAAAACCGCACAAGCCCATAATGGTCAACTCAATCGACACACTTCTTCAATTGCTTCACATGTATCTCTTTGGACCAGTCAATGTTCTTAGCATCAAAAAAAGCTCGTACTATCTAGTTATAATAGATGATTACTCACATTTTACTTGGGTATTCTTTCTGAAGAATAAGAGGGAGACTACAGAGCTAATCAAGAGGTTCATTGTCCTGATTGAGAATCAGACCAATGAAAAGGTGAAAGGCATCAAGTGCGAAAATGGGACAGAATTCAAGAATGCTATTCTGGATGATTTATGTGCTGAAAAAGGGTGCAGCGTCAATACAGTGCTACTCGCACACCACAACAAAACGGTGTTGCTGAGAAAAGGAATAGAACCCTAATCGACGCTACTATAATAATGCTTTGTGACTTAAAATTACCGGTGTTCTTCTAGGTTGAAGCTATAAATACAACATGTTATGTTCAGAACCGTATCCCAATCAACAAACATCATTTGAAGACTCCATATGAAATCCTCTATGGTTACAAACCAATTGTTGCTCATTTTTGCACTTTTGGATGCGCATGCACTCTTATTTATATCGAAGCCACTCCAAAGTTCAATTTAAAGGCTTATGACTGCTACTTCGTAGAGTATGCTGGACGCACTGTTTATCGGGTCTATAATAAAGCTACCAAGCAAATCATGGAGTCCTTTGATGTCCGCTGGATAGAAGAAAACGAGACAGATGCTCGATTCGGCCCTGATTGGTTATTTGATTATGTTGAATTATTTAAACCATTTTATGTGTTTTCTGATAATGTTTCAGGAACCCATCAAAACTCGTGAGGATCAAGTAGGGACGATGAAGAAGAAGTGATCATTGTTGAACCTATCAAGCCATTGGTACTCCTGGATGAAACTACAAGCTTGAATGATGGCACTTCGGATCCCCTACCTCTAGATGATGTCACACCTGCTGAATCTCCGAAAAAGGTGGACAATTCACTAGTTCTGGAAGAAAATTTCACCTCTACTGAAAATTTCATCTCTGACTCTGCGGAAACTTTTGATTCTACTTTTATGGATTTTCTCTTTCTTGAGAGAATTCGTGATGAGTATGTGGCGAGTACTTCATACGACTTCTGATCATCGGATAAAAGTGAATCAGCCACAAGCAGGGTAGAGAACATCACGAATCTTCCAGTCACTTCAAAATCGGTGGATCATGAGATTTATTCAAGGGTTCAACGCAACCATCTCATTGAAAATGTTATAGGTTCTGTAGCAGATGGGTCAAAAGAAGAAACCAGAGCGGATATGTTAACGGATGTCTATATTCATGCTTCATATCCTAAATCAAGCCAAAGTACGTTGAGACGACTCTTAATGAACCAAGTTGGGTGGATGCCATGCATGAAGAGTTGAATTAATTTGATAAGCTGTATGTTTGGAAAATAGTAGAACTTCCTAAAGGAAAGAAATCTCTTGACACAAGATGGGTTTTTCGCACTAAGCAAGATGATAGCGGGGTTATTGTGTGAAACAAGGCGCATTTGGTTGTTCATGGTTTCAGGAAAATAGAAGGTCTTGATTACATAGAGGTATATGCTCTCGTGGCTCGACTGGAAGCAATTTGTATCTTCTTAGCATACTCCTCCTACATGGGTTTCACTGTATATCATATGGATGTCAAAACTGCCTTCTTGTATGGAGAAGTTAAAGAGGAAATTTACATTGATCAACCACCAGGTTTTGTCAACTCAAAATTTCCAAATCATGTGTACAAGCTGGACAATGCACTTTACTGTCTTCATCAAGCCCCTCGATCTTGGTACGCCTCTTTGACCGAACATTTATTAACTCAAGGGTACACAAGAGGCATGATTGATCAGACGTTGTTCATCAAAAGAGTGAAGAAAGACCTCATTGTTGTTCAAATCTATGTGGATGATATCATTTTTGGGTCAAAAAATGATGAACTATGCAAAGATTTTGAAAAGATCATGAAGATGAGGTTTGAGATGAGTTCTCTAGGCGAAATGATGATATTTCTAGGATTTCAAGTGTGTCAGGATTTTTCGGGAATTCTACTATATCAAGGCAAATATGTTGATGACATTTTGGAGAAATTTGGGTTCAAGGATGCTAAAATTTCTTTTACTCCCGTGGTTGAACGACCTCGGTTGACATCATATTCGGATGGAGAATCAGTTGATCAAACTCTATATAGATCCATGATTGGTTCTCTGATGTATCTGATCGCTAGCAGACCAGATATACTCTTTGCAGTCTGTCAATGCGCGCGCCATCAGGCTAATCCTAAACTTTCTAATTTAATTGCCGTCAAACAAATTTTTAGGTACCTTAAAGGGCAACCTAAATTAGCTCTCTGGTATCCTAAAAATTGTGAATTTGATCTATATGCTTTTGCTGACTGCAACTATGGAGGTTGTGACATTGATAGGAAATCTACAAGTGTTGGATGTCAATTCTTGGGACACAGACTGATCTTGTGGCAAGGCAAGAAACAACAAACGGTTTCCACTTCTATAGCTGAGGTTTTGAATATGTTGTTGCATCTGCTTGCTGTTCTCAGGTCATATGGATGCAATATCAACTGTTGGATTATGGTTTGAATTTTCTATACACACCTATTTTTTGTGATAATGATGCTACTATTCAAATTGTTAAAAATCCAATTCAGCATTCTAAAACCAAGCACATAGATATTAAAGTTCATTCTATACGACATTGTTTTGAGCATAAAATTGTTCATTTGGAGCAAATCCACACTGCTAATAATATGGCCGATTTGTTTACAACACCTTTTGTAAAAGCTCGTTTTGATGTGCTTGTGAGTTTTCTTAAAATGATTCGTTTTGAAGACTCACAATTTTTTTTTGTACTTTTTGTATTTTATTTTTGTTTTTTGTTAAATTTGTTCATATTTTTTCTTTCTTTCTCCTCTATACACAAATTTAGGGGGACAATTAAAACCAAACTAAAATCATAAAATTCAAAATTTCCAAAAGTATGTTTATATATGTTTTTACTTCATTTTCAGAAAAATCAAAATTCCAAAAATATTGTATTGTTTTTTAGCGTATTTTAATTTTATTTTTATTCTTAATTATTTTTTTTGTGTGTGCTAATTTTATTTTATTTTTATTTTTATTTCTAAAATTTCTTTGCCTTGAAACATGGATGAGCAAGGAGAAGAGACCTGGAAAGAAATTGACGGCCATTACACTTCACACTACTTTCACAAGGAACTGATGACTTGTGGATCTAAAGTGTTTAAGTTTCTTGATCTCGTTGTTATAAATTGCTCTGGATGTCTGAGCTTAATTGCCTTGGTTAATCCAACGCAACCGAAAGGCACACACTCACTCTCAATAAGCGAGAGAAGATGGGAACTTTTTATGTTCAAGTCTATTAGGCAGTATCTCTCTAAGAATTGTCGTATGCAAGGAATTTAAGGCATGAAACTATACAAAATATCAGTTAGGCGGTATCTTTCTAAGAACTGTCGTATTTATGGAATTGAAAGTTTGAAACTGTACAGACTATCAAAATTAGTCTTGTCAGTTATCCTTACTTAAGAACTGTCGTGGCACCAGGGCGATTCACCTAACCAGGAAATAGATATCGCTGAACATCCCATCCAGGGTCTTCATATTCTTTTTTTTCATGCCAAACTACGGAGACTCACCTCGCAAGGGTCTTGAAGACAATGTTGATAGAATAGATATCTATTTCCGAGACCCTGGTGCCAATAACCAATAATTCCTTGTGAGGGTCTTGAAGACAATGTTGATAGAATATCTCTATACATGCACCCAGGGTCTCGGATATATTCTCCGCAGGTAAGGAATTATTGGTTATTGGCACTAGGGTGACGCACCTCGCAAGGCACGATTATCGCTGAATGTCCCGCCAAAGGGCCTTGACCTCGTGTCATGCTAAACTATGGAAATATGTCCTCAGATACTTTTTCCACAGGATGGTTTTGTGAGTTATTCCTAATTAACTCTCACTGACACTAGAATGGTACACTCAGCTGAGATTCAGAAACCAATGAACGTCTTGCCAAGGGCCAAGTTAACTAGTTAACTTGAAAAACTGTATTGAGATCTTTGATCGAGGATATGAAGGGTCTAACATCAAAAATAACCCTGAGTAGTTCTCCGATACTCAACAAATCACAGTGTGTTCTTCCGTGTTCACACAGATACTGCAAGTAGTCTCTATCCGATAGAAGGCTGGATCCTTGAACAACTGTGGTGAGAAGGGTCTTTATGACTCTGTGATCCACATGGACTTTTAGTCATGTTTACTTTTTGAAGACGCATTTGTGATTGATGAAGAATATTCATTCGAAGGAACAAGAAGTGAAGATTATTCTTCAACCTTTCAACCCCGGAAACAAGGTGAAATTGTATTTGAAGTTATGTGATGAATTGCATTGAAGCCTGCTCAATCAATTTGCTGCTATCCATGAACCTGCTGAAGTGATGCAGAAGAATCGGTCTCTCTTAAATTATCTCTGAAGTCTTTAATAGCTCAAAGTGCTAATTTTCAAGAACCCACACAAGAATCCTCAATACCCAATGTGCGTTCAAAGTCAAATTTTAAAGGAAGTTCAACTATTCAAGATGAAGTCATTCATGTAGAAAGCCATATGTTCATCTTGAAGTCGTGAAGAAATCAAAGATAAAAGCTGAAACTCAAGAACAAAGAGAAGGTTGAAAAGAAAAGAAAGCTATAAACCAAGGGGGAGATTGTTGGGACATGATTTGTGGTTTATACTTTACTTTACATAGCTTTTGAGTTCTCTGTCTAGGACCAAAACACCATGAATTCGGTGGAGTTTGGACCGAAATCATTAAGTGATTTCAGTTGGTCTTTGGATTGGGCCTTTGTAATTAGGTCTATATATATATATATATATATATATATATATATATATATATATATATATATATATATATATATATATATATATATATTGTATTTATTCAGCCATGTTTAGAGTTAGTCATTCTAGTTGTTGATTTTGAGATTTGAGAGAGACGGAGAGAACCGAGAGACATAGAGAGTCTTATGTACTAGACTATTGATTAATATAGTGTGCATTGAAGTTTCAACATTGTGTTCTTATTTCATATTTATGATTTGTGTCATTCACTTGATTAGGATTCCGCACCAATATAGTGATTTGGATTGATACCTAGATCGGGGTTTTACACCGATAGAAACATTCAAAGAGACTACTAGACCATTAACCCGATGGAGGTTGAGCATCGAGAAGGGCCACCACTTGGACAGCTAGGGGATACTTAAAGGGAAACCAGTACCCTCAACACCAGGGTTTCGAACTAGAGTATAGGATCCAAATTTCAAAGCAGTAGATAGAAGCAAGTTCAAAGAATAGTTACGACACCTATGACAGTACCAAGAGATTGCCCTTCAGCTTAAGAAGATCAAGCGGTACTCCGAGGAACCTTGGTCAAATAGACTTATATTGCAAAGGTTGGGGATAAGAAGATGATGATTAATAAGTATTCCAATGGAAACGCAAGATAATCCTTAAGGAATGAACAAAATGATGGGTAGGTTTATGTTGCAAAAACCGACCCATAGAAGCAGTATACTGGAAGCAACCCCAAGTTTGAAAAATGAAACTACCAACATATGGGTGCATGTATAGAGCTATTCTATCAACATTGTAACAAAAAAAGGGGGCATGAAGACAAGTAGTACTTAAACACATCACTTATAACAAACACTAGAGCAAGTACTGGTAGAAACCAAAGTTGTTTTGAATCTGGCGAACAAGGTCATTTCAAAAAGTATTTCCCAAAACTCCTAAATTAAGGAGGAAATACTCATGGCTGAACATTCATAATAGATATATAGAATGAATGCCAGGAACCATCAATAGTGACTAGTTTTTTCCTCTTTAACAACTTATGTGCAACTGTACTATTTGATTCGAATGCAGATGAGATTTTTATAACCCTTGATTGTAAACATTCTCTAAGTCATAAATCTAGTAGACTTGAGGAAATATATATAGAGTAGAGATGGCTAAAGAACCATTAGAAACTAGCTACAAAGTTTTAACAAATTATGTCCTAACACATAACAGTCATGTCTTTCACATTAACCATATACCCATAACAACTAGAAAATTTGATGTAGGAATCCACATGGATTGAATGTCATCTTTTCAAACCAAAATCTTGTGTTACGAAAATGCTATTTGACCAGCTTTATCCAACGAAGAAATGTTTAGCATTTATAGAGACAAATGCAAAAGGAATCTAAAGATCACCATATGCATGAAAGCTGAGGGGTATCTGCACAAGAATCTACATTTCAATGACTGACATTGATGATGTCATTCCACATATTCTTAAGAACTACTTGTGTTAGATTACATGATTATAGGATTAAATAGTTTTAGAATGCTTGATTTGACTCTATTATGCATCTCTCATCTAAATCTGGCCATTGTAGTGAAAGATCTTTCAGTCAAATGATGGTTTAATTTTAGTCACATGTAATTGTATTTGTCATATAGTTAGTCAATATTAGTATTAGTTTCTTCTTCAACTAATACTACGATGTAGTAGGATTCCTAGTGACCTAGGAGATATTTTAGGATATGCCCAAAACGTCTAGTGGACATGACACTACTTAGGTAATTGTCGACAGATTAACTAATTTCACCCACTTCCTACCTACCAAAGACACAAACAAGATAGACAAGCTAACCATGACTTATCTCAAGGAAATTGTCAAATTTCACGAGGTATCTACATCTATCATATTTTATAGAGATATTAGATTCACCTCATAATTATGGCAATCATTTCAAAAGTTCTTAGGAACATGTTTGGATATGAACTAGGCTTATCATCCATAAATAGATGACCAGAGGTAGAGAACCATTCAAAATCTAGAATACATACTTCATACCTATGTGATAGACTTTGGAAACACATGGGATTCTCATATCCTCTTAGTTGAGTTTTGCTATAACAATAGTTATCACACCAACATCAAAGCTACGTCATTTGAGGCCCATTACAAATGCAAGTGACGATCACTGATATATTGGCCAGAAGTAGGTGATACTCAGTAGCTAAGAAACATGTTGGAGATACACTACTTACTGGCCCTGAGATCATACACGAGACGAGTGCAAAGATCATCCAGACACGAGCTACGATTAAATTTGTACGTGGTCATCAAAAAAGTTATGCTGACCAGAGACGTAAGACTTTAGAATTCCAAGTTGGAGATCGTGTTAGGTTAAAATCCATCCCTTGGAAAGGATTGATATGATTCAGAAAACATGCCAAGATAAACCCAAGATACATAGTACCCTTTGAAATTCTAACAAAAATTTGTCTTGTAGCCTATAGACTCAAGTTGCCTCAGGAACTCAACAATATGCATGATACTTTTCATGTATCGAACCTTAAGAAGTATTCATCTAGCGACACTCTTAATATCCCTCTAGATGAAATTCAAATAGACTCTAAACTCCACTTTGTGGAAGCACCTATAGAAATCATGGATAAAGAGATCAAAGATTAAAACACATCTACATCCCCATAGTGAAAGTCCGATGGAACTCTAGGCGAGGAGCAAAGTTTACTTGGGAAAAATGAAAACCAGATGATAAAAAAGTACTCCCAATCATTCAATATTGCTTCAATAGAAGGTAGTACAGGCCAAATTTTGGGACGAATTTATTTTAACGGGTTAGAGAATGTGACAACAGTGAAAATTAGGTCTACTTTAGCCAAGCAGTATCACTTCGATAACTATTGTAATAGACCTAATAAGTTCTAATAAAATCATTTTGATGTTTATAAAGTTTTATACTTTGAATTACGTCGAGAATATTAATTAAGTCTTTGATTGATACAAAACATTGACAAACAAATAGTTTCACTATACATAAGTAATGGGTTAATACATATGATTGAAAGAGATATTTGTATTAAAAACTTGTATGCATACACAATATGTTTACCATATAGTTCATGGATTACGAAACCATAGACATAAATAAAGTCAAAAACAAAGTTCGTATGCAAAAGACACGACCCTTCTAAGAAAACGAACAACTAGGTGACAACTCACCACCCGATAAGTGTCAAAACCATACTTCAAATGAGTAGTACTACGTATATATGGATAAATTTTCATTACCGATCAATTTTCCCATAAATCTTATTTAATTTAGGAATTTATCATGCTCCTAACTTTTTTTTACCCGAGAAAGCCCTTAGCTGTTGTCGATAAGATCCAACAGTAAAATATAAACTTCACCACAAAAAAAAAAACCTTAAGACAATACGTAGTGTTAATTGTAGGATTCGTCACGAAAAGATAGTTATATTTTATGAACATGTTTTAATGTAGTATTTGATTTAGAACCTAACCTTTTCATCTCACGACATCTAAACCCTTTTGTGAAGTGAAAATGTGTAACTGTAAATGAATTTCTACTAAAAAGGAACCTTTAGGTGGTTCGTTATGTTAGCTGCACTATCTTTCCACAAATAGAATTTGTATTTATCGAGTCAAGAAATCATCTAGTATCTGATTTAATAGAAGGAATCAATGTCACTTCAATGTCACAAAAAACCTAAAGCCCGTGTAGGATAAGATCAATGACTCATCAATGAATTTGGACCGTGAGATCGAATTTGACGTTAGTCGTTGGATCGAAACGTGGAAAAATTATAAATAGGAGGGGGGCTTCCCTCTCAAATCACACCACTCCCTTTCCCTCTCTCTCTCTCTCTCTCTCTCTCTCTCGTGATCTCTCCCGCTCTCTCTACATTTTCGACGAGGAAACTGTCGGCACCCTGCCACCGAGTTTCCGCTAGCCACCGCCTGCCACCACACAAGAATGATGTCGCCGCTCCGACGAGCCACATCTGGAGGTCCGACCAGCCTCTAGCCGACGACCAGAAGCCACCATCCACATCGTTGTCGACGACAGTCGTCTTCAGCCACCAATTGCCATCATTCACCGGCGACAAAACTTCGGCGAACCTCCGAACAAATTTCCAAAAAAACAGTATTCACCATAAAATTACTATTCATTTTCCGAACACTTGTTCAACAAGATTTTCGGTGAATTACTATTCACCAACAACTTTCCAGTGAACTTTCTAGCCAATTTTCCGGCAAAGCTCCAACAAGTTTTTCCGACGAAAATACTTTCACACGCCACTATTCACCGATGCTTATTTCTAAAAACTTTTATTGGCTTCACTTCTTTGTCGTTATATACGCTACACTAAACCTAATCTCAGTTTCACAACCCTTTTTACAACTCTTTATAGCTTTTGGGGGAGAATACATGCAAATTAATATTTATAAGCAATCGACCCTCTACTTACAAAGCTATTACAATAGAGTTATATTGTCGAACCTCTGCTTATGAAACTATATTAGTAGAGTTATACTATTGAACCTATGCTTACAAAACTATAACAGTAGGGTTATACTACTCAACCTCTGCTTGAAAAACAATTACACTGTTGAACCTTTTCCTAGATACTTTGACATGTAGAGTCAGCGCTCACAAAACTTATACATGACTTATAATGTCGAAACTCTTATTACAAAACTTATATAGTAGATAGATACTATAGAAATTATAATACAAACACACAAAGATACAAGTTACATCGTGGAGGGAAAACAAACAAAAAAACATATGAACACACAAACATACAAAACATATGCCTAGGGTGCATACAAACCTACAAACTTACAAACTTATACATATCAACAGAACATATCACTCAATGTTTTAAAAGAAAACATTTAGTAAACATACTTTAGGTATAAAAGTACACGTTCGGTAAACATACTTTTGGTCTAAAAGTACACATTCAGTAAACATACTTTTGGTATAAAAGTGCACCTTCATTAAACATATTTTTGATATAAAAGTGCATGTTTAGTAAACATACATTTGATATGAAAGTGCATGTTCAGTAAACATACTTTTCGTATAAAAGTACATTCTCAATAAACATACTTTTGGTATAAAAGTACTCTTTCAGTAACATGCTTTTCGTGTAAAAGTACACTTTCAATAAACATAGTTTTGCTATAAAAGTACACTTTCAGTAAACATAATTTTGGTGCAAACAATTCAAACCTGTAAACTCATCAACAATGCATTGACAATCTTTAAAACACATGTATTGTTAGGGAAATAAGAGCAAGAAGGTTTCAATTATGGAATGAAGTTGTGGAGTCACAATCTTCTATAAAATAGTTTTTCTAGCCTACCGACGGAGGCCTACTATTGTATTGCAGTTACTATAACTCTAAACAAGTATCAATATAATTCAATTTCAATAATAATAATTCTATTATTATGCTATTGTCGTGTATGTTCGATGTATACAAATGATTATGATCCATGACATTGTCCCATCGCCTAGCATTTCCACTATCGACCGAGGGTGTGATAAAAAAAGAGTTTGTCCCGACCATCGAGGTTGACTAGTTGGCTCGGGATTATTTGGTACTTAAGTAGGCTATAGATTCAGTGGCTAAGATCACCTCCATGTTTAGAGAGAGTGAGCATTGCTTTCACCACTATATGGATCGACAAAGGAAATGAGGATGACTTGCTATCATGATATGTAAAGGTGGTCCATGAGTTTGTAAGCATTTCTAGTTGTAAGAATCTTTCTAATTTAGTGGAGCCAACCAAGGACAATGAGCTGGAGTAGGAGACCCAACAACGTAAACAGAAGTATGACCAGGTTCATGCATCAGAAACTGCACTCAAGAAGACCAGAGTGATCGATGTTCGACTAAGATACCAAGGTATTCACGGATCTTATGGCATGTGTGGTCAAGAGGGTCACTACAGTCGAGACTGTAGTTAGAAAGAGTCGAGGCTATGTTTTATTTATATTCATATGGTCCATGTTAAGGCTAGGTGTCCACAAAGAGCGCATGGGATGGTTTTGAATCCAAAATATTTTGCTTGGAAGTTACCAGATGGAAGACATGGGACTGTTGGGGTCCAAGGGACAAGGTTTGAGTTATCGGTTGCCACACCCTCAGCTGGAGATGGAAGCATCGGGTTGTGTGACGTTTGATGTGGTACATAATTATTGAATACATTAAACAATACACAAAACATATAACACAAGAGTTACTTTTATTCATTAGATAATGAGTTACATCGTTTTTTGTAGTACAAGCACACAACACTTCCTAACATAGATAAAATAATCAAAGATCAAAAAAGATACTCCCAATCGATCCCTTAATGACTTCTCCCTTCTCACTGCTACTTCTATTGTTTATTTTCATAAGAATACATGTGGTTTTGAAAATGTCAGCATAATTTTGGTGAGTTCATAGGTTTTTATAACTTTGAAAATAGCTTTCTATGCATACATAGAATAGTATTATCTCTGTATTTAATATTCTTAGTATTTTAATGTTATAACTTTTCTTATCAGATATGCCACCCCTTTTGCATATTGATGCATACTATTACTACTTCAAGGCGTTCCCCTCTAGGTGGTATAATTAGTTAAGGTTGGTTGAACAATACTACAATGAGTTCCTATAATCGAGCTTTCAACTTGATATTTGACTCGCACGATGCTTCATCAAACGTTGTAAGATAGTTTAGAATTTTATGTCAGTTGTGATTTGACCATCAATGTTGTAGCTAGCAACTACATGTGGGGGTGTCATCCCCGTATAAAATTTGACATCATGGCTAATTAAATAAGTGGAAGTAGGATTAACATCAGATCCATTTGAATCAGTCCCATATGAAGTAGTATTAACATCAGGGCTATTCGAATCCATGGAAATCTTCACAAAAGTTGACATTAGAGTCTTTGCAGGCTTGCAGTCAGAGAATGAAAGAGTTTTAGCATATTAGCGACATATATACTCATACTGAAGAATATTCCTTTGGTAAGTTGCTTGATTTTAAGGCCTAAGAAGAAAGTCAATTCACCCATCATACTTATCTCGAACTTTTTAGGCACAACTTTTGCAAATTCCTTGCTCAAATGTTCACTTTTAGATCCATAAATGATATCATCAACATATACTTGAGTGAGAATGAGATCAGTTCCTGACTTCTTGATGAACAAGTTGTTGTTAATGGGTCCTTTTTTGTAACTATATTGAATATGATACAACGTCATAGAATCATACCAGGCCATGGGATCTTGCTGTAGTCCATAAAAAACTTTCTCCAGCCTGTGGACATGATCAGGGAATTCTTTGCTTTCAAAACTAGGAAGTTGCTTAATAAAAATTTCTTGCTCCATATCTCCATGTAGATATGCAATTTTAATATCCATCTAAAATATTTAAAATTCAAAAAATATGCATAAGAAAGAAAGACCCTGATGGCTTCAAGATGTGCAACAGGGGAAAAAGTTTCATCATAATCCAGTCTTTCTAGTTGAGTGAAACCTTGAGTAACAAGTCTATCCATGTTTCTTGTGATAACTACATATTCATCCATTTTTTTATGAAACACATAATGTGTACCAACAATTGTCTTTCTCGGTGGATAAGGAACAAAAGTCCAGATATTATGTCTTTTAAATTCATATAATTCATCTTGCATTGATTTAATCCAGTTAGTGTCATCCAATGTATCTTTTAACTTTTTAGGCTCAATTAGAGAAACAAATTGACAAACATGCAGAAATTTGATGAAACTTGACGAGGTATACGAACACTAACAACAGGGTCTCCAATCACTTGAGAAAGAGGATGATCACAAACATCACGGAGAGAAAATTGATCAGATGAAGTGGGTGGCTCCTCAATATGAACTCTAATAACTTAATTCTTAGGAGAGTCATCATCATAGATGAGACAATAAGAATCAAGACTTGGAATGGAAGAGTTGTCATGAGATGACAAAACGGTTGGAACAATGGTTGTTGGGTCGAAAGAAGAATGAGACTTAGGAGAATATGATGAAATGAGCTCATCTAAAATTGATCTAGGATGATCAATGGAATCTTTTGAATAGGAAATCTTATCAAATTTCACATGAACCGACTCTTCAACAAATTGGTTTCTTCAATTAAACACCTTGAAGGACATTCAAATAAATGAATAGCCCAAGAATATACCTTCGTTTTCTTTTTCTTGAAACTTTGAGAGCCGATCCTTTTGAATAAGAATAAAGAAAACACAACCAAACACATGAAAGTAAGAGATGTCAGGTTTTCTACCTTTAACCAACTGGTAAGAAGGTTTGCTAATTATTTTCATAATTATTGAACAATTTTGGGTATAACAGGCAGTATTAACAGTTTCAGCCCAAAATGAAAGAGAGAGACCAACATCCATGACCATTGTTCTTCCAGCTTCTATGAGAGTACGATTTCGACTTTCAGCAAATCCGTTTTGTTGAGGAGTTCTAACAACTAAGAAATTTTGAATTATTCCTTTCTCTTCACAAAAATTTTCTAAAGTTTCATTATGAAACTCAATACCATAATCACTTTCAGTTTTTTGAATTTGAGATCATAGATGGCTTCATTTTGTTTGATTAACAAAATAATCTCATCAGTGACCTCAACTTTTTGCTTAAGAATATAACCCAGGTAAACATTCAAATATCATCAACAATGACCAATGAATACATCTTGCCAACACGAGATTCAACTGGAACAAGACTAAAGAGATCCCTGTGTGGTAGATTAAATGGATCGGAAATGGAAGAGCACAACTTGGGCTTAGAAGAAGAATTGGTCTATTTCCCTTTTTCATATGCAGTACAAACTTTCTTCTTTAAGAACTTCATTTTCGGTAACCCTCTCAGTATGACGATTTGTTGATAGAACAGTACTATTTTTGGAATCAATTACTTTTCCTTCATGCTTGTTGAAGTGAACTTCATAACCAGCATCACACAGATGGCTGATGGATATAAGGTTATACTTTCATCCTTTGGCATAAGACACATTTGGGAATTAAGATGACTTACCTTTGATGGTTCAAAAACCTTTTGTTTTTCATTTTCCATTATCTCCGTATGTGACTACAGAGCCATCTTTCTACACATAATTCTCTAGAAGAAACTTAAATCATTTCATATGTCGAGAGCATCCACTGTCGAGATACCATATATGCTCTTGACTTTCATCACTCATACACAATTAGAACACTTTATTTACCTATTTTGCAATGGGTTTAATGATGGAGGTCTTCGCAGATCCAAAGATATTATATCATTCAATAGGAAGACAGTTCAAGGAATTTCCTTTCTTCAACCATTTTTTGTTTCAAATCAAATTATTTTCTTCTCTTTTTGTTTTTTCCTCAAAAGTAAAGTTATCATCCCTATGATAGGGATCACCACATCTATAGAAATTTCTAATTCCAAAACTGGTTTTTCCTTTAGAGCTAGACTCTCGTTTTTCAAGCAACTTAGATTTCCATGGAGTAGGAGTATTTTTATTTAATTTAAAAAACACTTTCTTTAGTTATAAAAAAAATGAAAATGATTAGAACTACAATATATGGATTTGGTGGTATTATACTCAGAATATAAACATTCAGAAGCATCAGTGTCAAAAGGCATTGTAAAATCATGAGCATCATAGTCACTAGCGGTACATTCAGGGAATTCACATAGAATATATATGTGTTGGTCAAAATCGATCAAATATAGATCAACCAAATTGTATGAGATGATATTGTGCTGCAATCAATAGGAGTGCACAAATGAAGTGAAAACAACATGCATGATCTTACAAGGAAAACCCTTGATCCTTGCTAGGATCTCCAGCATAAAACCTTGGGAGCTGATAATCATCACCTACCTTGTTTAATCTAATTAATTACAATGCAAGTTACATATATAAGTTTGATAAAATGAGTACAACTGATTTAGTAGCTCTAGGTGTGTGTTTATGCGATTTATACATGTTTATTTATAGCCTATATTGACTAACTAGATGACCATTATTGTCGGGATCCTGTTGAACAAGCTTTTGCATGTTGCTTTGACTTGGTAATTCCAGGTTCTAAGCTTGACTAGAACGATTTTTTTGTGTATATGTGTCTTTTGTTTACTATTTCTGCACAGGTGAATAATAAACAATAAATATAGTCATTAATATCGTTAGAAAATAATATTGGTAATATTCAAGATCCTGACTCTAAAATAAGATCTGAGATCCTGGACATGTTTTAGGATCATCACCCCTAACAATTGCCCCCAAATTATACATGCAAAATATTTGAATTAATTTTGAATATTTAAAGAGTATAATTTATTTTTAGGATTAAATTAAGATAAGGATTTCAAAATTCAAACTCCAACAGATAAATTTTTATTTGTTTACTTAGGAATGGTTATCCTGTGAAATCATTTCTCTCTCCTCTATGATCTCGAATAAATAGGGCATAGGGGTTCCCATTCCTTCTTTACTTCTTCTAGCTATCTCTCAAGCGTTGTTATGTAATCCCCAAGGTAAACCTCTTCCTTTGTTTTCTCTTATTTTTCATGCTTGCTTGTTTATCATGGGTAGAAAATCATTTCGTTCGCGCACAAGCATCCTCGCTCTTCCTGAAGAGCATTTTGTCAGTCAAAAAATCCTGAATTACAAAGATACTTGCTCTTTTGTTGATAATGACATCGAATCCTTAAAAACGAGTGGACCTCTTCCCACTGAAAATATTTTCAGGTCTTTCGATGCTCATGCTAAACATGACTTTTTTTCTCTTACTAGGGTTTGCTTCTGTGAGTATCCCTTTTCTTTAGACTTGACCTATCCTTTTCTGGTATTATTTTAGAATTCTTTGAGGTTACAAAAATCTATTATATTTAAACCATGCATGTGATCTGGAGGATCCTTTTTTGGATTGATTAGTTGAATCAGTCCAAAGATCTTTACATGGGTTTGGTTGAATTGGCCCAGGTTTATGATCTTCAAACTTTTGGGTCTTCCCATTTCCTGATCAAAGTCAAAACCAACAAGTCACACCTAATTTTGAAACCAAAACAAAATGATGGTGCTTAGAAAGAGAGATTTTTCTTTGTGAAATAGTAGTCTATCCCCAATGGTGATCTCCTCCCAACGAACTGGGTCAAAAAGGGTAAGATTTTAATTTATTACATTAAGGATCCCAAAATTCACACGTTCCAACACTCTCTACTCCCTCTCTGATCTTTATGAGGCTATATCTAGTGGTAAGCACTTGGTCAAGAACCAAAAGACTTCTTTTCTTGACCTCCAAAAAGGAATGTGATTGATCTGTCTACGAAGAATCACATATCCTAGAAGAAAAATCCGTACGAGATGCTGGATCTCAGCCTGGAGAGTCTAGGGGCAGAGGAGGCCATGAAGAAGTTGATATTCTTCTCACAAACTGTAAACACTTTTGAATTTTCCTTTTCTTTTTTGCTTGATTTTTAATTTACTAATTAGAATTTTTCTCAAGGTTCAGATCATGCTTCCAGCTCCACTGAGGATCTGAAGCTTGTGGCTGAGGAAGTAGAGCGCATCTTGAGGGAGCATGAGGCCATCTGAAAGGTGACTAATAAGGATCTCTTGGCGAGGGTAGAGAAGCTGAGAAAGGAGAAGGCAGGGAAGATGGAGGAGCATGCCTAGGAGATTGAGGATGTGATCGTTGAGCTATAGAGCAGTGTCGTTGAAGCTATTTGGGATGCGAAGATCGAGATGATGGAAGATATAGAAAAAGGAGATGCGATCTTGGAATCTGGCTGGTTGGCGTGATGCCATGGCTAGTTTAACTAGAAAGTCTATTAATGCCAGTAAGGATCATGGGAGGCAAGCAGAGAAGAAGAATAAGAATGGAGAATAGGAATTGAATAAGGAGGGAGAATAGGCGACTCCTGCGGGTGGTGATCCAACCTTAGATGCTTAGGTTTGATTAATTAAAAACAATTTTTATTTTTGGTTTGTAAACAATTTATTTTTTGTTGGGTTGGTGGGAAACCCTTTTAATTTCTATGCTTTGGTTTTATTACCTCTTTTTCGTGAATGGTTTGGTTGTAGAAATAGGATCAAAGTAGAATTTTTCTAAGTGTCTTTAGATGATTAGGATCCTAAAGATTTTAGGGTTTATAAAAACTATTATGATCTTAAAAATATGAAATATGCAGCCATTTGATGTAAGACCATGTGGGCAAGCCCATGGCACTTGGATGTAAGACCATGTGGGCAAGCCCACGGCTTTTCAAGTAAAGACCATGGGGGAGCCCATGGAACTTCGATGTAAGACCATGTGGGGAGACCATGGATTTCCTATTAAACACCATAGGGGAGCCCATGGCATTTGGATGTAAGACCATGTTGGGAGCCCATGGCTTTCCTATTAAAGACCATGGGGGAGCCCATGACACTTAGGTGTAAGACCATGTGGGGAGCCCATGACATCCTGTATTAAGACCTTGGGGGAGCCCATGGCATCCCTATATGTTGTATGCATGAATTATGTGGTTTGTGTAGCTTTTATAGCTAATATGGATTATGTGATTTTGTGGATTGCGTAGGGTATGCTTTGGGGAACTCACTAACATTAACTTACAGTTTGTTGATTTGTTTCAGCTACTTCTGAGCCTAAGGGCAAGGGCAATGCTTGATGCCGCGACATACACTCTCTCAGGCGTTTTATGGGACACTCTGATATTCAAAATAAAATTTTTGGTGTTATGAATTTGAAAACAGTTGATCTTGAGATTTTGGTGGTTTATTGGAAATGTTTCGTTAATAAAAAATGAAAATTTTATTTGAAAATTTTGGTTGTTACAACTTGAATATGGGAGGATCCCTCTAGATACATTCTTGGGAAATTCCCAACTTATATTATACAAGAGAAAATCCCAACTTAGATTATATTGGGGAAGATCCCAACTTAGATTGTACCGGGCAAGATCTTGGCTTAGATTATACTAGGAAAGGTCCCAATTTAGATTATACTGGGGAAGATCACAACTTAGATTATCACTTAGGATCTTAACATATGTTCACAAGTAAGAGGGTTTCCATGACACTAAATCATGAAATGATCCCCTTATTCACATTCCATAGTCAGATATTGTACATCCAAGAGGGGTATGCAAACCCAAACATGGATGAAAGAGCTTATTAACTCTTTAAACCTTAGAGGGATTAAGTACCCTTGATTGGACGAGAGATGATCAATCTCTTATTCGTGGTTGACAGGATCTTTAAGTTTCTACATGTTAAAAATGTTATCTAAGAGCTAACGCCCCTTCAATGCTTAAGCTAGTAATGATCTTGAGAAAAAATAATAAAAGGGAAAAGTGAGGGTAAGGAGTAGGTTTGTACCTTGAATTTTTTGTGATGAAATGCAATGAAATTTACTTACATGAAGTATTCTTTGAGGTGTATACCATTCCAGTATATTGGCAAGATTCTTCCTTCAAGAGTGGCCAGCCAATATGCCCCATTTCCTGCTTCTCAATCAATGAGATAGGGTCCTTCCTACTTGGGTCCCAGCTTACCTGCCTTAGGATCCTTGGTATTTTCAAATGCTTTTACAAGGACCAACTCACTTACTTGGAATCTTCTAACCTTGATATTTTTATTGTAAGCTTTAGCAATCCTTTTTTGATGGCCAAAAATGCGGATCTTGGTGAGATCCCTAAGTTCATCAATCGTGTCAAGATCCTGAGCCAAGATCATATCGTTATTATCTTGATCTTGGATTTAGTATCTCATCAATGGAATCACCACTTCAGTTGGGATCAGGGCTTCTGCTCCAAATACTAAGGATTATGGGGTTTGGCACGTCATCGTGTTTGTTGTAGTGCTATCTGCCCATAGAACGAAAGGAAGTTCTTCAACCCATTTTCCCTTCTTTCATCTAGTCTTCTCTTTAGGTTGTAGATTATGATTTTGCTACTGGATTCTGTGTGACATCCCCAATTTCGCAGCCAGAAAAGACCGATTTGTTTATGCTTTGTTTTAAAATCAGAGTAATCCTTTTTAAGGAAAACAGTTGCGGAATTTGTCCCAAAAACAAAATATGATAACCATTTATCAAAACATTTCTCAAAGAGAATGTATTTTCATTAAATAATAAAACCTCGGGATGTCATGTTCCGATACATACCAAAAACATAAACAATATAAATTAGACCTTACAAAAGTTATTTATAACTACTGATCTATAATCCTAATTCTCTCGTCAAGTCCACCAACTTATACCCTTGTGCCATTACCTGTAATGCAAAGAAAACTGAGTGGGTCAAGCTTGGGAGCCTGGTGAGCATTTAGGGTTTTCAACCCACAATAATATAATTATTATATTCAATCATCAAACAATCAACCCAATTACCCATCCCCATTATCTTCGTTTATTCTTAAGTACCTTCCCTAAGGAATTATCCTAAGGGTCAACTCCTACATCGTATTTACCTCTCATCTCCTTACATCACATTTCCTTATTAGTTTGTTCCTAAGGATCATCGCATGAATACGTAGCCACAACATTGCCTGGACTAGTAATTCATAGTAAGGGTTAGACTATCATCGCATGAATACGCAGCCACAACATCGCCTGGACTGGTAATTCATAATAAGGGTTAGACTATCATCGCATGAATACGCAGCCACAACATCGTCTGGACTGGTAATTCATAATAAGGGTTAGTCTACCATCGCATGAATAGGTAGCCACAACATTGCCTGGACTCGTAATTCATAATAAGGGTTAGACTATCATCGCATGAATACACAGCCACAACATCGCCTGGACTGGTAATTCATAACCTATCTATCATCACCTATTTATCCTCACCTTTCTATCATCACCTATCTCTCATCACCTAATTATCATCACCTATTTCTCATCACCTAATTATCATCACACGTCATCTAATTCATCTACCCATGTTCTACCCAACATATTTGTAGATATAAAATACATATACAGATTAACTCATTTAACACCTATATAAAACATCCATTCTACGCTCATCTCAAATAAACAACAATATATAAACACATAGCACGTATTTCATAGCAAATACTTAATATATATATATATATATATATATATATATATATATATATATATATATATATATATATATATATATATATATATATATATAAATTTAATTAATTTTGTAACTGTGGTTCCCACGGGTTATAAACTAATATATATATATATATATATATATATATATATATATATATATATATATATATATATATATATATATATATATATATATATATATATATATATATATATATATATATATATATATATATATATATATTAGTTTATAACCCGTGGGAACCACAGTTACAAAATTAATTAAATTTTTATAGCAAAAACTCAAAATTATTAAGTAATTATTTTAAAAAATTATTAATTAAGAGTTTTTTTTTTAGTTATATAAATTTTAATCATTGATTTAAATAAATATGTAAAATTATATGATTTGTATTATTTTTATTTTAATTTATATTATAATGTTATTAATTTAATGTAATTAAAGTGGAAATTTTAAATTTTGAAATTTGAAATGGAGTTGACAAGTGACATACATTAATTTGGAGACATAATAAGGTGACACATGGCAAAAGGAGAATAAATTATTCATTAATTAGGAGACCTAATAAGATGACACATGTCAAAAGGAAAATAAAACTATTCTTTTATTAGAATAAGGATATATATATATATATATATATATATATATATATATATATATATATATATATGTTAGAAGAAAGTGATCACATACTCACCCAAAACATATACTTAATATATTAAAACAATACTTGTATTAAAATCGTGTTATCAAAGGGACTATACACTCACCCGTATAAATAACTTTATGTTATACACATAGCATGTATTTCATAGCAAATACTTAATATTTATGTGTTAAAAGAAAGTAACTACACACTCACACATATAAACAATAATATATATACACATAGCACGTATTTTATAAAATACTTCATATCTATGTGTAAGATGAAAGTGATTACACACTCACTTGATCAGAAGATAATCGGACAACACTACGGCTCTAAGAGTAGATACTCATCGGTGAAACCGAGATCACTTCACACACCGGGTTTCTCGCGGACAGAGCTTCGGCTCGGAAACTCTTTTCTTCTCGGGATCTTTTTGCTTCGGTACTTGCTTCGGGTCTCGGGGTTGATACCGGGGCTTCGAGATATTTCGTGCACGTAAATCAAGGTAAAACGGGAGAGAGAGGAGAGAAAATAGAAACCCTAAACGGCTAGCCCTTCAAATATATTTATAGGGCAAATTTGGCCCTTGCCACGTCGTGGCACGCTTTTTCCACGTCGTGGGCTTGGTCGTCACTTCATACGTCCTCGCAAGTTGCGTCTGGGGGACTCCCGGAGGTGTCAGGAGACTTGCCACGTCGTGGCACTGCTTGCCACGTCGTGGTCTCTGACAAAGCTTTGGGGTTCACGCCCCGAACTTCAGAAATTCATAACTTTCGCATACGAACTCCGTTTTCGATGTTCTTTATATCGACGCGAAGGTGAGATTATGATCTACAACTCTCGTTCAGACTCCATTGGCTAATATTTAATTTATTTTTAATATATTATAATTATATTACTTATATATTATTTTTAGTAGGCCGAGACAGGAAAACTCCGTTATAAACTCATAACTCCTTCGTCTGACGTCCGTTTTCGTCCGTCTTTCCGTCGTTGCACTACTATCGATGAGATCTTCAATTCTCATTTAGATTGTTTTGGATAAATATCGCTCTAACGTAAATTCACTATTTACGTCGCGCTGTGTCATGCCGGTTCTGTCGCGAAACTTCGACAGGTCATAACTTCTTCATTATAACTCGGATTTCGGCGTTATTTATATGTACATAATCCTTGTAACATATACTGTAACTTAGTTAAGATTAATCCTTCTAAATAATCTTCCATCAAAAAGTCATTTTTGATGCTTATTGTCTCTAAATTGACTAGCCCGGATCTACGGGCGTTACAATTATCTCCCCCTTAGGATGATTACGTCCCGGAATCATCAACGAAACAGGATTCGTATACTGACTCCATATGTTATCTCTCCATCCTAAGTAATAACCGTGATGCTCAGTCCTTCATCTGCTCTTCTTACTATGATGGACTTTCAATCGTAACCTTCAAGTTACAAAAGAAATCCTTATTGCGAACTCCTTCTTCTTAGGATAAATACATTCCTTTATCTATTGTAAGAGACCGATGGGTCGTGTCCTGATGACCTCTCATCGTAGTCGGACTCAATTTGATATGACCACTAATGTCAGAATATCAGTCATCTTTTTAGTCATTATCGAAACAATGGTTCATGTTGTAGATCGTCACTAAAATCAGCCACAAAATCAGCTAATGCTTGTGATTTTATTGTCGATCTTGGCTCGTATTTAATTTCATACCTCTAAGCCTTTTAAAATTACAGCTTTAAAAATAAATTGATAATTAGCCAATATATTCTAAAAGAATGTTGTGGATCTCATCGATAGCTACGTGTGGATATAAAATATGTCGAAAACGGAGCTCATACGGAGAAGTTATGAAATTTTAAAGAAATTAGACTTTTTAGTGCACAGCCGCAGACACCAACAAGGTGCACAAATTGCTTCTGGCCTTCCAAAAGAACGTGACACATGTCACCACTTAGCAATCGACATGTCTCCCCTTCCGACAGAGTGTGCGGCGTGCCCAGACAAAGTGTAGGACGCACACTTCTTTTCAGCCCTATATAATGTTCAAAAATTAGCCACTTTTCTTCACACCTTTCCTCTGAATTCTCTGAAGCTTTTCTATCCGTTAGCCCCTTATCAATCCTTAGTTCCAAATACTTTAGTGAGGCCCTACAGTGTCAGATATCCGGTGAATAGAAGCTCCCGGACAAAGTTCTACCCATATAATTCCCGGTATTCATCAGAATACTCTGTAAGTTGAGTTACACTTACTCTTCTTTAACTATAACTTATAACTATAGTCATATTCGTCATTATAAACCTATAATTAAGATTTATCAGTGATTTCAAATTCATTATACTGATTGATCTACTAACGGGAGAGGTGTCTAGAATGGTCACGTTTGCTTGGTTTATGGATTTCAGAAAAGTTATATGCCGAAATGATCTTGCCTCCCAACTGTCCTACCTGGTTGTTCCCTATTTGATAGAACTCTCATTATTCGTTGGGATTAGTGAAATATCTAACTTTCATTACCGGATTGTCATAAGGATTAATAAGTAATAATATTATAGGTTAATACTTGTTAGGCACGTTGCCTGCTAGTGGGATCACCCAAAAAGCTGTTAATCTTCTGAGAAATGGTCCAGGTGAGTTATCTCACTATACTATACGTTACTATATATATATATATATATATATATATATATATATATATATATATATATATATATATATATACATGTATGTTAGGACATATGAGTTAGTAGAGTAGAGAAAATAGTATAACTTCTATGTGCATGTATCAATATAACTTAAGGTGTAATCTCTATGTATGGTTATGTGTGTCGGGTGAGGCTTGTCACATCATTTGGGCGGCGCCTGTTATATATGTTGGGCAAGGCCCATTAAGTAGTTCGGGCGAGGCGCGTTGGTATGCATGTATATGTATTGTGGTGTATGGTATCTTGAGGAACTCACTAAGCTTTGTGCTTACCCAGTTGTTTATATTTTTTTTCAGGTACTTTAGTGATTTATGAGAAGAGAAAGGTTCGACTGTACACACATGAATTCGCAACATGTTTCCGCACAATGTAATCATACTCTGTTATATTTTAATAAATAAAAGTGAAATGTTTGCCTTGAAAATTAGGACGTTACAATCATGCTCTTCTACCACTTTTTCCATTTCCTCCTTTTTATCATTCAACTCACTATTGTTAAGATATAACTCACCATTCTTAGCATTTAACTCTCTCACCTTAATTAAAAGTTCTTTTTCTTAATTTCTTTTTCAAATCATGTTCAAGTTTTTTTTTTTTAATATACCCAATTCTTTCTCTAATTCTTTAGCTCATTTTAGCATTAAGTTTACACCTAAGATAGCTTGTCAATATTAATATTTGAAAAAGAACATATAAACTGAAACTTAAACATTGATTCAATGATATCATCTTTAGTTTAATGTCAAAAGGGTTCAACCCTTCAAAAATTTCTTGTCCCACTTCTGATACAATCATTCTTTTCTTGGGCTCTAAAATTTTGTGCTTAACGTCCAACTTTCCTACAGCCAAAGAAGAAGGCTTCTCAGTTTTTGATGACAGGTGTTGAAGATAGAAAACTATTGACATTGAAAGGAGAACTAAAAAGAGCCCATGATCAAATACGACAATTAAATCAATATCTGGACCGAAAATACCAAATTTATACCCATTTGCCATGTAGAAACAACAATTCGCTCTAGGATACAATCAATGAGGACCTTAAAACTTCTTTTCACTTTAGAAATCTCCAAAAACTCTCAAATTCTCTTCTTAGCTTCTTCACGAACAAGGTAGAGCTCGTCAAACTTTGGCATTGTCTAGGAATAGTAGAAAGGAGTCATCATTAAGAGAAAAAATAGAGTAAAAGATCCAATATATAAAATCCCAACCTTCTATCACCCAATCTTTGGGTGGAGGAAAATCTTGACCAAGGGAAGAAACTTTGAAATAGAAATATCGCTTCTTCCAATCATGGTCAGTTGGGGAACTTTTCAAAATGAAGTAAGGCTTTGAAGTTTTGATCTTAAGAACGATATGAAAATACCTAAAGGTCTAAATGTTATAAACTCTCGTGATCTCGTGTATCCCTAGATTTATGCCTTCAGACTCATTCAGACGATGAACCCAAAATAGGATACACCATAAAACTTGCATGACTTGAGCGTAAGAAAATCCAATGATTTCAAAGAATTATATAAGATCAATAGCAGGAAAGGAAATGATAACCCAATAGCAAATAGGAATTCATAAAAACAAGTTCACGTAAGGGAAAGATAATCTAATATCAGTATTAATTTAGGAACCCTAAAAATAGTACGTTAAGGAAACTTGCCTAATGAGGTGAGATGCTCAATTTTAGTATTAGAGAAGGTACTAATTTCGCTTTTGTCTTAGGGAAACAGTCACAAGTCAATGAAATCTTCAATAATAGGACCAACCATCATACATAGCTCGATACCAAGTAAGCTTCTTCCCCATGATGAAACTAAGGGCGGATAGAAAAGAAAATTCCTATGATCGTAGCTCAATAGAAGCAGCAGCTTAGTTTTAAACGAGGATTTGTTCCGAAAATCCAGGCCCTTCAAAAATTTACTTTCCTATGAAAACGGATGTATATGATTAATCTTGGAGAAGCGAGCCGCGTCACATTATAATTTGATGAAAAAGTTTTGCACCTAGAAATCTTCGATCTTCATGGATCCTAGATCGAAGAATTCCGAGGGAAATTTTTGTGGTTATAAATTTTGACTTACCGCTTTAATATCTTGAACTTGAACTAGCAGCGCGGGCAAGCCCAAGATCCCTAGATTTAATCAGTTTCTTGGACTGTCATCGTATTTCTTATAATATATTGCATAGGAACCCAAGGCTTAATAAAAAAATAATAGACCAAGTCAACTACATGTGGTCAATGCCTAATTAACGTTGAAGACTCTCGAGAAAGTTGGGTCAAGCAAGGATCAAGGTGAATCCCAAGAATGTCGAAATTTTAGTTATTCTATTTATGTATAAGAAGACTAGTTGATCGATGCACACACAAACACTTCCACTACTTATAGTTCTCTGATTCTTTCAACACTTGAGCACAATAACATTCCTTCTAGGATCAACTAGCACCTATAATTTTGACTCTCGATTTAATACAAGTTCTAAGGCATGTGATTTCATCACCTTCCGAGGTTTTATGTCGGAGATCCAAAAGGATTAAGGGATTTCCTCGTATATCATTATGTTCTTGATTTGATTTTAATCAGTTATAATAGTTTGATTGATTACAACATTTTTTTTGCATACTTATTTGATTGATAATCTTTTGTCATATCAAATTATCAAGATGCTATGTGGTATCTTGATACATTTTTGAGTATCTTACAACTTCTTACGTAAAATCACTTATTAATCATTTTAACACTATTTTTGTCCCAAAATTTTCAAATCCACTTGTTTACATTTTAAATCACATCAACTTCATTAAACAATTTTCTAAACATTACTATTTTTTCCCATGATCTTGGGCACGACAAAGATCTTCGGCAT
Organism: Lactuca sativa; assembly: GCF_002870075.4. NCBI lineage: Eukaryota > Viridiplantae > Streptophyta > Magnoliopsida > Asterales > Asteraceae > Lactuca > Lactuca sativa. The sequence continues at coordinate 7,164,235 of NC_056628.2, forward strand.
ATTCAAGATGTTATGCTCTTTAGTTTTTAATATCTTATTTCTAAGATGACATTACACTTACTGACTTGATTACGAAATTAGTTTGTTAATTTATGAAGTTATCATAGTTAAAAAAAAAAGTTGGACTTGGAGTGCAATTATCATTACCAATATAGGGACCATTTTTATAATTTACTCTTAATGTATAGTATTTAAAAAAATTCAATGAGACGTGTAATTGTTTAAAAAAGCAAGTGATTTCTCTTCCAAAGTGCTAAATCTGAAACACTAATAGTTTTATACATTACTAGAAATCTGATATTGACAGTCGTTGTTGTAGACATCTTTACTAGGGTACCTATTGTTAGGTTTAATCTTGACAAATTATTTAAGGTTTTAGTTTAATATTTGTTTTATTTAATGAATGAAGTAAAAGCGTGAAGTCATGGGTTAAATGGGTCATATGGACCGAGTATTTTGGGTTTTAGAATGATAGGTTTAGTGCTAGAAAAGAGGAAATGTGGGTTAGATATTGTTTTAGTTCATTTTGGTTATGTAGGCTCTAAAAGCCTTTCTGTTTTCCGAATAGAATGAAGCAGCCATTTTTAGTCACGTTTTTCTTTTCTTCTTCTTTGTTTTTCTCAAAACAAAGAAGTGTAGTGCTTGTGTGCAAAGATGAGGGTCTAATTTCCAAAATTTGGTATCAGAGCGAGGGTGAAGTAGGCTGAAGATGGTATCTGTCGGTTTGAGAGTTGGTATCGATAAAGGAGGAGCAGACCTTGGCTACAGGTTCGAGAACGAGAAGAAACAAAGGCACTGATCATAAGAAATAAAAATAAAAGGAATCTAGCAGTAGCAAGTTAGTATGCAGATTTTCTTGATCTAAAGAACAGTAGATATCGAGAAAAGACTACAGTATATCGACCAAAAGAAGGGATGAAAAGCAAGAAGATTTAAGAGAAAGAATCAATGTCATATTGGATCATAGAAGAAAGAAAGGCAATCAAGAGAGTGAAAGATAGCAGCAAGGTTGATCATGCTTTTGTTATCAAAAGAAAGAAGCGACAAAAGTTTCTTGTATGTTAGCAAGAAAGAAACCAAAAACAGCAAGATTAAAGCAAGATGGAAAGACCGAACCTAGGTGGTTCGAATAGCAAGTTAACTAGCAAGCAATAAGATTCGAAGTAAGCAAACAAGAGAGTTCGAATCAAGCAAGAAAATAGAAAGTTTAGCAAGAGCAAGATATAAGAACTTTGTATTCTTAAAGCAAGTAGCAAGATTAAATCACAATGATTCGGATAGCAAGAGAAGCAAGATCATGATCGTCAAGATTAAGTGGGTGAATGTTAGGTTTAATCTTGATAGATTATCAAAGGTTTTAGTTTAATATTTCTTTTATTTAATGAATTAAATAAAAGCGTGAAGTCATGGGTTGAATGGGTCATGTGGACCGAGTCTTTGGGTTTTAGAATGATAGGTCTAGTGCTAGAAAAGATGAAACGGGGGCTAGATATTGTTTTAGTTCATTTAGGTTTTCTAGGCTATAAAATCCTTTGTGTTTTCCGAATAGAATGTAGCATCCATTTTTTAGTCACGTTCATCTTTTCTTCTTCTTTCTTTTTCTCAAAACAGAGAAGTATAGTGTTTATGTGCAAACCTGAGGGCCTGATTTCCAACATTATCTATTGCCACGAATGATCATCAAAATGTATTGGTTCGAATAGCAAGTTAACTAGCAAGCAATAAGATTCGAAGTAAGCAAACAAGAGAGTTCGAATCAAGCAAGATAGTCATTCTATATATCGAAATGTATTTGGGTATATTCCATCACAAATGTGGTAAGCATATTTGTACGAATGCGCGTTCACCATGAACGACATATCAAGTGCTTTGTCAGTCCATATATCGTTGAAAATAGGGGACTAGCCATGAACATTATAGTCATTCTTAGACCCTAAAACTCAAAAGAATGAATGTCATATCCACAAATCATGAGATGCAACATCTTCTAGTATTATAGTTGGCTGACCTATATCACATCGAGTAAATTGACCACGCCACGCAGTTGGACATCTTTCCCACACGACATGTGTACAATCAAGCTTACCAATCATTCTGGGAAATCCATGCCTCTCTTCATGTGCCAAATATAATCTCTCAATATCATGTATAGTAGGTTTGTGCAAATATTCTTCCTGATAAACCTCATACACACATGCACAAAACTAATATACACACTCAATTGCGGTCTTCTAAGATACTTTCAAGTACTTGTCTGATGCATCAAATTTTATATCATATCTTAAATGTCTAAGCCCAACCACACATTTTTGTAAACTACTAAAGCTCATTCTATCTCTAACATGAGGTTTTTGCCTAAAAAATCATAATGGACCTCCGAAACATTAAGCCTTATTCAAACGGAAACGACGTTCAAATGCCGCAACATTATAAAGAAAATTATTTGTATCACGTACCAATAATTCATGTGTGGTTTGATGATATCGATTAACAACCACTCTTGTATGCGAAACATCCGTACGTTCTTCATTCTGCATGTGTTGTACAACATTGAAGAATGTCAAGATAAATTTTCCATCGTCATCCGAATCAAAATTTGTAAAAAAAAATCTCTAAATATGATTTTTTTTAGAGAGTATAAAGAGTTGAATGGTTTGAAAATATAATATTTAAACGTTAAATTTATATAGGAAAAGTTTATTTATTTAAAAAAAAAGGATTTTGACCATTGGAAACGGTCAAGCCTTCCGTGACCATAGTAATCACGACGAAACAATCAAGCCTTTTGTGACAAAAAATGATTTGGACGTGGTTTGTGGCTACGTCCACAACGATCAACTTTCTTGTGACGATACCGGATGGACTCATGGTTATTTATATGCTTCTTTGTTATACATCAACTTGTTATATGAGTAATTAAATTTAAGGAGTTAACGTCGTTAAACAATTATCTTCTTTGAAGCAAGACTTATAATGAGACTTTTATATACATTGTTTTAATAAAATAATTGATAAATATTGTAGATTTGTGTAATCATGTTTATGTATAAAAGTAAAACCTTTGAGGAATTGAAATGATTAGGTAGCTAAGGTGTGAAAAAAGGAAAGACGGACATATTCTCTAGTTGGTAAGTGGACCAATAGGACATAGTATATATTAGTTGAATGTTGACTCATCTGTAAGTGGTCTAAATGGATAATTCTTTAAAGACACAAAATTCAACAAAAATAAATGAAATACTGAGTTCGAGTAATTGTTGTAAATTGTTTGATTTTAAAATATTTAAAATACCTTGAAACAAAGATAACAAACCTATGAACGATAATTAGGGTTAATGTTATAAAGTACTAATGCGTTTTTAATTGTCTTAAATCATTGTTATAAACAATATGTCACTATACTTTTAAAAACATACCATTTAATTAATTTATAACTAGTTAATCAAGTCATATAGAGGATATGATTTATTTTGTTTATATGAAAGTGTTAACTAAATGTAAATACTACTATTGTTTAATTTATTTTTATTTTGAGGTTTAATGTGTTGGATAATTTATATTTACGCATTATTTTCAGAAACTCATTCATAACAATTAACAAAGGCATTTAAAAATGGGAGTTGATATTTTTACTACATGATCCATCAATATAAGATGCAAAATATTTGTAGCTATCTTAAAAGTCGATAAAACATACATGTTATATGAATGAATTAACTTTTAAATAAAAATATCACCTCTATTTAATAATATGACCCTCTGTGGCTTGTAATTTTATGACCTACCTAATGTATTATTCATTGATGACACAGTGATCATCTATGATACATCTTATGTTATTCATTGGAAATAATCTCTCTCTCTCTCTCTCTCTCTCTCTCTCTCTCTCTCTCTATATATATATATATATATATATATATATATATATATATATATATATATATATATATATATATATATATATATATATATATATATAGAACTGTTACTATATTCATTTGATTACCCATAACCATAGCAACCTCCGATTTCTACATAAACGAACAACATATATAACGATTACAGCCTATATTCAAATATTTGTGATGAAATTTGGTCAATTTGCTATGAAATAGAAAATAAAGGAAAAAAATAATGCATCAATCAAATACATGTGTATTTTTTGGGTTTTTGTTTTTATTTATTGGGTTTGATTAATTTTTGCAGGAAAGCATACCCATTGAAGAAGTTAAGGAGAATTTAAGAAATGTGTAGTGGTGATGTTGTCAATGACTAATGTCGAGAAGATTAGTTCGAATCAAAATGACACCAAAGTCACATAAGTACATGGTTCAATCCTTAATCTCGTAAATTTCGTGTTTCCACCCATATACACATGCTTCTCTTATTTCCTAAACTGGATGCTTGAGATGGGATGGTTTCAGATATACTCATAGAGTCTTAGGCTTTCAAAAGTGAAAAGTGAGTTGTTCACTACAGTTGTTCGATGAAATGTTTGAGTAAACATTTTTACTTGGTCATGCCATTTTTACATTGATTGTGTGTGTACGTCCTGTTTTTGGTCGAGCACATAAAAAGAACTCAACCTTATTGATTTTCTTTCTCATTTTAGTAAGCACTCCTGCAAATCTTATAAAACCTAGACAATGCATAAAGATGACCAATATACCCTTACTTCCTTATATATATATATATATATATATATATATATATATATATATATATATATATATATATATATATATGGAAAATGAATGATTAGGGCATCTTTCATGAATTATGTGATCTAATCAATTGGTTTGTGTTTTGGAGTCAAAGGGTAAAATGAAAAATGTGATGTTTCGGACATCTTTCATGAATTAAGGATTTTAGTTTTTATGTTTTAAGTCAAAAGTAATTAGATAGGGTTTTGGGGCTCATCAATACCTTTCCGTGCATATAATAGGTCAATATATTTCTCATTTTATACACATTAGTCCTTAATGTATTTTTGCATATTTAGTCCTTAATACTTTTGCAATACCCGTAAGTTAAGGTTAGACTATTTAAATTGATGTTGATATATTGTGTACATGTTTTATGAACAAATATTATTAACTTATAACATTTGTATAAAACTATATTGTAAATTTAGCGAATTATGATAAATAAATGTCAAAAAGTAAAAGATTATTTGGGATAAATAGTCATGATGAATGATTATATAACAGGGAGGTATAATCATATATGATTATATATATTTATAAATATATGCCTAATCATAACTGATTATACATATATGTTTGTTCACAGAATGAATAATCATATATGATTATGATGGTTGCTGGCAGAGGCGATGGTGATGGCAGAGGTGGTTGTGGTATAGGTGAAGAAGGTGGAAGTTGTGGGGTTGGTTGGTGGTAGAGGTGTTGGTAGTGGTGGTGGGTAAACTAGCAAGGAATCAACATCAATGAATAATTATTTATGATTATAACTCTCCCGCCGCGCCAGTATGCGGAGTGTTAGAGCAGCAAATGAGAAATGTGGTTCAGTTCATAATACTCTAACTGTATCTATAAGCCTTTAGTGTTGGTTAAGTTCAAAATTTTGGACTGAAATAATTTAAAACATTTTACAACATTTATAACTCATGAAAAAACCAAACTGATTTGAGTTTTAAAACCGAAAAAACAATTTTCACTATCTTGGTTTGGTTTTAGCCAAAAACTTACCCAAACTGACCCATGTTCATCCCTATGATACAGTCTTTTTCGGTCCAAGACCTATTCAGTCCTCGACTTGTTTTCAAGACCGATTTAGAATCAGTGTTTTTGCTTATGTCTCCTCTAACCTCACCGAACCGATTAAAAACCAATCTAAATCCATTTTAAAACGGGATAATGACTTAAAAGGGTAATATACTTTTCAATCTGTACACATTTGGTCACTATGTTTTTTTTTTCATACACGTTTGTCCTTTCAACTTTATTGATTGTACACATTCAGTTCTTATGACTGGCTACTCCAGGTAAAATGGAAAAAATAACTTAATATGGTAATATATTTCTCAGTTTTTACACATTTAGTCCTTATTATATTTTTGTACATTTAATCCTTAATATTTTTGCAATGCCCACAAGTTAGGGCTAGATGATTCAAATTGATGTTAATATATTGCGTACATGTTTTATGAGCAAATATTATTGACTTATAACATTTGTATAAAAATATATCGTTAATTTAACGAATTATGATAAATAAACATCTAAAAATAAAAGATTGTTTAGGATAAATAGTCTTGCTAAAATTTGTAGTAGTAGTAATATACTAGATATAAGGAACGTTTAAATCTGACTTCGCATGAAGAAATTACGATTCTTCAAAGTTTCACATGCAACCCTATACGGGAAAGTGCGATATAAAAATTGGATTGGAGATAGGTTGCTTATTAGCCTAAGTAATCTAAACGAAAGTCGTAGTAATCGTGAAAATAAAAGCGTGCATATAAAGAACGCATAAATGTGACTTCGTATGAGAAAGTTATGATTTTTCGAAGTTTCGATACATTAGTGTGCAACACAGAAATCGAAATTTAAATCAGTTGAGTGTTATCCAAAACAATGTAAACGAAAGTTGAAGATCTCGTGTATACGAATCGACCAATATAATTAACACTTGGGTTCCCATCTATATCCAATAATATATACTTGGGGTAAAATGACCATTTTACACATGACCTAATGTGATCCGAGACTAAGGCCCAAATCCACAATCTAAAACGCCTAAAACCAAATAATCATTCATGGCCAATTTATGGCACAATTTTCCAAATTGGGCCCAAACCCCTTATATGGGCCTAATCCAAAAGCCCAATAATTTTCCTTAGTACAAAAGCTTGATGTTAGATGGCCCATTAAGGCCCAAATCAACAGGGTCCAAAGAAGTAACCCAACTAAGGCCCAAAAGATGTGAAGCCCAATAGACTAAGTACATGGGGCGTACTCAGCTGTACGCTAAGTGTACATGCAACCTAGGTTGCACGTCGTGCGTATAGACTTGTATGCCCAACATACGAAGCCATTAAACCAAAAATCAGTCTTAAGCTCTTAATGCTTAAGACCAAAAGCCTAAAACACAGATCTAAGCCCTAAAAGACATCTAGAAGCATAAAGTCACTGACTTGGTGACTTTACATGCCCCAAAAGATCCCAAAATCAAGATATAACATTGTACTTTCACAAAAATGGCATAAACTCATGCATGGATGGATCTAACCCTTAAAGGTGACAACTTTATGCATCTAGAACCTCAGAAACACCAAGAGTGGCAACTCAAAGCTCATAGATTGGTATCAAACCACTAGATCTCATTTATGGCCAAAAATGGACAAATACTCAAACATAAGAGATCTAAACCATCATTGATCAAGTTCATAGCCTTTTACGTAAAATAAGCTAGAAATAAAGCAAAATGTCGAGATCCACAAGCTCCTCCTTGATCCACCACCTTACACCAAACTTCTACTTCTTGAATATGGATCAAAACACACCAAAATGGACACTATAAGCTCAAAAAGCAAGAGGGAGGCTTAGGGTTTCGAGTATAGGGCTAGGAGGACATAAATGATTTTATATAGTGTCTACACTTGAAAATTAAGGTTTTCATTAAGCCAAGCGTACGCACCCGAAACCTTGTCCAAGTCTTCGCATGAGTACGCTAAGTGTACCATTTGGTACGCCCCGCGTACTCGCTTTACAGCTTGTACGCTAAGTGTACCTTGTGGTACGCCCCGCGTATAACTCAAGGACTAAAACGCACAAATAAATTCAACAAGGACAAAAGAGAAATTTACCAGGATTCAAGTGTTACAATTACCATATTAAGTCATTTTTTCGGTTTAACTAGAGTAGTTGGTTATAAGGACTGAATATGTACACCTAAACACATTAAAGAAACAAATATGAAAAAAAAAACTCAACAACCAAATATATACAAATCTAAAAATATATTATCATTATATTTTTTATCCTTGTAAAAGCCATTGGCAGTTGTGGTTGTTGGCCTTTTGGGTCATCGCTCAAGGCCCAATCTTGAGAATAGCCCAATATTCTGCACATCGTAGGAGCGAGATCAAAGAGACGCATCATTAGCTTAAGCAGGCGGAGGAGCGACGCCGAAGAGAAATTGGGGAAACAAAATCTTTACGACTAAAATCAGAAACGAAATCGTCCATATCGAAGCAGCGTTCCAAACCCAAGCCATAGGCGGGAAATTTTTTAGTACTACAGGTACATATTAGCTCTTAAACAGTTGAACCGCATTCAAGTTCCCCATTCCTCGGTTTAATCAGGTAAATCATTTCTCAAGAGTATCTAAATTTCGTGATTTGTGTCGATTGCATCTCTGTTTACATTCTACCGGTACTCGGCACCGATTTTGCTCTTCTTATTTGCGTAATTAGGTTATCTAGGGTTTCGTTTGAATTTAGTATTTTGGTCATACGAACTAATGAAACTGACTGATCTTTATAATACTGTAATTCGTCAATCCGTTTGTGTTTTGGTTCCTGACTGATTATGTTGAAGGTGTTTGATCCCCTTCCATGGTATTGAATTTGTTCAGGGATTATTGTAATCACGATTTTATTTAGTCAACAGATTTTCAGCAATTGCATTATGATTTTGTGTTTGATTCGTTTCAAAATGTTATCGAACATGATTATCTTCAAACTGAATATCTACAAACTGTTATGGTGTGATTACTGATTATTGATATGTATGATATGATCTAAGCTTTAAGTCTACAGAAACCATTGAACAATAAGGCTAGTTAGTTCCCATTTGCATTAGGTGTAAACCAATGACAACTGGTTATTTTTACAGGATCAAAAGCCATGGATGATGCATTTACCATTCAAATAAGTGGAAACTTAGTCAAACAGCTAGCAGACAACACCAACAAGGTAAAGAAAAAAACAAGAAAACCAAAACCCAAAACTCCCCAACAACACCCAATCCCTCCACCACCCCCACCACCACCACCACCAACTGCCGCCACATGGCCGCCAATGTACCTCCCAATTCCACCACCTTCACCACCTGAAGTGAATGCCATTCGTTCTGTTCTTGAAGACAGTGAGAGGGTTTTGGAAAAACTACAAAAGCAAGAAGATGCAATGTTGTTTGAAGTGACACAAAAGGCAAAAGAGCTTCATGAAAAAGAGTTTAAGCTTCCGGAAGCAAAACCTATGCCATGTTTGACCGATTTGACCGCTTGTTTGGATTGCTATAAAGAAAATGTCAAAGACCCGTTGAAATGCAGTACCCTTGTCAAGAATTTTGCAGATTGTGCTCGCACTATAAGGCAACAGATTCGTGAATTAAAGTAATAAAAACTTTTTACATGTTTTTGACTTGAGATAATAACTTAAAATTGTTGAATCAATTGAACAAATATTTGTGTTTTTGTATGGAATGTTTTTGGAGACTGGAGTTTTGTACTCTTATTAAAAGCATGGAATTATTGCTTCATATATTGATTGTGAACCACATTAAAGAATTTTACATTTTTGTCAAGTTTATTATGAAGCTGAAATAATTTAAATGTTGATGAAATATTAGATGAGATAATAGTTGAAAGCATTTTAGAATTGTTGCAAATATTATTGCATCTTGTTTTTAACAATCATGAGAAGTGTTATTCCAATAATTTCATCAAGTTGACAAGGTTTTCATAAATAATAAATGGTCTTCAAAGTTGACATTGAGACATTCTTTGACTTTCTCAATTGGCTTATCTTTACGTTATGAGATACGTGATAAATGGAGTTTTGGGGCAAATTTCTATATATTCCGTCGATCAGATGCAATACATTAAATAGGATAACTACCACTGCTTGCTAAACTTAAGGAAGAAGATAACAATGAAATGGAATTAACTGTTATGTGGGACTAAATAAAAGGAACTCATGGAGAAAATCATGCATGCACTTGAAATTGTTATAGAGACTCAATGTATTGTCATTATCGACATCAAATGATACCCTTTCCGTTGAGACTCTCAAAAGGTAATGTATTGTACTATCGTTTGAATCAGATTTTACTAGATAAATGTCCAATAATTTGTAAAAATATTGTTATTTATTTATTGTTGGTGATTTTTGATCATCAGTGTTATTTAAGTATAATGAGATTACTTTGTGTTGACCAAAAATAATCTTGATAAATATTAAACAAGTAAGGGAGGTGTGGAGTACACACTTGTTTAAGTTTGATCAAGTTTCAAAGTACACTGTCATTTAAGGGCAAAGCCCCTGAACGAACGGGTGTCCTGGGGCAGCGCCCCTGGGAGTGGGGTCCAAGGGGCGGTAGCCCCTGGCTGGGATCGAGCTGCCAGGTCAGCGCGAAATTTTTTTATATAGGGTATGTTACTATATTAAAAATGCATCAGAAAATTGATTTTTCAGATAATTGACAATTGGTTTGACCCTTATCCATATATCTGTTTTTATGACAGTTTTTATAGTTATATGACAGTTTAAAACTGTCATATGACAGTTTTCAGACAAATATATTAAAGTTGGTTTTGGTCTCATTTTCTGATACATACGAAAATATCATCAAACATTCTCGGTTCTTGTCTCTATGAGTCTTATCCAATTGAGGATTTGGGAGTACCACCAAATACTTTGATTTGAAAGTGATACTCACAATTCTCAGAATTTCCAAGCCTTTCTACACCCAAATTTCTAACATTTATGTTTATGCAAAATCAGGGTCTTGGGTCTTCGTCGTGTAAACCCAAATTTTACACTATGATTTCATATAAATTCTCCATCCCGCGACATTTATGGTTTGATTCAGGATGGTGACACAAGTAAAAATGAAGCAACTTACTATATAAAATTTTGATTCCATTGGCTTACCATATCACGATTCATGTTGCTTCACATTTAAATTTTTGCTTAAATTTGTTGTCATTAATCTGTTTTGATTAAGAAATAAGCAACCTGTAGAGTAATAAACGCCGATAAAAAAAGTAATTGGTCCTTTAAAAACTTGAAGCATGACAGTTAATTATTGGAGCAATAATATCTTTTTGTTGTTACCGAAATCCAAATTTATTAGTTAGAACCTAATAAAGAGGAATTCACATCGTAACAAAACTTTATATACCTATTATACACAATACACAATGTTGTTGTCCTTGAAAATTAAAACATCTCATTAAATCTTGTTTTAATAGGTTCAATATATTTAAGTTTCTCTTGAGGGACAACGTTTTATGGTATCGGGGTATATACACATTATATCGTCGCAAACATGCTTATATTTTATTTTAATTTTTCCAATGAAGTAATTATTCGACGCATTATAAAAGAAAATTATAAGTTAAAAGCGGTAATTATGTAATTTAAAATTGTATAAATATTGAGGGGGTGTTTGGCTTAGCTTTTTAAGGACCAAAAGTCCTTTTTGGAAAAATTGCAAAAAGTCAGGTTTTCCTGATTTTTCCAAAAAGTTGATTTTACTTCTATCAAAAATCAAAAAATAGGTTTTAAAATTAGTTTGCCAAACATCTTTTGGCTTCTCAAAAGCTAAGCCAAACACCCCCTGAGTCTCGCTTGCGGATGTCCACATAATTTAAACAGGATTGCACGATCCTTCAATAGCCGCAGATTTAGCCAATAAGATGTAATGACAAGAAACACATAGGTGAAAGTATGAAGTTGTTTAAACATCACATGATTAAATTTACTTTATATTCTAATTTTTGAAAATTCTAAATCATTTTATTTTTTGTCATTTCTCACCTTTTAATTCATATAGTGGTTGAAGAACACGTCTAATGAACTTTATCGAGTGTGGATTATCGAAATGGTCAAAGTTTCAGTAGTAGTTGAAAGTGGTAATTTTGTAAAAGTTTAGAGACTTATTATGTTGAAAAGTTTAACCACTAATTCACTAAATGGTATAATATTTAAACCATAAAATAACAAAAATATAATTTCTTTTATATAATACTCCAAAAAATATTTTTTTTGAAAAAACAAGAAAATCATTAGAAATACATGTGAAGAAGAAATCCTAAAAAGAAACATGCCTTTTGCAATTTTGACCGACAATCCCCCGACTCGTTATGTTAACGGCAAAGGAACAGTTCATTGTTACCGTTGCTTTTTTCTTAATGATGTTCAGTATCTTAACCCTTCCCTTAATCTTTGTATAACTTTCCACCGGAAGTATCCCCGTCGACAAATCACTTCCAAACTGTTGGTTTCCGGTGATTTCCGCCACCGCCACTTCAAACGTCAAGTTCAATCTCATCGTCCTCCTTGCCTTAGCCACCCCTCCGGGAACGTCCGCCACTCCGATCACCGTCTGATGGTACAAAAGACTCGAATTTGACCTTTTAAACTTAAATGCCGCCACGTTATTGTTCTTCACGGAGACGTCTGCCACCACAGTCAGATTGGCTTTACCAGTGAGTAGATCTGTTGAGTTGACTCGGTCAAATCCGATGATCGTTGCTGAGTTCATGGTGATTTGTGGGTTTTTGACGTGGAGGACTGTGAGGCCTAGGACTAACAGAACCACCGCGATGATGAGTACGACGGCGGTGATGATACCGCAGTAGATGGTGCATTTGCGGAAGCCTTGGCTTTGCTTATTTGATGTGGTGGACGAGGCTTCGTCTACGGTGGCGGTAGGCAGATGACGGATCTCAGGCGCCGGAGATAAAGGCTTCTCTTGATCGTCGTCCGTCATCAGTTTTTGATTTGGCTGAGACATGATTGAGATTGATCCATGGCAGGCCAATTAATGGTGGGTGGGGCTCATTTTATTTGTCCAACTTTGATTCGTTGACTAAGAATTTGGATTTGATCGTTGACATAGAATTTGGAAGACCAGGAAGCCCAAACGCTATAAATTTCCTTGGCAATTACAAGATTAATGACCATTTAATATAGAAAAAAAAAAGGATAAAATTATATAAATGGTGTCTTTTGTTTTTTAGATTCTCAATTTTCTTCTCATTTTTTTTCTTTTATAAATAGTTTTGGTAAAATAACTTGTTAGGATAATTATCTTTTCGTTTCGTTCAGGTTTAGACATATATATATATATATATATATATATATATATATATATATATAATTTGTTAAATATGTTTATATATTATCATTGTTATCTGCATAGTGACAATGATAATATATAAACACATTTAACAAGTTAAATGATTAAATGTGAGCAATTTCTTTTATAAATTTTATAATTTTTTTTTTAATAATTTCTTACAATATTTTCTAATACAATGTTTTAAACTTTGTTTATAAATTGTTTTTGACTTATTTCTATATTTTCATATAAATTTAATACAAATATTTTTCAACCAAATATTTTATAAATGTTTTAAATTTTTATTACAAGTTTTCAGCTTTTAAATTTTTTTTTTTTAATTTTCATACAACTTTTTATAACTCTCATACAATTATTTCTAAGCTTTCTTTTACAACATTTTAAAGTGTTTCACATATTTTGTATGACAATTTAATATTTTTTAATAACATTTAAAAATATTTTCCTTAAATACTAGTTTAAAACGTTGTATTAAAAAAATAAAAAAAATAAACTTTTAATTAATAAGTATTAAAAAGTTGTAATAATTTTAAAACATTTACATTATATAAATTTTGTTTTGTTTTGTTTTGTTTTGTTTTGCTACGTAATATTTTATTTTTATTTTTTTAGAAGACTCTTCATACTTATTGTTACATATTTAATTTATTTAATTTTATTGTTAGATATTATTTACTTTAAAACTATTATACATACTTAAATACAAAAGAAAAAATATATATAATAGACTATATAAAATATTTCAAAAAAAAAAAAAAACAAAAACATATTTATTAATTCAAAAGTAAGGTTTAGAATTGATCAATATTTAATTAGTATTTAGGACGTTATTGATACTTTAAAAATAACGTCCGAAAAAAATAATACAAACATATATGAAAAAGAAAATCGTTATTAAAAATGGAAAAATGACTTATGAGGGTAATTAACTTTTCATTTTTTTTTTCACATTTAGACAATTTCTGTTTTTTGTACACATTTGACCATTTAACTTGTTAATGTGTTTGCATGTTACCATTGTCACCTATTATAGTCAGTGATAATGATAATATGTGAACACATATAACAAGTTAAATGGTCAGATGTGTACAAAAAAAGTTGCCTAATTGTGAACAAAGCGACAAAGATTATTACCCTAGTAAACAATAGTTTTTGTGGTTTCAAATTTTAATCAAGTTTGTTATTGTTGTTTCCGTTTGTTATAAATTTCATCTAAAATTACAATTTTACATTTCAATTAATTTTTTATTAATTAGTTTAGATCTAATAAATATATATGAGAAATATGTAGAAAAATTTCAATGTTTTGGGTCAGTTTATAATTTAACTAAGCGAATCCTCGCGCGTTGCGCGAGAGTAGAATTACATAGTTTAAATAATAACTTTTACCAAATTATTATTTAATATTTCTACTTTGAAAAAAAATGCTAGTAGTAAAGCAAACATATAGTTACCATATTAGTTTTATTAAACATTATAGTTTAATTTTTAAGTCATTGTGATATATACAACTATTTTATAAATTTATAAACCGTTTAAAATTGTGTAAATTATATATCAAATTAATGATAATATAACGGGTAACAAAACGTATGAACAAAAATATGAACTACAACTTTTAAAAACATAAAAATAGAAAAACATATATTATAACATTTGTATTAATATATATATATATATATATATATATATATATATATATATATATACACACACACACACACAACGAATAATAAAAAATATGAAAAATAAACATTATAATTTTTAATAACATAAAAACACTAAAACATCTATTATAACATTTATATTAACTCTTCATATTTAAATCACAAATCTCTTCAAATACATTAATGTTTTTAATGAGCAAAAACTTTACAACCTTATAAAAGAAAGGAAAATAAAAAGTTATTAGTGATTACTAATTAATAATCATAAGTTAAAAACTCTTGAGTTGTAACTAATAAATATACATAAATTAGAAAACTCTTGAGTTATAGTGTGAGTTTCAAATGAATGCGATACTTGGAAATGTGTATTTATTATTATTATTATTATTATTATTAATATTATTATTATTATTATTATTATTATTATTATTATTATTATTATTATATTCGTCTAAATAATTGGTTTTGATGCATCATTTTAATCCATTTAATTTAAACATAAAGATATTTAATTATAAATTTATAACATACATAGGTGCATATACATGTTAAACAAATCACATATTATATATATATATATATATATATATATATATATATATATATATATATATATATATATTTTCGTAAATGTCATATGTAATTCTTGTCGTAGTAATATAGATAAATTACTTTCATATGAAGAACATATCATGATAAGTCTATCATAATTACATATCAAATGTTAATATATTGTGTAGGATAACCCAACAAAAAATAATGGAAAATAAACATAATCAGAATAGAAAAACTACAATCAAATAAATAAGAGCATTGGGTGGTTGAATATATAAATAAAGATGTTACATAAACATACATTTAAATCAAAAGAAAAAACTAATATTCATCAACTTTGCTCAAACAAAAAAAAATCTATATCTGTTTTCTGAATCTTCTTTCTTCATTTAACACCATTCAACCATAGAAATTTGATGACAATTCTTCACTAACCTGCAATCAAAATATTTTTCTTGAAAAAGAAGAATCAGAAAGATATTCCAAGCAAAACATTGATGTTTGGAGAGTCACATTCAAGATTGAGTAATACATACAAATCACATATAACGATTAAATGAGAAACTGGATATAAAGAAAGAATATAAAAGTTTCATTTGTTTTGGTTGAAAGATATTCCAAGCAAAATATTGATGTTATGACATCCTTCTTACATGTAAGATTTTATATAACACAAAGACATAAAAGATTGACCTTTTTATAATAAACTTTTCACTAAATGCTAATTAAACATAATATAAGTTATAAAACTTTTGAGTGTTAAATCATAATTGAGAAAACTTTTGAGTTGCATTAGTTAAAAAAAGGGGTTTCAAATGAATGTGGTTTGAGGAAGTTAAAAAATGGGGGTTTCGAATGCATGAGATTCAAGAAAAAATGTCAGCTTTATAAGTATGTATGATTTTGAATTAAATTTCATCAACAAAAAGGACATAAAATGATTTTTGTAATAATTTTAACAATTTTTTACCTTTTCAGCATGTAACCTGGTTACTTGCTGAGATGGACTTTTGGATTGGCATGGTAGCAAATGTGTCATTTCCTTCTTTTACAAATATTTAGACAAATCGGCAAAAGGGTGTTAACGATTTACACCCCCGAAATAAATGGCCCTTGTGACTAGAACCTCGTTAGGATTAAAAACATTTAAGATCGTTTAGATTCAAAACAAGTAAAAGCAAGAACAAAAGAATGATTCAAATATTGCTGAATGATTAAGAACTCAATAAAGAATTGCTACTGTAGAGGCGTTATTAGGGTTTACGGAATAATATCAGTGTTCACTCAAATACAATGCATGCATGCATCTTAAATACTTAAACCCTAGAAATAAATACGAGTGGACATACCCAACTCGTTTACAAAATAAACTAAATCAAGAAGGCCCAAAGACACAACACTATAATCCCAACAATCTCCCCCTTTACGTCATTTGAGGCGAGGAAACTTCAATTCTTGATTCGCTTCTGAACTTCAAATACCTTCAGAATTATGTTTAGCAATGCCTTGCCAACCTGGATATACCAACAGATCATATCCGAAAAACATTTCTTATCACCAACACCGTTGCCTCTGAATTTATTTGTCATAGTCAGAACATGCTCGAGACAAGAGGTAGAGTACATGTGTTTATCATCAAGGAAGAAGCACGCCTTGTGATAATTAGAGTCATTTCGTTCTCGTGCCTGGAAAACCATATACCATCCTTCCTTGTAGATCTATCAAAGTTTCAGCTTCTCAAGATCTTTAAGACACTCTTTGGGAATTGTAGAAGGCTTCTTTCCAAGAACAAAAGCAATCTCAACATCCATGGTTCCCACCTCTTGAATATACGAAATTATCATCAGCTTAAGATAACTGACAACAGGTTCGTACTTCTGTTCTTCTCGCATCAAAAAATTGTAGAGCGTGATCTAGTCGTAAGGATCGATATATGGCAAGTCTGCGAGAGTGAACTCATGAACTTGACTTTCGGAACCTCAGACAACTTTGAATTTTGCATTTGGAAAACCGTCAGTTTCCATAGGTCCAGTGACCTTTACCGTTGTTATCTTGCTCATACTCCATGTTTCATATTGAGGCTTCATGTATTTGATATAGAAGGCGAAGATAAGTTGATCAGCTCCATTATCAGAAGAGGTAACATTCGCAACCTTGATAAAGGAGCGAAACTTGAAAGCCTTCGGAGTCATTGGAAGATCCAGTTGCGAGTCCTGAGTGTTTTGAAGATCAAAGGACACAATAGGTTCTAACCAATATTGACTAGGCATATCAACTGCTGCATTTTGAAGACGCTTCAAATTCCACTTTGGAAACAAGAGGTTTCTCCTTTCAAGTGTGAGTTGAGCTTCTTTTTTCTGCCTTCTCTTTGGCTTCAGCTTCTCGTATGATTCTTTGATTTCCGTCCATCTCGTCTTCACGAGCCTTTCGCCTTTTAAGTTCTGCTTCGTTAAGCTCTTCTTCTTCTTCATTATCAATGATGGGATCATCAGAGAAAAGTTTGTCTTTACCCTTTGGCTCAGTTTCACTTTTAACAACAGGTACAAGCTTAACAGTAGGTTTTGGCTTCTCAGTAATTGGCTTTACTTGATTTCCCCCTTTTTTCGGAATGCTAGAAGATTCTGGAACACCCTCAAAACGGTGAAGAATAGAAAATGCTGACCTTAGCTTTTCACCCAGATACTTTCGCACATTGATTGTAATCATCAAATCCCTGGCTTCAATGAGATCCGAGAGCAAGGCTGTGACATCAGAGATACAACTTTTTATGCCTGCCTTCTCTGATAGCAGATCTTGGACTTGTTTCTCAAACTGATCTAGCTTAACAGAAAGAGTTTTGTAACATCCCAAAAATACGAGCCAAAAATTTCATTTTTAAACATATACTTTGCAAAACATTAGAAGTAAAACATTCACCGATCATATCATTTCATAAAAGCTGTTGCGTGTTTGGAAACCATTTTATAAAACATAACAATGTCAGAGTACAAATCCCCGGGAAGATCTCATAGTGCGGAATACAAAGCATGTATGTGATGTGCCGCTACCGCGCCAGCTCCTTCCCCTTCGAAGAATCGGTACCTGAAACCAAAACTGTAAACCGTAAGCACGAAGCTTAGTGAGTTCCCCCACTGTACCACATACCATATAACCACATAACATACATATATTGTCAGGCATAACTGGGTGCCCAACCTACCCCTTCGGTCCTTTCGACCGGATACTGACTAGCATATTTGGGTGCTGGCCTCCCCTTCAGTCCTCTCGACCGGATACTGACTAGCATATCTGGGTGCTGGTATCCCTTTCGGTCCTCTCGATCGGATGCTGGGGACTATTTCACCCTTACTACTACCACATACCGTATATCACATAATCTATCTAGCATGGCTGGGAATGACTGCCCCTTCGGCCCTGTCGACCGGTAATCTGGGGACTATCTCACCCTACTGTCACTAGCACATAACATCATATCATACTAGCATATAATCACATCACAGATAGTAGCAACCCTAGATGATTATCACAGAGACAATCATCTATCATACAACCCCTACTGGTGGGCCGACATTGTGGCCGTAGACCCACCGTTACTGGAAGGTAACTCACCTCAAAATAGCTGCTGATCTGCGTGGGAACTGACTGCCTTCTGCTGCTGCTGCCCCGGAAATCCTCCGGCTATAATTCCCATAAAACACGTAGTCAAATATTGCTAATCGACCTCAGGGTAAAAATGACCATCTACCCCTAACCAAGCGAAGAGTCAAAGTCAAAGTCAACTTCCAGTTGACCCGACTTGCCGAGTTGGCTCGTCAACTCGTCGAGTCCCTATCTAGTCGATTGACCATAATCCCGTCTCTACTCGTCGAGTTAGGCATTGGCTCGACGCATTTTCCTTCTAAACTGATGTCCAATAGTCCTTCATTCTACTCGCCGAGTTGTATGAAAAACTCGTCGAGTTCATCTTCATCCGAAGAACATTCTATGCTGAGACTCGCCGAGTTGTATGAACAACTCGCCGAGTCTGTTCTTGAGGCAAGAAGACTGTCTTGGACTCGCCGAGTTCCTCCATGAGTGAGTCTGGCTTCCAACTCACTGAGTCACCCCCCATGACTTACGACCCCACTCAGCAACACGAAAAGGGGAAAACTCGAGGACTCGCGACTCGACTCGCCGAGTCCGATCAACTACTCGCCGAGTCATTCACATGCAATTACTATATACTTAATTTTGCTTGAATCCAGCTCATGCCATACATAGATCTGAGTTCTTAGGGATTGATTAATACGTAAAGTTTCCAACTTTACGTGTAAATCAACACCAATGAAGGTTTTAGGGCTCAAAATGCACCAAAAGAGTAGATAATATGGCTCCATAAAGGCAGTAGATCCGACCTCCTGGAGCTTAATCATGCCTAGATCTAAAGGTTAATCAACTTATCATAAACCCTAATTCATAATCAAGCTTGGAAATGGCTCAAGAAGGACTTTAATGGAGCTCTAAGGGACTCTTAGCATGAAAACATAAGGAAACTGAGTTATACCTCAAGGAATCTCTGAAATAACACCAAGATGCTTGGCCTCCTTCTTCTCCTCTTGATCTACTCTCCTTTTTCTCTCAAAATCTTCAAGAAATCACACCAAAACACTTCAATCTCACAAGGAACGAGGTTAGGACGATATAGAGAGCTCTGAGGGTGAAGGGGGCGAGCTTGGGGGCGCATAAGATGGTTTAAATAGGGTGCAAACCCTTGAAATTAGGGTTTCATCAGACAGCGGGGACTCGCCGAGTCCAGAATATGGACTCGCTGAGTAGCCAACTTAAACGTGCTCATATCCCGGCTCTACTCGGCGAGTCGGGCCTACAACTCGCTGAGTCCAAGGCTAAAAATGCAAAATACTTAGATAAAATTTCCATACCAGAAACCAGGTGCTACAAGTTTTCACTTTCTTAGTCTTGATGGCGAGGGCATCCAAGACTTTGCTTTCCATCGCCAAATCTTCTTGAAACTTTGAAAGTTGAGAAGTAATAAAAGATTGAAACTTGTGAATGTCCTATAATTTGGCCCTTTCAGATTTTAGAGAAACGCTCAAGCTAGAAATTACTTCGTTAGCTGCAGCAGTGTTGGACTCAAAGGACTGTTGAAATTTGTCCATAAAGAGCTGAGCATCAGAAATTTGTTTATCGACTTTTTCGGTTGTTTGATTGCAAATAGTCTTGGATGCCTCAACTGCTGTGTTCATCCTTTCAACATTCAATGAATGTTCTTTGGCGAGGGTTTCAAGAAGAGACTTGATAGTAGCATGAGAGTAGTCATCAAATTAGGAAGGCTTGGCAAATTGAAGTAGAGAATCAAGATTGTCATGGATAGCTTTAAGTTGCCCCTTCGTCACTGGAGCTTCATCATCACTGCCAGTTCTTATGGTGAAACGACCGAAAGTGAATCCTTGCAAGTCATCATCACTATCCTTATAGATCATATCGGGATCATCAGTACGAAATGGGGAAATCGGTGGAGAAATATGAGTAGAGGTGAAACCTGATACTCTAGCCCCCGCATTAGATGCGTTGACTAAAACAGAAGGTGTGGGTGAGGTGATTGGTGGGGTCGTGGAATCTGTAAATTGAGGCGTAGAAAGAGGAATAGTGGTTTGAGGTGTGGAAGATACCGGTGGAGAGCATGGAGCAATGGTGATGGGTGTTGTAGTGGTTTGAGGTGAAGGAGGTGAAGGAATAAAGGCAGTGTGAGATTGAGTTACCTTAGGATTAGAAGTAAACATTTCATTGTGAAATAACTATCTCTCCTCGTTGTGAACAAGTGGTTCTTCCTACTCTATGCGAATGTCTGACTGAGTTTCAGACTCCAAACTTTTGTCTTCACTTGGAGTAGGGGACTTTCGCTTGCGAGAAGGTTGCTTTCGCCTTTTGGGAGCAGCAACAGAAGTTCCTGTTGGTGCTTTTCGCTTTGTGGGTGGTTTCTCAGGAGCTGATGGTCCTTCCATTTTCTCCCTTCTTCGAACCCTTCCCCCTTTCTTGGGTTTGTCTACCTCAGCTATGATTTCTTGTACTTATGGAGTTAAAGAATGAAACCCATATGGAGTCAATTTCCTGTATCCCTCTAATATTTTGCTAGAGGCTGGCACGTCTCGAAACATTACTTCTGAGATTGAGCCAATGAAAGAAAAATTGGAAGAATCAGAAACAATAATTCCAGTGGTATGAAAGGTAGAGACAGATGTCATCGACGCGTCCTTCTTCAGTGGGATTTTGAGCTTGTCAATGGACCATTGGACAATGATGGTCTAGAAACGTGCACATGAGATTTCACTATGACGTGTAATAGAAAGTGTGCTCTGAATCACTTGGGTCCAAAGAACAGAGCCATAATCGACATTCGAACCTGTGATGAGACCATAGAGAATTGCCATGAACATCTTGCTTGCAAAGTCAGATCCAGTCACTCTTTTAGAAAAACCATTAAAAAACAAGGTGAAGAGACCATTCCACCGAGGAGGTAGATTAGGTTTCTTGAACTTTGAAATGGCAGTTAGGTTTCTTTGTAACCCAATTGATAGAACATCTCGAGAGAGCGACACTGGTCACGAATTCAGGGTTGATCATGTCGTCAGTTTGAGGAAGTTGTAGGAGAGAACAAAATCGGGATTTGGTGTTGGAAGTTGTATGGTTGTGGATCTCAAGCGTGATCCTTTGTTCTTCCTTAACATAATTTGCAGAAGAATAAGCCTTGGATAGGATTGAGATAGGAACATTCTCCATCTTGGTGAGTGCGATTGTCAATGGAGAATACTTGAGGCATTCAATCATAAGAAGCATAAAGCTATCATACTTGATGGGGTCAAGATCGATCACCAAGTTTTGATGTTGTTTGACTGCCAGAAGGGAGGAGTGTGCAGTTTGATCTTGAGCAGAGATGTTTTCAGATGAACCCGCCATTGTTGAAGCTTTGAGAAGGAAGAAGATGAACATGAGTACTTTGATCACCAGAGATTTTGAGAGGATTTTGTAAGTGGTAATTAATAAAGAGTTGTCAAAATCCTTATATACCGTTTGATTGGTGAGAAAAATCAGGAGATAGAATACATCGGTTGCTGAAAAGGCACCTTGAAAAGCGTGACTGACAGCTGTTGATGTCAGAGACGTGTGTCAGGCGGCGTAAAAGCAGTTGCACGCGTCCAATTCAAATCTTATCCAGAATTGTAACCGTTTGAAATTCTCCCTTTCGCAGTTATTACATTGCAAGCCCTTTCACGGTGAGACTAGAGCTTTCATTTTCAAGTGTTATTGACAAATCTGTGAATCTCAAAAGAACCATAAGAACCATGAACCTTGGGAAAATCACTAGGATCTTCATGCAAGAGTGTGCCAAAGATAAAGAAATAAACCAATATATGTTTGTGGGATTTTGTGATGTCTAAATAAAGACACGAAACTGTTGATCCCAGGAAAAGATCTCTTTCTAGTTCAAAGTCAAGAGAGATGAAGAAGTGTCTGTGTGGTTTCTCGTTGAAATACGATGAAATGTTTAATAAGAAACATTGAAAGGCATATTTTAATTAGGCTAAATGGGTGGCTAATTTTCCAACCAAACAAAAAACTTGATATAAGTACGAATGTTGGATGAAGTACTCGTGTCACCAGTGTAGTCAGTTGAACGATTAGGTTTGGAATTATTTTGGTGACAAGATTAGATCTTGAAATCTTAAAAAAAACATTGGATCTTATGGGAAGAAGTTTCTTGGGATAAGAACACATCATTAAGATCTCACAAAAGAAAAAGAGATTTTTTGGTATTAACCACAAAAATGGCTTTCGTTAATTCCATGGTGAAAATCTTGAACATTTAATTGTTCACAGTCAATTCATGTAAGTGTGTTGGATTTTTAGTTTCACTCAGTTCGTGGTGAATGAATCTAAGATCATAAACACAGAAGTTGTGTAACCATAAACCTCAGTGGTGTAGCTGAGAGTCTCAAGGGTTACATTTATGAGTGCGAAGGCAATGGAGAAGTGTGAAGGTGGTTATAGAGAAGCGAATGTACCTCTGTTAAATAAAAGTGAATAAGTAGATAACTCTTAACTCATAATGAGAAGAGTAAGGTAGCTCATAACTAATCTGACATTAACAACCTTATTGGGAAGAAACGCTAGGTATGATCGAATCATTAAGGCTTCACATAGAGTCGTTTGAGGCTTTGGTCAACATGCAATAACATGCTTCTATGGAAACTTAGCTAATACATAGATAACGAGTTTTATACTTTCCTTATCTCATGAATTAAGATATGATACAAATTTGTGCCTCGATGATCTTCTTAAGATATTTTTGATGTTTTTGAGATTTATGAAAATAAAAGAGATAAAAAATTAACATAAACAAAATATTTTTGGATTTTGAGATTTTCTGAAAAATAAATGAAAACAGAAAAGATTGAAAGACAAAACAAGGATAAGAAATAATATACATAAAGTACAAAATGATATTGGAAAAACCGAACCACGAATGAACAGTTGACTGCGAACTACTGCGAGTGTTCGCACCGATTCGCAGTGTAAAAGTAGACTGCAAATGAACAGTGACTACGAACCACTGGTAACGTTCGCACCGATTTGCAGTGCAATCATTATGTATGCCGAAGTGGTTTTGGAACAGATTCATCTTCCATCATTCCTAGGCCTTGAAGAATTCTATTGAAGGTTGTTCCAGGCAAGGCTTTTATTAATATGTCAGCCAACTGATCATAGGATCTCACGAAGTGAATTTGAACGTTGTCGTCTTCTACGTGATCCTTGATTAAATGATGCCTCAGTGCTATGTGTTTCGTCTTTGAGTGTTGCACTAGGTTGTGACAAATGTGAATGACACTTTCGGAGTCACAATATAGTGGGATTCGTTTCATGCTTAAGCCATAATCACGAAACTGGCTTTGAATCTAAATGACTTGAGATGTACATGAGGCAACAACTATATATTCAGCTTCAGCTGTTCATAAGGATACGCACATTTACTTCTTTTATTGCCAACTGACAAGTTTTCCATCGAGAAATTAGCATTCTCCAGTTGTGATTTTTCTATCTAATCCACATCCCCCACGGTCAGCATCCGAAAACGCTTGTACGAAGAAGCTTGATTTTGCAGGGTACCATATGCCAAGTGATGAGGTTCATTTCAAGTATTTGAAAATGTTCTTGACGACCACCATATGAGGTTCGCGAGGATTTGCTTGGAACCTAACATAATAACAAACGGAAAACATAATATGTGGTCTACTAGCTGTTAGATACATCAATGATCCTATCATTTGACGATAAGGGTCATATCAGCAGCTGGCTTTTCCAGAGATGGTGTTAGTTTCGTTCCGAATGCCATTAGAACCTTCACTTTAGAGTCTCCCACCATGCCAAACTTAGCGAGAAAAGTCTTCGTATATGCTTCCTGATTAATGAAAATGCCTTCTAGTCCCTGTATTATATTCAATCCAAGGAAAAAAGTTAATTGGACCCATGGAACTCATCTCAAATTTAGTTTCCATCAACATTCGGAATTTAGCTGTTAAGCTGGGATTTGTAGAACCGAAGATGATATCATCAAAATTAATTTGGATGATCATCAAGTGGTCACCCTCATTCTTGAGAAAGAAGGTTGGGTCAACCGAACCTTGTTTAAATTTGGACATTTTAAGGAATCGAGTGAGTGTTTCATACTAGGCTCTCGGAGCTTGCTTCAGACCTAAGACTGCCTTGTCTAAAATATAATAGTGGTTGGGATACTTCTCATTAATGAACCCAAGTGGTTGATCCACGTATACAGTCTCCTCTAATTCTTCATTCAAGAAAGCACATTTAACGTCCATCTGAAACACCTCAAAGTTCTTGTGCGCTGCGTATGCCAAGAAAATGCGAACGGACTCTGACCTTGCAACAAGTGAGAAGGTTTCTTCGTAGTCAATCCCTTCTTCCTGACAATACCCCTTAACCATGAGTCTCACCTTGTTTCTTATAACATTCCTTTCTTTATCCATTTTGTTGCGAAACACCCACTTTAAACATACAATTGATGCATATGGTGGATTGGAATTAGCCTCCAAACTTTGTTTCGTTCAAACTCGTTGAGTTCATCTTGCATCGCTTGCACCCAATCGGAATGATCAAGAGCTACATTAAACGTTTTGGGTTCTACCTTGGAAATGAATGAGTTAAACATGCAAAATTCCACTTTAGAGAATAATGCAGTTTGTTTCGCTTTTATCTGAGATCTCGTAAGAACACCTGTAGAAGATTCGCCAATGACTTGGGTTTTCGGGTGATCTACGGTCCATTTGGTTAGTGGAGGATAGTTTGGATCATAAGTGGGATCCAATTCAACGTTTACTTCTTCAAATTCTGATTGAACGTCCGAATCGTCATTCACATCCTTATTCCCCCCTCGAATGACGAACGATCCACTTCTTCAGGAATTGAAGGATCCCCTCCCCCCTGCGATGGAATGTTCGTATCCTGTGGTGTAGATTGCTCTCCATGAGAACTTGTATTGGAGTCGGAATTCTCCCCCTGGAATGTGGCACTCATGTCTTGAGACACATTCGTCGTTGATGGCTGATTATGCATATCTTTCGCAGTGTCATCAATTATCTTCTTCAATTCATCTATTTTATTGTCTGCTGCTTTTGCTTCAGATGTGATAGCCTTCTCTGGCTCATCAAAGAGTAGCATGAATTCGTTATACAGATTGGAGATTGGAATAGTGACTGGACTTATCTTAGGAAAGATTTCCTCCGTTTGATTCTCATTCGACTAAATCATCTTCAAGTAGTTGTCATCGAACGTAACATAGTAGGTTTCTTCCATCTTCTTTGAAAATTTGTTAAGAACCCTATATGCCTTAGAGGTCAGCGAATATCCCAAGAATATACCCTCGTCATCTTTCGTATTGAATTTGTTTCGTTGTTCCTTGGAATTGAAAATGAAACACCTGGAACCAAATACATGGAAATACTTAACATCAGGTTTATGATTATTTATGATTTCGTAAGGAGTAATAAATAATCACTTATTCAGGATAGATCTATTTGTGGTGAAACAAGCAGTCGCAATAAGAAATATAAAGGCAGACATGCGAAAGTGAGCATAGTCCGTACAACTTCACACACAGAGCGGTTTCTCCTTGTAACTACACCGTTCTGTTGTGGAGTGTAAGGAGCAGAAAAGTTGTGTGAGACTCCCTTTTCAGCAAGAAATTCTTCAAACGCTTGGTTTTTGAATTCTAGGCCATTGTCGATGTGAACATTGCGAACCAGCTTTCGTAGTTGAAGATCAATTTGCTTTATAAAATTATTGAGTTTAGGAGTAGCTTCAGATTTTTGTTTAAGAAAATACACCCAAGTGAAACATGAAAAATCATCAACAATTCAAGAATATACTTCCTACCACCGACACTTTCGATTGCAGAAGGTCTACAAAGGTCTTTGTGTAGAAGTTCCAGAGGTTTAGTGATTTTCGTGTTACTAGTGTTGGATGAGTTTTTCTGCTTTGCTTCCCCATCTCACAGGCTACACACAAATGATCCTTATCATATTTCAAGAGAGGAAGCCCTCGCACATGATCACCAAGAACAAGATTGTTGATGTCTTTGAAGTTAAGGTGAGAAAGTCGTATATGTCATAGCCAGCTATCATTAGAGTGAGCGTTCGTAAGCAAGCATATGGCAGGCTTCCCTCGTATTGGGTTTAAATTCAAAGGATACATTTCTCCTTTTTTGCTGTGACTTTAAGAGAACTACTTTCGTCTTCTTTTCTATAATCTTAGATCCTTCATCGTCAAATGATACTTTCAAGCCCTTCACAACAACCAATTGTGAAACACTAGTTAGGTTGTGCTGTAGGGCTTCCACATGTGCCACCTTACGAATCGAAAAATATCTGTTCGTTATCATCCCATAGCCTTTGATCTTTCCAAACGATTTGTTTCACTACTTCACATTTCCACCATCATTGAGAACTCGAAACTCTTGAAACTCCTCCTTCCTCCATGTCATGTGACGCGAGCAACCACTGTCGATATACTATTTAGTGTCAAACTGCTCCTCACGCATAACCTATGGAAGTTAAGCAGATTTAGGAACCCAAAGTTTCTTGGGTCCTTGTGAGCTTTTTACAGAAAGAGGAAAAGTAATTGCTAGATCAACCATATAAGTTCGTTTAACCAAAGTGGTTTCATCTTTCTTAGTTATGGTGAGCACTTTTACTTTATTATTTTTCATTTGCGTTACTTTTGAATTAGATTGTTTTTGTTTGTTTTTGATTTGATTCTTGAAAAATTCTTTCTCAACTTTCTTTAAGTTATTGGTCGATTTCTTGGTTTGAGCATCAGAATGCGAGACTAATTTTCCCTTTCCTTTGATATCTTTGAGCGAGGCCTTCGTGGGTTGAGAGTGATGAGATTTTGGTTTCTCAGTGGGCTTCTTTGAAAAAGAGTGTTTTTGAACAAAGTTCCTTTTGGGTTTTGTTGGATTGTGTTGTCTTAGTGTCTAAGTCCATAACTATAATTGGTATGTACTTGACCCGATTGGCATGGTCCATTTGGGTTGCATGACATCAGAACAATTTGGATAGAATTTTGAGAGAAAAGGATATTTATGATTTGTTAATATATTATAAGTTCTAATATATTAAGATGAAATCATATTATTTAATTAGTATTGATCAAGAATTAATTTGGAACTAATTTTGTGATCAAAAGGAGACTAATTAAATCTATGGGGATTGATTGTGTAAATCATTCATTCTTATATATGTGGGATCTAAGCAGTTAATATCGGCGATTTCCAGGTGAGATATTGGTTATCAGTACTTTTCAAAATAGCGGTGTCAAATATCGTTCCAAAATATCGGACCGCAAAAATCGGTGATATTTACCGATATTTCTAGGCGATTTCCAAGTGGAATATCGGTTAAGTAATTTTACTTGCTTTTTTTAGTGTTAAGTTATGGCCTTAAGTCTTATGGACTTAACTTAACTGAACCTGTTGTTATGTTAAGTGCTTAATTGTTAGTTTTAGGTCATAGACTCATGTTTTAAGTATTAACCGATCTTATTGTTATGTTAATTGTTACATACTTAACTGTTAACTTTCTAGTTTCTATAGGTTTGATCATGTTGATGTGTTAAGTACATAATTCTTAAACGATGATGATGATATTAGAGTTGATGTGGATGATCTAGATAAAATAATTCGATGCCTTGGTAGATGTGGACTTGGAGGACGATTCCATGGCTTACGTAAGATTATGTTTCAAACATTGATAGTTTTGAATTTTAACTTTTTATATTACTTTTATATATGTTTTATGTTTATATATATATATATATATATATATATATATATATATATATATATTAATTATGCATGATATTAAAATACTGATATCCCACCGTGATAACCTATATCCCAAATATCGGCCCTTGACCGATATTTGATTTTAGACCGCTATAACTGCCAGGGCTTATGATCCATAGTTCTTCATGTTGGGCTAAACCCATGGAGTAACCCATGGATAGTCCATGGAGGTTTTAACCCATGGAGCATGAACAATATGGAAAGACATGAGTTACATGGTGTAACCCTAATAGCTACAATATATAAGGACCCCATGGCTCAAAAAATTGGCACTAAGGTGTGTATTTGAGCATAAGAACTTCTCACTCAAGTTATTCCAATTTGTTGGTGGTGTTGTGTGAACCATTTGAGGTGTCACACTAGAGGTACTAGGCTCTTAAGCTCCATGGAATCAAGCTACTCCATCTTAAAGGTATGTCATTCTACTAGTTTCTTGTAGTATAATGACTTCTTATTATGCTAGTTAGCATGAAACATTGGAATATAGATTATTTGCATGTATAATAGAGAAAACATAGATCCAAGGTTTATAGGGTTGCATGTACACCATAGGAGTGTTAGAATGCTCGAAAAACCCTTCAGTGGTATCAGAACCTAGGCTTGTTTTCAATTATACTTGATGCAACTTATTTTTCAAAGCTGAGAATCTGCCCATACTGAAAACTTGAAGATTTCTGGCTATAAACTCGACGAGTTCATGTGTTAAGTCATGAAGTTGATGATTTCTTGTAAGGAACTCGACGAGTTTGTCTTCCAGTTGGCAGATTTTCGTGTTTTAAGGCTGAAATTGGTCTAGAATCATTACCTTAAACTTTGAACTTATAAAACCTATTTTGATGTGGTAATGTTCATTCTAATCCAATTCAAAAGATAATTTTCAATATATTCATGTTTTGTATTAGTTTAATGATTAGGCTAATTACATGAAAATTGTTTGATATGAACTATCTTGTTCTTATGAGTTTGCTTAGATTAATAGAAACATTATGTGATAATGTGTTTTCAATCCAAATTGATCTAAAAGTTATTCATAAAATGTGTTTTTGTAATATGTCCTCAAGTTATATGAAAAGTCACATTTATGATTCTTAAAACTCATAAGATTTCCATAAGTTATGAAAATGGAGAGTCTCATTTTTAAATGTTTTAAAGCCTTCCATAACTTGTCCTCAAGTTATGGAACTTGAAGGGTTTTTCATTAAAACTACTTTAAACACATAAGTTATGGAATTGAAAAGTTTTTGAATAGTTCAAAACTGGCCCTCACGTTTTGGAATTTGTAAAGTTTCCCTCATGAATACTTTAATTCCAAATTAAACCCTTAGAATTTTAAAAGTTAAAATTCAACCCTTATACTTTATAGTATTATAAGTGAATTATATATATATATATATATATATATATATATATATATATATGTGTGTGTGTGTGTATATATATATGTATAAGATTAAGTCAGTCTTACTGTTAGTAGGCTTCATTCATGAAGCCGGTATATAAGGGGGGTATAAGGTTACTGCCTATAAAATTACAGTTTAATGAGTGTCTACTCTCACCCATCGCTTCCTTAACTGGTGGAGGGTCGTTAGCCGAACGGGTAGGACAAGGACTATAATTCTCCCTTCATTATATGTATAATGATAAATATAAAGTAAATAAACCTTTTATAAATTCCCAATCTTACTTACTTTAGGAAAATGTGAATTCGGTGCTAACCCATGAAATTACACTTTGCACTTTGCTTAAATCGTTAGTGGAGCGTGTGTGGTTAACCGACACACTAACCTGGATTTAACAAGGTAGGCAAAGGGTAACTTAATGTTTATTATAGGATCGGTGAAGCGTGTGTGATTAACCGACACATTAATTAAATGATAAATATAAAGGGTACCAAGTATATTTGCATGGTTATTCACACCTTGTTTTGTGATCCTCGGCATCATAGTCACAAAACTTGAGAGGGCACAATCGAGATTGAAACATGCCATTGAAAAGTTCAATGAATCTCAAAAGATCTAGGAGTTTCAAATCCAATTAAAACCTAATAATTTTTTTTTCATGGTGGAAATTGGTGAATCGTCATTCGCCTACCTTCAAATATTCTATAGCTTGGATTACGGCATCCCTCTTCCAAGTTATAAAATATTATGTTGGGTCCTAACCTTAATATTTCATATTGGGTGTTATATTAAGGACTTTAAATCAACTAACTTGAATTTCTCCCATTATAAATGTCTAGTTTAGAAAACTATGATCTTCCCAAATCTCGGGGAAATCAGACTTCTCTTCCTCCACCCCTCCAATTATTCTCCCTAACCCTCATGTTCAAGGTCACTCAATCCCTATTGGCAAGCAAGGTCTATGTGTGCTCACATCTTGGAGATGAAGTCACATATTGACAAGCTGGGAGAGTTGGGTGTCAAAGTCTTGAGGAAGTTGGATGTTGGATAATCACTTCCTAAGTCACATAGTGAGTTCTTGAAGGACTACTATGTAACAGACAATTACATGACCCTTAATGATCGTATCTATTTGCTTAGTGCTACTGAATTAGCAATGATTTGGAGCACTGGTAAAGCAAAACTGATTAGAAGATCAACTTCCCAAAATACCATGGACATTGACAATGGTAACATTGGATATCCAGAAAAGCTTTCTCTTCCCAATGGAAAGGGATCGGCCATAGTCAACTCGGTTGACCAAATGGTAAAGAGAAAGGCTAAGTCTGAGATAGTCTTGTGTACCATTCGCAAAGGGTCCATATGTTTCTATTGCCAAAGGAATGGGCATTGGTTGCAAAGCTGCCCTAACTACCTGAAACATCTGAGAGAAGGTCAAGTCAAAAAGTTTGACTCTGCTTCAGGTAAGTCCACTATCTAACTCCGTTAAGCTCCTTATTGATGATTCTTAATACAAAATGTGACTTGTTTACATTTTGATGTTTGGCAGGATCAAGCAAAGGGAAGGAAACTTAAAGAAAGAGTATGCTGAATCTGATCGAGAAAATGGATTTCAATCGCCTGGTTTGAAGATCGGATTCTTGAGTTACTACTTAGGAGTTATGATAGATTGCTAGAAAATATGTAATAACATAGTTTTCATTTAAACTTGCATTATAAGGAAAAACGTTTTTTCGCATTTTATAAATAAATAAAATTTTGTTTTATTTTATTTTATATCTCCTTTCAGTGACATTTATGAAAATTGATGTTTGTATGTTTATAGCAATAATGGAAATATGAATTTGATTCTTCCATTTGTGGTAATGTCTAAATTTACCAAATAAGGAAAGATTCTCATCACCCAAGTTTTCAATTGGACCGAAACTTGGAATCATGCAAGTTATATAGTATGATGAATGAGAATTTTCATCTTTGGGAAATTAAGACTAATTCCTTGTTCAAATGTATATGTGAGTCAAGTGAAGGACTAATGGATCAAGTACACATTTGTGCGCACTGGTCAAGTCCACCACAAAAGATCAATAAGACTATTCGTCATGATTTACTAAAGTTTAGTAAATATGATTATACTTAACAGTTTAAGTATAATTCTGAAACACTGGAAAAGTTTCGATGTATGGCAGAACGAATGGGAAGAATCAAATTAGGCAGAAAGATAAAAGTTTCTCAAATCTGAAAAGATGGGAGAGTACTTTAGTATCATGTTTTGTGATCATCTTAATGATTAAGAAACCATATCACAATTGGTCCTCTAAGGACATCTTAGTGCATTCCTATGGCTAAGAAGAGGAATCGTGAATTTTTGAAATGGTTAAATCAAGAAGATGAGTCATACTTCGTTCCAAAAACAAGTCTTAGAGTCATACTCCAAGATTGTAATTTGAGTGACACATCTTAAAGAAGGTTTATTAACACTTGTCAAATGTAAGAGTAAAATGTGTATTACTCTTATACATTTGAAATTGGTAAGTTGTGATGTTTTGGATAAAACAGAAACCAACTTAGACCAATTGTGTGAAGTGTTTGTCTTGATAAGAATCCGCACTATCTCTTGAATATTTGTTTGTCAAAGAATGGGTTTTGGCAAGAGAGTCTTATATGTCAAGAGGACAGTGGGAGTCTAAAAAATCCTAAAAGAATTTCAAGATCTAGTCAAGAATAAAACCTGTAATTTCTCAATAGCTAACAACTTGAGGTTTATAACCTATCGTGCTGACATATTCCTATTTCTGTGCCCATTCCAGTTAAAGTTGGCTTTGCATATGAGTTCTGAGAGTTCTCAATTGGTTGCATAAGAACTTGGAAGCAATGGCAGGTCCTTGTGTTGCCAGATGGCAAGAAGTTAAGATTGCACAAGTTCAGTCCATATGAGTTTGGATTTGTCACTAACCTTGTCTTGTGATTATGCTTATGATAAATTTACATGGATAAGAACATATACACTATAGAAATCTAAGTGTTATAAGGTTTCTCTCTGATTCATGAAAATGACGGTGAGGAAATGCTTTCACTAAGTAGATAGAAACTGTGATATTTGCATTCTCAAAGTCGTTAGTGGAGCGTGTTTGGTTAACCGACACACTAACATGGACTTGTGAGGAATGAAAAAGGTCTAAACAATTGAGACTGTGATTACAACATCTCTTTTCATAGTTCTAAAATTATTTAGACACACATGTGTGCTATGTAAGGAAAGGTGTATGATTTTGATAAAGTTTTTATCAAAGCATCTCGTATCAGAAGTATGAACTTTGGTAAGAAAGTCAATAAAGTATTGATTTCTAGAAGTCCAGTTGATCTCTGAGTACATGTCAAAGCTAGTGGGAGCATAAGTGTTATGCTAATAATCATCATGTTAGTGGGAGCATGATAATTATAGTAAGTGTTGCAAGTTAGCAATGTTAATTATAGAAAACAAAAGTTTCAATTGGAAAAAAAGTTGTTTTGCTATAATTAAGGGATAGGGAAATATACTTAATTTCAATTCTAAAAAGGTTAGATTGAGATTTTAATCATCTTTAGTCAAGGATATATATATATATATATATATATATATATATATATATATATATATATATATATATATATATATATATGTATGTATATATATGAACTTTGTGTTGGTATGGTTCAACATGAGGAAATTCTCTATATATATATATATACACACACACACACACACACACACACACATATATATATATATATATATATATATATATATATATTGCGTTTTCAAATTCGATTATGATTACGACATCTCTCTTCATAGTCGAATTATGAAAACATGGCAAATAAAAACTATTGTAGCAAAAAACTGATCTAGAATCATGTCTTTATGTGAGACATCATTAATTGTGTCCCATATGCTTCAGATATAGGATCGATTGCATGTGCTATAATATTCATCTGCTCTAAATTTTTCCAAATGCCTATGGCATTAAGAGGGAAAAGTACTAGAACTGGATACGACTAAAGTGATCAAGCAATTGTCGTGGACAATCTAAGGTTTACCAAAGATTGGTTGCTCAGGGATAGTTGGAAATATGGTGTAAATTTTTGGAGAGGACCATATTGACATATTTTGAAAAGAGGCAACTCTTGTTCAGAAGTGATAGTCAAAATGAGAATGTGGAAATGTTCCCATAGGTGGAAGTTATTCATTAGATCTATGTAAGATTAGAAAACTTAATGCCAGAAGGATGTTCAAAGAAATGTACTTTGAATATGAGACTTCATTTCCATGGAGTTGATCTCCATTGGAAAACTCTGTAATGTCTGTTGACAAGTCTTTGTGACTTTGCTCATAATTATTACAGAGGATCAGCGCATATAAGTTTAAAATCTAACAGATTTTGGTAAATGGCAGGAATTTGGAATTCATGCATTTGCGGTAAGGATTTGGGATTGTGAAATGAGAATCAATGGAATTATGTTCAATCGATCTATTCCACAAAGTAAAGATCATAGACAAACATAGTGTGCATACTTGGTGTATGGCATGACTAGTGTTTAGAAAACATAGTGTACTTGCTTCGAGCATGGAACAACTATTGTCTTAATTCAAGTATAAAGTTGATAATTTGAAACAGTATGCAATGAATGATGTGTAACCAATATGGTTATAAATAAATGGTGTTCTATTTATATTCGTAAGTTCTGATACCATATTGGATTCGATTATTCATGTGTTTCACTTTGCATGTTTTGACTTCAAGAATAACTAGGTCGTTCTTCGTGAACGACTAAGTTGTTCAAACCATCCACAATTGATAAAACATTTGAAGTAGGTATTAAGGCAAGACTGTCATGAAGCTGGTTTGTAGATGTCCAAGGTATTGGACATAGCAAGAGTTGCTACAACATTCATGAGTGCTCATAAGTTCTAAGTATTGGATTAAACCAACACTCATTTGACTCACTTCATGGATTTTATCACAAGTGATCATGAGATGATAATATCTTATATCATTCAAACCTAGAGATATGAGTTGTTGCTTATGAGTTGGTTATACATTGATTGTACGAAAACGCATTGGTAACTTGATGTTATAAAACGTGTCTTTGTGTATGATTCAAAAAGTAGTACAACAAGCATATGAGTTGAAGTTTATCCATTCTTTTTACCCTTAAAGGGATAAAAGCGATATTTGTGGGCCCCTCGATGATTTAGCGATGACACCCGATGTGCTTGGCCAAGCCTGGACTGATTTGATTTGTTCAATTAGTCGGTTGTCTAAAATCGGAAATCGGGAAACAACAAATGGACATAGAGAATAATTATAATCCATGTCTCAGTCCATATGATATATAGAATGGAGGAATATATGATACCTTATCTAATGGACGCGTCATTGATTTGTTCAGAGTTCGACAACAACTTTTAAGAGCTATGATTGCTAGTCGGATTTTGGAGTCATACGTAATAATAGTTTTAGACTTATCCAAG
The DNA here is from genome assembly GCF_002870075.4 of Lactuca sativa. Classification (NCBI taxonomy): domain Eukaryota; kingdom Viridiplantae; phylum Streptophyta; class Magnoliopsida; order Asterales; family Asteraceae; genus Lactuca; species Lactuca sativa. Next base: position 7,199,901 of record NC_056628.2, read on the forward strand.
TGGGAGACTATTGGATTAGTGTCTAATTCCATAACTATAATTGGTATGTACTTGACCCGATTGGCATGGTCCCTTTTGGTTGCATGGCATCAGAACAATTTGGATAGACTTTTGTGAGAAAAGGATATTTATGATTTGTTAATATATTATAAGTTCAAATATATTAATATGAAATCATATTATTTAATTAGTATTGATCAAGAATTAATTTGCAATTGATTTTTTGATCAAAAGGAGAGTAATTAAATATATGGGGATTGATTGTCTAAATCATTCATTCTTATATATGTGGGCTTATGATCTATAGTTCCTCATGTTGGGCTAAACCCATGGAGCATGAAGAATATGGAAAGACATGAGTTACATGGTGTAACCCTAATAACCACAATATATAAGGACCCCATGGCTCAAGAAATTGGCACTAAGGTGTGTACACATGAGGGTTAGCCGATTTGAGCATAAGAACTTCTCACTCAAGTTATTCCAAGTTGTTGGTGGTGTTGTGTGAACCATTTGAGATGTCACACTTGAGGTACTAGGCTTTTAAGCTCCATGGAATCAAGCTACTCCATCTTAAAGGTATGTCATTCTACTAGTTTCTTGTAGTATAGTGACTTCTTATTATGCTAGTTAGGATGAAACCTTGGAATATAGATTATTTGCATGTATAATATAGAAAGCATAGATCCAAGGTTTATAGGGTTGCATGTACACCATAGGAGTGTTAGAATGCTCGAAAACCCTTCAGATTGCAAGAGAGACAATGCAGACATTGACTGGGATTAGCATACAAACGAGCTTTCACATTTTGATTGGAAGGATTTTCTCTACGAACATAGTTGGAATTTAGGGATTGCCAAAATTGCTTCCATTCATTGAGATTTCTTTGATATCTCAAGTTTATTTTTCTTTTTTGATCCGCAAGTTGCTCTGAGGACTTGTGGATGTTCGCCTTGGGTTTCGCTTTTGTTGCACGAGATTCGTTCGCCACTAACTTAGGTTCGCTTTGAATATCCTTGGTTCCACTTGAAATTCCCTTTTCAAAGCTTGAGCGATTGTTTAGTGGTTCTGCCACATATCTTCCTTTCACTCTCCATGAGGTTCTTTCTGACAAACCCTTCGTTTCGTCTAGGGGTGTTCGTTTGGATGGATCGGTTTGATCCAATCCAATCAAGTGAATCCAAATTAATTTCGGTTTTCAAAACATGGATCCGAATAGTCCAAACTAAATTCAAATCCGATCCGATCCGATCCAATTATAATTCGGTTGGATTGGTTTTTATAATTCAGTTTTTAAAAGCTAAAGCATGTTAAAACAACATATAATTATAATATTACCAAATTTTACACAAGAAGAAAAAATAAATTAGTTAGTTATGTTTTGAAATTTATAAACAACTATTAAGAAGGTATATTATATTTTAATATTTTATAGATATAAAACTTTTGAGAGAAAATTCATATTAAAATTTTTTATTACGTGAAACTTTTAACCTATTTCAAAAAATAAATTACAAAATTAATAAATAACTATAGATATATATTAAAAATAAATAAATAATAAACTGTTATTCAGTTTTTTTGGACGATTCAGTTCTTATTTATAAACCATAACCAATCAAGAATCCAAAATAATAATTCGGTTTTGTCGAAAACCAATCCAAAAATCCGAATATCCGAACCAAATTGTCCAATCCAAATTGTCCAATCGGACAATTCGGTTTTATCCAAATACTGAACAGCCCTAGTTTCGTCTGCATTGTCTATAGGAGCGGACCAAAAGTGCTCATCGCAACCATCTTTGTTGTCTTCGTTGACGATGGACGTAAATTCGATGGTTTATTTTTGTCTAGTCCTTTAGTAGCAAACACCTTACTAGGGATTGTTTGTACTTTAGGAAAAACTGTTGCTTTTGGTTTCAAAATTTTAGGTTTATTTTGAGAAATATGTGCAAATTTAACCGAATTTTCAGAAATCAAAGCTTTTGCAGGCTCAGTTTCACTTCTAATAAACTCTGAGCAGTACACCTTATCCTTTACATAGATTTCGCTCATATCACTGTCCTCATCGAATTCGTATGGACTTTCAACATTTATCTTATTGTCTAAACTCAATTTGGGACTCAATGAATTGGATTTCTGTATAGTATCATATTTAATTTGCTTCTTATCGTTTTCATCCAAAAGTTGTTTTAACATGTTTTTGTGGTCTTTGGACTTAATGTATGATTCAATTTGTTCTAGTCATACCCTGTAAGCATCAGAAGTCTCGTCAGATGAGACAATGGATTCACAATTATAACAGTCAGCGTTAATTTCGTCTTCCTTTAATTCAAGAAATGGTAGAATCATCTTGTGAATTTTCTCACCAATCTCACAATCAAGGTGCAACTGAGTAATGTTAAAGTAAATCCTTTTAGCAATTAAACAAAAAATGTTATGTTGTTTTAAAAGCATCAAATTGTCTCGTTGCAATTAAATTAATTCATCCCTAGACATAGACAATTCCGACTCGATCTTCGCTATCCACATCCACCTCTCATCACTTTTCGACGAAACCCTGCTAATTTGATCAGTTAGTTTAGAGTTTGTCAAGTGAGTTCTTTTTAAACTATCACTAATGCTTGAAAAAGTGAATTTTAGGTCGTTTAATTCAGTTTCGTATCTAGACACAGGTATATTAAGAGATTCAAGAATTAGATTTACCTTGTTGATCAAATGTTCACACTCGTTGATTTGTTCTGGAACTGGTCTTGCTGTGAAATACCTATCATCTCTTCTTCCACTCCCAGTAGCATACTCCTACATCTGTGACCCATCATTTGTCACCATCAAACATCTTCCTGCAAACCGCGAACTCTCTTCTTTTGCAACGAATGCTCTGCCATGTGTGGCCCTGCGAACTTCGTCAACTTTAGAGTCTGTCGACCAAACCTCAATCCCGCCAAACTCGTTTTCAACCATATTTTCCTACACAATCAAAGCAGGCATAGAGTTATCAAAAACCTTTTTTCTTCTTGATCTCTTCCAACTTTCGCATGTAGTAAGTCTCATCATTTTCTCCTTCTTTCTTCTCATTTAACCTTCTTAGCATGCACTCCTTAGCCAAATGATTTTTTCCATGAAAATAGTTGCAGTCATAGCCGGAGTCACCCATGAGCTTCTTTTCCTTCTTATCTTCCTCTTTTTGAGAAGCGCTTTTATTTTCCTCTTCTACCTTTTCTGAGCTGTAGCGACCCTGATAGTTTCGGTTCTTGTTTGATGAAAATTTCTTCCTTGCGAATCGAAACAATCAAATCATGCTCCTCGTTTGTAAGGTCACATTCAGAATGATCAAACTTAGACTCATCCTCTGCAACTGTCTTGCCATTCGCAACAAGAGCTAGAAACCCCATACCAGAAACAACTTTCGCTTCTTTCGACACCTCACTTTCACGTGCTTTAAGAATCCTAACAAGCTTGGCTAAAGTGCAACTTTTGAACTGTTCGTGCGTTTTGACGGTAGAGACCACTGCCATCCACTCAGATCTAAGCCCATTCATGAGAGTAACCTTTTTCTCGATCACCTCATGTCCAATACCATGTTTCATCATCTCGCTAAGAAAATGATTGTAGCGATTGAATGTTTGGCTAAGATTTTCTTCTGGATTTTGTGCGAAAGCCCCAAACTCCGAAAGCAGGAGTGTTTGTGTAGAATGCTCAAGATCTGCGTCAGTGAAGTAAAGATCTTGAGCCGATCCCAGATGGCTTTCGCCGTATCACATGAACTAACTATATGAAAAGTATCGGCCTGCCAAGCGAATCTAATGATCCTCATTGCTTTGACGTTGATGATGAGTTCCTATTTCTCATCCTGAGGAACACCCTTCACATCAAGGAGCAGCTAATTGTATTCCTTCTGAGTTTTGATAGCTCTTTTGGTTTCTGTATGAACAAATGGACCTAGGGTAAGGGCTTCCCATATTAAATAAACATTATCATATGAACCGAGAATGTAATCTTCAAAATGAAGCGCCCAAACTTCATATTCATGAGGGAAGAGAATCGGGATCCTAGTTGTTGATCCAATACTGCTTGAAATATTTAAGGAGTTGATGTAAGAATCATCGTGTTGCATGAAGATATTTTCTTTGATACCTGTAGAGAATAAAACGTGTAAACTAAGATAGTTTATAGGGTAATATCAAGATCAATTTATGCCGTCAAGATGAATTTGAGGATGACTGAACCAGATCCTATATTAACGGAAAACCTAAAACTTTGTAAATAGAAGAGATGCATATAGATTACACAGTCTCCCGCTCTGATACCAATTGTTAGGATTAAAAACCTTTAAGATCGTTTAGATTCAAAAAAAGTAAAAGCATGAACACAAGAATGATTCAAATATTGCTGAATGATTAAGTGTCACGCCTCAAAAGAACTCAATGAAGAATTGCTACTATAGACGATTGATTAGGGTTTACACAATAATATCAGTGTTTACTACGATGCATGAATGCATCTTAAGTACTTAAACCCTAGATATAAATACGAGTGGAGAGGCCCAACTCATTTACAAAATAAACTAAATCAATAAGGCCCAAAGACACAACACTATAATCCCAACAAATCTTAAATATGAATGTACAAAAGAGAAGTTGCAAGTTCTATAACTTGTAGCTTGTATTTAAGATGGATGAAATAAAAAAATCAAATAAAAGAAAGAACCAAAATTTTGTTCCTATTTATGCTCATCTACATATATATATATATATATATATATATATATATATATATATATATATATATGTATATATATATATGGTTTGGTTTATGTACATGTTTTTGTTTATGAATCCATCTCTAATATTTTGTGGCCACAAATGAAAGCATTCATCTTATTAGATCTAAGTATTCTTTTCAAATATCTGGGTTAGGGTTTCTGGAGGCGGAAAAGGATGTGTGGTGGTGTAGTTATGCGTTGGTGGTGCGGTGGTGATTACAACGATGGTGGTATATGCGTATAAAGAAAGAGAAAAATAGGGTGAGCTGTGGTGGTGGTTGTGACAGGCCGAGAGTGGAAAACAATGGTAACGAAGGCGAATCTGGTTATGATGTCTAGGTTTTAAGAAATAACAGAGATGAGAATTCTGAGTTCAACTTTAAATCCCCCATTTCATATTGGGAACATTATAGTTGCAGGTTCTTTTGTAGTCTATACATCGCAAGGAAGATGAGGCTTATAACACTTCATAAATAATTTTGAAGAAATGATAACATAAGTGTTTCTAGCTCACATGGTAAAGTCTATGGTGTGAGAGTATGAGGTTAAGGGTTCGAGTACCCTTCCCTTTTTCTCTAAAAAATCCGATTTTTTAATTGTAAAAGAATGAAATGCCATATCAGCTACCATGTAAGCTCATCAATCAACTTGACGCACTACCCCAATAGTTAACTTGCTGAAAAGGTAAAAAAAAGGGTTGAAGTGTTTAAATAACCGATTTCTTGTCTTTTTTCGTTAATGAAATTTAATTTAGGAATATATCATAAACTAGCCCAAAACTTTAGGACTTTTCTACAATCATAAATTTAATCTATATACGTATATTATCTAATCCTAAACCTTCCACACACACATGAATCAAGCATCATAGCCCTTAGCACCCATAGTTCTCTCCTGCCAATGATTCCACCAAAATCCACCAATCATCATCCCATCCCTACCTCCTATCTACACCAACTCATTTCCCATGCATATCTTTATGTTCTAATTTCAAGACGAGTTTCGTCACCCCAAGAAGAGTTACATGTTTTCATCGTCTTCTTCGAAAATTTGTAACACCCCAAAAAATCAAGGTAAAAATTTTATATTTAATATAATCAAAACACTCATTTATCTTTTACTTAAACATTTAGAAGTATTTCATAATAAAATAGTTATCAGACTACAATCCTAAAATCACAAAGTTGCGGAAAAACATGGGTGTATGCGTTGCGATCAAGCCGGACCCTTCCCTTTCGAACCGGAAGTACCTGAAACCATAAACAATAAACTGTAAGAACAAAACTTTGTGAGTTCCCCAAAATACCACATGACATACATACATGGAGAATTCTATGTGCCAGCCATAGTGTTCCCATTATGTCATGAGCTATATCGTGGTCTTTACTTGCCAAGCTGGGGGCCAATACCCTAGGTCTTTTAGACAAGTACCAAGAGCCACCTCTTGATCTTCCATGCAAGTATCACATAGAAAACAAGCATACAATCTACTTAACTTCTAGGGTCCGAACCCTAGTCTTGCATGCAAATTTTCTAGGAGCCACCTCCAGGTCTTACATACAATGCCAAAGGCCACCCCTAACAATACATAAGCCAATGGGTCGACATTGGCGCCTTCGACCCATTGTACAGTGAGGAGACTCACCTCAGAGAACTGAAACCCATAGATAAATCTCTGACTGCAGATCAGCTAAAATTCTTGCGTTATCAATCATAAAATAACATCTAGTCAACAGTTGGATCCTGACTCACACTAAGAGTCCAAATTAGGGTAAAAAACCTTTTTACCCTTTTTTGAACTTGGCCCAAACCAAATGTCCAAAAGCCCAAAATCTAAAATAATCACCCAAAGTCCAAATATGGCCCAATTTTCCAAATTGGGCCCAATCCCTTTCATGGATCTTCACCCAAGAAAGTCCAATAAAATCTAAACAGCCCAATAATTGAATTCAGATGGCCCAACAAGGCCCAAGACAACCAAAGACCAACATGCCCAAAACCAAGAGCCGAAAATGATCGAAGCCCACTCTGTTGAGTATGCGGGGCGTACTTAGCTTGTACGCTCAACATACACGCTTAAGGGATTGTATGTGCAACGTACATGCTTGTATGTCGAGCGTACTCCACCAACTTGGCCAACTTTTCGTTTTCAACTCTTAATCGATTAAGACTTCAACCCAAACTCAGATCTGACTTCCTTAAGGTGGTTTATCACGTAAATTTCAAGCTTTATGTGTATGCATGTCTTAATGGGACTTTAGAGCTCAAAAGAGCTTAATAAATGAGTTAACACATGCATGAGACCAAAACCACCATAAAGTTTGCACCTTTATGCTCAAGAAACCCTTAATGTGTCCATATCTACAAGGATAAGCTCCAAAAATGACCTTAACTCACAATCACTAACCCAAAGGGACCAAAATGACCAAAAACAAGCCAAGGAGTAGATCTATGAAATAAGAGGACAAGATTTAAACTTTATACCTAAAAAGCCATGAAATGAAGGTGCTAAAGGTGGATCTCAAGGCCCTCCTCCAAAGAATGAGTCTTCAAGCTTCTTCTTCTACCACCTCAAGATGCACAATACCCACCAAAAGCTTCTCAAGAGCTCAAAAGCACCACCTAAAGGCTAAGGAACGAATTAGAGTTTTCAAGGGTATGGAGGCTGGTTAAACAAGGCAAAAAGAGGCTATATTATGGTTTATATAGGTTAAAATCCCCTAAACTAGGGTTTCAGGTGGGGGACTTGGTACTTCTGAAGGTGTCACCTTGGAAAGGTGTCATCAGATTTCGAAAGCCGAGCAAGTTGGGCCCCCGATTTATTAGTCCCTTCAGGAACATCGCCAAGGTGGGAAAGGTTGCATACCTGCTGGATTTTCCCAATGAGCTTAATCAAATCCATAACACCTTCCATGTTTCTCAGTTTCGGAAGTGCGTGGTTGTTGACTCTGCGGTTACCCCTTTGGACGATATTCAGGTTGATGATCGTCTGAATTATATCGAGAGAGTACTGGCGATCTTCGATATGGAGATGAAGGCCTTACGCAACAAGGTGGTGTCTTTTGTCAAGGTCCAGTGGCAGCACCAGAAGGGTTCCGAATGGACTTGGGAGCCCGAGTCGGAGATCCGAGAGCACTACCGTGATCTAATCGCGAAAACGGTCTTTGAGGACGAAGTCTAATTCAAGTGGGGAAGATTTGTAACATCTTTCCCTTCCAAGGATTTATCTTTTACCTCTTTGTATTCAAATTGTTTGGAAAGTGGCCGATAGGGGCATTTTTATGTTTTTAAAGACTACAAGTGTATGGTGGGCGTACATGCAAGTATGCTGGGTGTACTTGGACTTGCTCGAGTATGCTGGGTGTACACTGGTACGCTGGGCATATGTGGCCTGAATTAAACCTTAATATTTGGGGTTTTATACTATTTAAACACCCATACAGTCCCAAAACCCTTCCTTTTATCAACCTCCACCCCTCATATTGAACCTCCTTGCTAACCCTAACCATTTTAGAGAATATTTGAGCTTTTGAGTGAGTCGTGTGCATTCTTTTTTGTGAAGGAAGATCATCAAAGAAGTGGTGTTGCTCTCATGTCCTTGGATCCAAAATTTTCTCTTCATTGTGCATCTTTTGGAGGTATAAAGCTCTAACCTTGATGCATGCCTCTCTATATCTTAGTTAAGCTTGGATTTCAATCTTTTGTACCAAAATCTAGACCTTTGTGAGTATGAAATACTCAAAAGCCTTTAAGCTATCATTTCAGACGTTTAAGGTAATTTATGTCATAAAAATGAAAGCTTGGATCTTGGTTTGCTTCCATGCAAGAGACGACTAAGTGGGAGCCCTTTGGCTCCGCAGCCGGGCCGGAACCCAGTATTTCCGAGGACTGACGAATGAATTGGAACTTGGAAGGTCTCAGTAGATTGTGGAAAGAAGCCATGTGGCTGCATACCGCTTCAGGTAATTCAGTATTCAGGCAATTTTAGCGTTTGGGCAGTGTGAGTGTTTGTGTTTTAGGTTGCAAGTTCAGACGGAATAGTTGGTTAATTGGGGAGTGACAAGTCACTCACAGCGGGATTATCTGAGCCTTAGCCAAGTATATGTGCTCTGCAGGGATAATTAGGATTGTGATTCTGTTTTCCAGTGGGAACCTCAAGTTATCGGAAGCTGAGTAGTCAGTTTAGAGATAAGTAGACTGGATTTAGAGATAATGATTCAGTATGGGTGGTCTGTCAGGGAGTCAGACCACCTCGAGACTACAAATTTCAAACAGAGTAAGGGGTGATTTGGTTGCAAGGAATTCACTCATCTACCGATCTTAGGGCCATACGAAGGTTGTTTACGGTTACGTTGGGGAGGGTAGGCTGTGCCCAGGGTTGCGGCCATGTTACTTGAGTGGTTTGGCGTGTAAGGAATGGTAATGAATGATTTCGAGGACGAAATATAATTTAAGGCGGGGAGAGTTATAACACCCTGTATATTTAATAAATAAATAAACAAATTATTGAATGAATAGTAGCCCAAAAGTTAATAATTATATAGCAAGGTGTTGGTCTCGAGGAGTTAACTGTCATAATTTTAGTAGATGGGGATTAAAGTGTGAACCCGGACTTAATTTGTAAGTATTTTTGAAGGCAGGGACAAAATGGTAACTTCTGGGACATCATTTGAAGAGAGTTTGGAGGCTAAGGGGCTTTTTGGTAATTTAGGGATCGAATTTGAGAGGAATTGTGGAAACAGGGGTGTAATTGGTAAACCTTGTACCTAAATAGTAATGAATTTTAAGGATATGGGTTAGTTTCGAAATAATTTCATGAGGGAGGGACCATTTCTGCCATCATGGCAATCATTCCCATTGAGTCAGATATATAAGCCTAAGGAACCCTAACCCTAATGTTAACATGTTCAACCGCCAGATCCACCTTATGCCTCCTTCAACTCCGGTGCCGTCACCACCCATCTGCTCTGTTCTCCGACCACCTAGCACCATCGAGCAGCCTCTAGGCACCGCTACCTCATCAATCGCCCTCACCAACCAGCACTTCCAAACCCCCTTTCCGCCTCGCTGCTGCCGCTGCGCTCATTTCCGACGAGAAGATGAAGCCACTGTTTTCCGACGTTTATCTGCCACCATTAGGGCTCCGGCTGCGTGTGGATGCCTTAGTTTGGCTGTGGGTCTCGCACCGCCTTCTCTTTTCTTTGTTTCATTCCCATGGTTACATCACTGCTGCCAAACCGAAGGTCGCTATATTTCGCCGATGCCCACCGTTAGCCACCTGCCTCCGTGAAATGATGGCTGAGTTTGTGGTCTCATAAAGCTGTGTTCGTGTTATGGTGTTATGGGCGTGTGTTGCGATGGTTAGGGCTGCATGAGCATCTTTTGCCCGGAGATATGAAGAAAACCCCACTGCCACCACCGTGAGGTGGTGCCTACCATCCCAAATCCATTGCTGTCGACTCCATGAGCCACCAGGTGGGTGGCTGGAGTGTATACTACTATTTGAAGTGTGTGTTGCATGTGTTTTGTGTGGCTAGAAAATGAAGAACATCCACCACCACTGTGAGGTGGTGGCTGGCACCACGTACCACCGCCGACCACCACAAGGGTGGCTGTGTCTATGTGTGTTTAGCATTAGTGTGTGTTTATTTTGGAGATTTACATTGTAAAATTGTAAACGATAAAGGAATAATGAAAGAAACCCATAACCATCACCGTGAGGTGGTGGCTACCGCCTCCTGCCGCCACTAGCTGCCATGTTGAGTGGCGGTGTGCTTGTTGTGTTTGATTCGTTGGGATGTTTGGACAAAGGGACTAAAACCCTAATGGGCCGAATGAAGCCCTAATTGACCTAAATGCCCAAACATGTGACTAATGAGCCATATGAACCCTAATTGATCAAAAGACCTAACTATTGGGCCTATTGGGCTAAGATGGGGTTGGAAACCCTAATTAGAGTTTTGAAAACCCTAATATTAGATTTATGGGCCTCAGATTTATTGGGACCCACTTTTGGGCCAATGGAATTGAGTTGTGAATTACACCCAATCACACCATATGACTTATCTAGTAGAGTGATGGACTTAATGGATTAAGTCCTTAATGGGCTAAGTGATTCTCACTTAACCCTAATTGTCATTTTATGTGAAACCCTAATCTTACTTGGGCCTAAAGTTGGGCCTTTCTATTGGGCTTTGGTGATTAGGCTATTAATGGGCCATCCAAAATCAAGCATATGGACTAGAATAATTTATGGGCTTTAGGGAAAGGCCCATGTAAGGGGCTTGGGCCCAATTTGGAAAATTGGGCCATAGATTGTCCAAAGTTTGGGCCTTAATGATTATATGATATTGGGCCATTGGAATGTCAAATGTTGGACTAGAATAAATGATTGGGCCTTTGAGTAAGACCATGTAAAGGTCCAAATTGGGCAATATGTTGGGCTTTGACTCATAGTTGACTTTTGGACCTTTGGATTGGGCCTTGGGATTGAATCAAGCTAAGATAGGGGTAAAGCGGTCTTTTACCCCAAGCGTGGACTTATGGATATGTGGTGGAACCCAATTACTGACTGGGTCTAATTTTGATGATTGACAGTTCGAGAACCTGTCATCCAGCAGTTAGAGTTTTGTCTATAGGACTTCAGCAGTGTGAGGTGAGTTACCTTCCAATAGAAGTGGGTCTAAGGCACCAAGGCCGACCCACTAGTAGTTGATTATAGTTGAGATGATTGTCTTTGTGATAATTGTTTGGTTTTCTAGTACATGGTATGTTTATGTGCAAGCATAACATGTTATATGTGATAGTGGTAGTAGGAGGGTAATAGTCTCCGAGTTCGGTTGTTAGGACCGGAGGGTAGGTCGGGCACCCCATTTATTCCGCACATGAGATCCTTGGGATTACACTTTGATATTATTTTATGATAACATGTTTGACTAGTGACACTTTGGTTTTGACATGAGATGTTATTATGGATGTTTTTATACTTATGGTTTTATAACAACTTATTTAAAAATGAAATTTTTGGCCTTGAATTTTAGGATGTTACAAGTTGGTATCAGAGCCTTGGTTTGAGGGATTTGGATACACTCCCGAGTGTGTCTGGACTCAAATTAAGGACTTGGTATGGAAATTTTCAAAAGAAAAATCATTTTCTACAAAGAATTTTGAAAAGAATTTGAAAAAAGAAAAAGGAAATTTGAAAAGAACAAGGTGTGTGATGCGTGCAATCAGCCGAGCTCAAGTAGGTGTTCCCTAAGATACCCATACATGTTATGATCTGATTATGACAACTGCATGCTAGATTAGGGCTAATGATCTAGGAAGGATGCCTTATATTCCTACTGTATGTGTATGAGAACTGCATGCTAGATTAGAGCTAAGGATCTAGGAACATGCATTATATGCTTGTTGTATGTGCTTGATGAGCTGCATGATAGTACTGATCAGTCAGTGATAGGATTGCCTATGTAGGTTATGCCTAATTGTACGAGCCTTAGAATCTCAAGCCAATATAGATTCCTGATAAGAGGATATAATGATTTGATTGGAGTATGTTGGTTAGATTTTCCATTGTCTGAATGCTACTTGCCTTGTGCTTTGTGGGACTCTTAGTAATGTGAGCTAGCTATTAAGTGAATATTCTAAGTCACATGTGGCACAGGCTGGGTAATCTCAGAGTATAGATTTGACCCTATTATGCAGCTATCGTCTAAGTCCAACCGTTCTAGGGATAGATCTTTTACTCGAAGGATTATCTGATCTCTGTCGCATGTGATGGGTTTTAGGCATAAGAAAAATCATATGTGCTCATACAAACCCTAATGCTTGGATCTAGGTTTCTCTATTGTACATGCTTTGAATCCAAGACTAATAAACTTAGATCTAACATATTATAAACTGAATTAGGGTTTATAGAATTACCTTTGATTGTTATAAAGCAATAACAATCAATTCCTTGCTTGGATTGGCTTCAAAAGCTTAGTGCCTCAAGTGCTGCACCTCTAATGGAGTCACAAACACCATATGCAACTTGGATGAAGAGGAGAAGAAAGGGGAGGCACCAAAAACGGCTGGAAACCCTAATGGAAGACTTGTCCACGTTTTTGGGGCATAGGGGCCCTTTATATACATGTAGGCTATTAGGGTTTACAACTAGGAAACCCTAATCTGACTGCTTAGGCCCTAAGCAGCCCATGGACTCCTTAAACATATCCCTTGGACGATTTCTAATGGGCTTCCCATAGAATTCGTCCAACCTATATATTATTAGGTGATCCATAGCCCAATTATAATTATCTTATAATTACAACTTCAGTCCCCTAAGTTTAATTAATCTCTTTTAGCCACAAAATTAATTATCAATTAATTCTTGACTAATATTAATTAAACAATATGATTTCTCCTTTAATATATTATTCTCATAATATATTAATAAATCATATTTAAACCTTTCTCTCCTTAAATCATCCTACATATTGCTATGGTGAAGGCAACCCAAAAGGACCATGCTCATAATCGGGTCAAGTACATACCAAAATAGTTATGGACTTAGACACTAATCCAACAGTCTCCCACTTGGATAAGTCTAATAACTATTTTCCGTATGACTTCATAACCTGATCAGCAATCGTAGCTTTCAAAAGCCTCTGTCAACTCTGATCTTATCAGATAGCGTGTCCTATAGATAAGGGAATATATATTCCTCCATTCTCAAGATAGCGTATAGACAAAAGACATGAATTTTAATCATTCTCTCTATACTTTTTCCCGACTTCCGATTTATGACGACTGATAACAGACTACAATTGAACACATCAACTTAGTCCCGACTTGGCCAAGTGCTTAGGTGTCATCACTAAATCATCAAGAGGCCCACATATATCGCTTTTATCCTACTTTGGGTAAAAGGAATGGATAAACTTTGACTCATATGCTCGCTTGCATTTACTGATCGAATCACACACAACAATAAGTTTTATAACACCTAGTTATTGGTGCGTTTACTTATTATCAATGTGTAACCGACCAACAAATAACAACTCACACGTCTCGGTTTCAAGAATATACAATATTAACGTCTCACTAATCACTCATGATAAATCCATGAAGTGATCCAAGTGAGCGTGAGTTTGATCCAATACTCTAATCTTATCAAAGCACTCATGAACTCTGCAGCAAACTTGTGCCATGTCTAAACACTTCAGACAATCTACAGACAGATTCATGACAGTCTTTATTCACACCTACTCCCAACGTATGACCGACCGTGGATGTTTGAATAACCTAGTTATTCTGGAAGTCAAAACATGCAAACTGAAACATAACAATAATACTTAATCCTATATGGCCCCAAACTTGTGAGAGCAAATAAAACACTTCTATTTATCCACCATATTGATTACTTATTATTTATCATTTAATGTTTCGGATAATCAACTTATTACTTGAATTACAACGACAACTGTCCCATGCTCTAAGCATGCACACTTTGTTTCCTATGGTCCATGCTTTGTGAAATAGAACAATTGAAAACTTTTCCAATGATTCTCATTTCACAATTCCTCAATCCCCATTATTAGTGTAAGAACACAAGGTTCTTCCACTACTAGAATATGCTAGATTCTAACATTTTACGCAACGATCCTTTCGTAAAGTCATAGCACAAAAGTCACCAAGACTTGGCTAATGAGATTACAAAGTACTTACTTAGAAATTGTTACAAGACAATTCTATAAACGTGAAGTCTCACATTCAAAGTACATTCCTTTGAACATCCTTCTTGCATAAAAGTTTCTAATCTAGACATAGATTCTTAATATCCAACTCCCAATATGGAAACATTTCCACATTTGCCATATGACAACTCATTCTTAATAGAATCTTATCTATTCATAATAATGTCGATATGGTCCATCCAATACCATACTTCCAACTACTCACAAGCGACCAATCCTCAACGAACTTTGGATCGTCCTTTGATAGTTGTTTAATTATTTTAGTCAAAACCAATTCTAGTCCTTTTTCCCTCTTAATGCGCTAGACATTTAGAAAATTTTAGAATGGTCAAATATTATAACATTTGCAATCGATCCTATACCCGAAGCGTATGGGACACGATGCATAATGTCTTACATAAAGATATGATACTTTACCAATCTTTTGCCATAATATTTTATGTGTCATGTTCTCACAATTCGAACTATGAAGAGGGATGCCGTAATCATAATCGAATTTTAAGAACACACAATGTATCCTTTGACTGAAAAAATATTAAAATTTCTCAATCTAAGCTTTAGATTTTGAAACGAAGTATAATATTCTCTCCCTTAATTATACTAAAACAACTTTTCACCCCATGCAACTTTGCAAATTGAATCTTTGTTTTTCTATAATTAATATTGCTAACTTGCAATACTCGCCATAATAATCATACAAGCATAACACTTATGCTCCCACTATCATGATGATTATTATCATATAAGCATAACACTTATGCTCCCACTAGCTTTGACATGTATTCAGAAAACAAATGAACTTCCAGAAAACAATGCCTATTGAATTTCTGAAATTCATATTTCTAATACAAGATGCTTCGATAAGCCTTTATCTAAGCTTCTTAAACTTATACACCTTTGCCTTAGATAGCTCATATGTGTGCTTAAACAATTCAGAACTTACGTTACTAAGTTCCAAATGTTGAAACTAATTGCCAAATTTCATAATTCAACTATGGAAAGGGATGCCGTAACCATAATCGAATTTTGAGAATACAATTTTTCACAATCGTTATCTTCTTAAAATCTCTTTTAGTGAAAGCATTTCCTCACAGTCATTTTCATGAAGGAGGGAATCTTATGACACTTAGATTTTATGGTGTATGAGTTCCTATCCATGTGAATTTGCCAAAACCAAGGTTTGCGACAAATCCAGACTCATATGGACTGAACTTTCTTAATCTTGATTTCTTGCCCTATGGTAACACGAGTGCCCACCATGTCTTCCAAGTAGTTTAGTAACTTGTCCTTACATATCAATGTACTTTCCATCGACTAAGGCTCTAGTATGCATTCAAATGAGAACTCATAGAACTCACATACACAATTAACTTAATTGGAACGGCACAGAAAACAAAATAAAGTCAGCACGATAGGTTGCAAACCTCAAGTCGTGTGCTAGTGATGATCGATTAGGTATATTCTTGATTTGTTCTTGAAACCTTTCAAGACCATTAAGACTCCCACTGACTCCTTGACATATAAGATTCTCTTGTCAAGAAACATTTCTTGACAAAGCAAATATTCAAGAGTTAGTGTAGTTCTTATCAAGACAAAACACTTCATAAATTGGTCCTAGTTGGCCTTTGTCTTATCCAAGACATCACAACTTACCAATTTCTAATGTGCAAGAATAAGAAAACTTTTCCAAATTCCATATTTGATGAGTGTTATAAACCTACTTAAGAATTGTCACTCAATGTCACAATCTTGGAGTATGACTCTAAGACTTGATATTGGAACGAAGTATGATTGACTCTTTGATTTAACCATTTCTACAATTCTCGATTCCTCTTCTTAGACATGCAAATGCACTAAGACTCACTTAGAGGATCAATTGAGATATGGTTCTTAATCATTAAGACTTCATCATAAAACACAATAAAAGGTACTCTCCCTTCTTCTTAGAATGAAGAAACTTTTATCTTCCTGCCTTCTTGATTCTTCTTATTCGTTCTGCTATTGATTGAAACTATTTCAGTTAACTCAGAATTATACTCAATCTTATAAGTATAATCATATTTACTAAACTTTAGTAAATCATGACGAATATCTTTGTCACTCTTGTGGTGGACTTGATCAACGTACAACCTAGTGTACTTGATCGCCTAGTCCTTCAATTGACACTTTGTCAAAGAATTAGTCTAAGTTTCCCAAATGTGAAAGTTTTTCATTCATCATACAATACACATTGCATGATTCCAAGTTTCTGTCCAATTGAAACTTGGGCGATGAGAAACTCTCCCTATTTGGTAAACTGTTGACATTTCCACAAATAACATAATTAAGAATCAAATCCATTATTGCTAATAATAGAAACATTCAAACATCAATTTTTTTTAATACATGCCATTGCAAGGATAAATAAATAAGATAAAATCAAAATTCATTTTATTGCGGAAAAAATTTGTCCTTACAATGCAATTCAATTGAAAAAACTATGTTATTACATATTTCTTAACAATCTATTCTAACTCCAAGTAGTAGCTCAAGAATCCAATCTTCAAGTAATGCGATCGAAATCCATTTCTTCACGATTAGATCCAGCTCACTTCTTCCCTTAAGCTTCCTCTCTTTTCTTCGATCCTACAAAACATCAAAATGCAATCTTATCACATCATGTATTAAGAATCTAGAATAGGAACTTAAAAAAGAGTTAGATAATGGATTTTACCTGAAGTAGAGCCATACGTCTTGACTCTCCCATCTCTTAGATCTTTCAGGTAGTTAGGGCAGCTTCGTCTCCAATGCCCCTTCTCTTGGAAATAAAAGCAAATGGACTCCTTTGGCACAGCACATCGGACAATCACAGACTTAGTTCTTTCTGGACTTCCAATGTTGCCAGTGTCCATTGAAGTTTAGGAGTTTGATTCACTAGACAAATTTGCTTGACCAGCACGCCAAATCATTGCTGATTCAGCATCTATAAGCAAATAGGTGAGATCAATTAGGGTCACGTCGTGGTCCATCATATAGTACTCTCTAACGAACTCACTATATGATTCAGGAAGTGACTGAAGAACCCAGTCAACAACCAACTCGCTTGAAATCTCGACACCCAACATGCTTAACCTATCAATGTGTGACTTCATCTCTATGACGTGTGCACACACAGGTTTCCCATCTTCATGTTTACTCGCCAAAAGGGCTTGAGTGAGCCTGAACTTTTCAAGCCTTTGAACTTGTGGCTCAGGGAGAACAATTGGAGGAGGTGGAGGAAGTGAAGCATGACTCTCATTTCCTTGATCGTATCTCGGAACGTCATCTTCATTTGGAAAGCTTGTTCCAAAGGATTTGGGAAGACCATTGCAAGATGTAGACATCTACAAAACGGGAGAAAATTCAAATTAGGTTGATTAGAATTCTTGATGCAACACCCAAATGAAACATCAAGCTAGGATCCAACACAATACTCTACAACCTAGAAAAGGGATGTCATAATCTAGTTGCAGAATATTTGAAGGTAGGTAAATGATGATTTACCAATTTCCACCATGAAAAACGAAAAGGAAGTTTAAGTTTTAAATGAATTGAAACTCCTAGATCTTTTGAGATTCATTGAACTTTTCAATGGCATGTTTAATCTCGATTATGCCCTACTATTTGTGACTGGGATGCCGAGGATCACAAACAAGGTGTGAATAACCATACGAATCACGTGGTGCACCCAATGCTACAATCACCTAATCAATGTGCCGGTTAGCCACACACGCTCCATCGATCTATGATAAGCATCGAGCCACCCTTCGCCACCAATGTCATCCCCAAATTAGTGTGCCGGTTAACCACACACGCTCCACTAACGTTTGACAAGGGTACGAAGTGTAATTCCATGGGTTAGCATACAATTTCACATTTTGCCTAAAGTAACTATGATTTGGGAATTTGAAAAAGCATTTAGTTACTTTGTACTTCATTATACTTATAATGGAAGGTTTCTGTCCTATCCTACCCGTTTGGCTAACGACCTTTCACTAGTCAAGAGTGCGGTGGGTAAGAGTGGATACCCATTCAATCGCCATTTTATAGGCAATTTCCTTAAACACCCCTTATAGACTAGCTTCGTGAATGAGGCCTACTAACGGTAAGACTGACTGTTTACTCATACATATATAATATTAGACTTTTAATGTTATATATAGTATAGGGTGTATTTTACACTTTTAAAATACTAGGTGTTTTAACTTAGTAAATTATACTTTTAATTTAATTAAATGTAAACCAAAACTTTATGGGTTTATTAAATCACCTTTAATTATACACTTTAATTAATTAATAAAACATAAGGGTGTGATTTGAACTTTTCAAAATACTAGGGTTTTAGAATTTAACATTTCAAAATTAACCTTTTAATTAACTTTTAAATTCCAAAAGTTTTGAGACTTTTCAAAACATAGGGGATCAAATAACAAATAACATAAATTAAACAATTAATTTCATAATTATCTATATTTGACCTAATCTTATTTTAGTCATTAGATAATTACCAAATAACTTTAAATAATCCATATTTATCACATAAAGAAACTATTATTTAAAAGATTTGAAATTATCTTTTGTTTTATGAAGGATAATCACCCAAATATAATAAAAATCGGATTTTATCATCAAAATACGTTTTTGGTATTAATCCTTCAGCAAAACAGCAAGAAATCCCGATATTCCCTCTGTCTGACCCCTGGACTCGCCGAGTCAGGGACTGGACTCGCCGAGTTCGTCCACTGACTCGCCAAGTCAGGTCGGGCAGAGGCCAAAAAAATCGTTTTTCAGCAAACAAAACAGTTAAGCATCACATACAACTGAAACCAATCAAGGCTCTGATACCACTGATGGGTTTTAGGCATCAGAACAATCCTATGTGCTCATTCAAACCCTAATGCTTGGATCTAGGTTTCTCTATTGTACATGCTTTGAATCCAAGACTAATAAACTTAGATCTAACATATTATAAACTGAATTAGGGTTTATAGAATTACCTTTGATTGTTATAAAGCAATAACAATCAATTCCTTGCTTGGATTGGCTTCAAAAGCTTAGTGCCTCAAGTGCTGCACCTCTAATGGAGTCACAAACACCATATGCAACTTGGATGAAGAGGAGAAGAAAGGGGAGGCACCAAAAACAGCTGGAAACCCTAATGGAAGACTTTTCCACGTTTTTGGGGCATAGAGGCCCTTTATATACATGTAGGCTATTAGGGTTTACAACTAGGAAACCCTAATCTGACTACTTAGGCCGTAAGCAGCCCATGGACTCCTTAAACATATCCCTTGGACGATTTCTAATGGGCTTCCCATAGAATTCATCCAACCTATATATTATTAGGTGATCCATAGCCCAATTATAATTATCTTATAATTACAACTTCAGTCCCCTAAGTTTAATTAATCTCTTTTAGCCACAAAATTAATTATCAATTAATTCTTGACTAATATTAATTAAACAATATGATTTCTCCTTTAATATATTATTCTCATAATATATTAATAAATCATATTTAAACCTTTCTCTCCTTAAATCATCCTACATATTGCTATGGTGAAGGCAACCCAAAAGGACCATACTCATAATCGGGTCAAGTACATACCAAAATAGTTATGGACTTAGACACTAATCCAACAGCATGTGGCTATATTCATGAGGTAACTAGTTGAAAATACTGGGAATCTTTCAGTAGCTGAGGACTGGGTGGGTTTGGGAACCTAGGAAAGCCTAGGATATGTTCCAGTGGGTTGGTAGTGAGGATAAGTGAGACTTGGGTACATCAGTTTGAGGAAGTGACTTGGAGGATTTGGGAGGATTGCTAAGGAAAGTATAGATAGGTGTGGAAGGTAGTATTAGGCCCGTACTACTGAATGCACATGATCCATACTCGAATCGGTGAGAGTCTTGGAGAATCTGAGAAGCTTTGGGGAGAAGTTTGTGACCCGGTTTGGGGACAGAGGATGTTCCAGTTGTTGCAGCTTAGCCATTGGCAAGTGAGCTAGTGAGGATGCTAGGGTGTCAGACCCTGAAGGATATGATTTCCAAGAGGTTGCAGATGCGAGATCGATTTGGAGCACTTTGAGAAGAGAGGGTTGTGCCAGGTGCATATAGTAGAGGGTCTCGAAGAGAGACCCAAGACTTCTGATCATCGGATGAAAGGCCAGCAGGGCCGGAGTCAGTGCAGCACGTACGGGAAAGTGCACAAGGGAGTTTTTTGCAGGGTAGCGGGGTTGATCATGTCAGTAGAAGGTGATCAGTATTCCTCCAGATGTTGCGGGTATGTCATCTTCTATTGCTACTAGATGGATGTTAGGAATACGTATCGCTTGGAATTATGAGTGAGTTTCGATAAGTCAGATCGCAGGTTGGTTTCCTGTTAGTGTATGGATTATTAAGGATCATATATGCCATCATGCATGCCAAAAAGTCCTTGATGAACCTGCAGAGGGGCGTATCTTGCGAAGTGAGTGCCACATGTACCGTTATCATCCCGAATCTTTGTCGGGATCTGTGCAGGGGTATTATATAGAAGATACTCGGTCAGGGTTAGAGCAAAAGTTCTCCAATGAAGTCAGCGTTCAGTGATTCTATCATGGTTCAGTTATGGTCGACAATTGTCTATGGATGAACTTCAGAGTTCAAGGCACTACCGTTGCTAGGGGCGGACTGGTAGCATGAAGATGGTCTTGTCAGCTGCTGGTGTTAGGTGCATAAATGGTTGGTTATTGGATGTTCAATAGAATTGTATCATCGCATGGGTTGTATTCGGTTAGAGTTCAGTGGTGCTGTAAGATTGGAAGTGGGAACGAGGACTCGTCAGCCAGAGTGAAGGTTAAGTCTTCTAGTTGTTAGCATGGGAGTTGGATTGAGGTATCAGACTGGACCAGATTTCAAGAGTACTCATCAAGATTTCCGAGGATGGACGATCTCAAGGTTTAACCGATGATTAATCGCTAGCATTGGTAAGCACGGGTTGTAATCAGTGGGATATTAGAAAGCAAGAAGGATTGGGAATCCTTCAATTCTCACGTGTCGTGAAGACTTAGTCGAATCTAAGTGGGGGAGAGACTTTTTGTAAAGTTCTCCAAATGCGAGTTCTGGTTGCGCAAGGTGCAATCTCTCGGGCACCTTGTTAACCAGAAGGTTATTCTGGTCGACCTGGCCAAGATAGAGGTCGTGATGCGGTGGGAGATTCTGAGGTCTCCAACTGAGATTCAGAGTTTCCTGGGTCTAGCGGGTTATTACCGGAGCTTTATACGAGACTTGTCTGAAATTGTGGTTCCTTTGACCCGATTGACCAAGAAGTCGGTGGCCTTTCACTGGGGGCCAAAGCAGTAGGCAACCTTCGAGACTCTCAGACAACAAGTTTCAGGAACCAGGTTAGAGCTCCAGTTAGGACTCAAGTTCAGTTGTGTGTTAGGTCGAGTGCGTGTTCGACCGGTATGGAAAGTGTTGTAAGACGGCGGGGGTAGCCGTAGCATTCACTAGCGACCAGGTAGTATGGAAAGTGTTGTAAGACTGCGGGAGCAGTCGTAGCATTCACTAGTGATCAGGTAGTATGGAAAGTGTTGTAAGACTGTAGCGGTAGCTGTAGCATTCACTAGCGATCAGGTAGTATGGAAAGTGTTGTAAGACTACGGGGGTAGCTGTAGCATTCACTAACAGTTAGATAGTATGGAAAGTGTTGTAAGACTACGGGGGTAGTCGTAGCATTCACTAGCAGTCAGTTAGCACGCAAAGTGTTGTAAGACTGTGGGGGTAGCCGTAGCATTCGCTAGCGATCATAATGTTGTAAGTATGTGGGTGTAGCCGTAGCATTCATGAGGTTGGCAGATAGTGATAGAGTGTCGTGAGACTGCGGGTGTATCCGTAGCATTCATTAGGTTGGTAGATAGCTTGAGCACATTGTTAATACGCGAAAAGAACAGTAGTACCCACCAGTTCGGGTGCAACAGTGATGACGTGGAGATCCACGGATTGGATTTCAGAATTACCCAGATGGATTAGATTTTGTTGAACCAGCGATATGACCGTAGGAACGCCACTACAGTTATGATAACGGAGAAGCAATGGACCGTATGAGGTTGTTTGTGATATAAGGCTACAATCAGTCATGTAGCAATCACTTTTAGCCTTGGAATTGGTGACGTCAGGATTCGACACATGGACCCGATCGATTAGATTAGAAAGTTGTAGAGTCGCAGTGGCATGATAACTAGTAGCAACTAGTTCTAGAGAAGAATTTCGTTCAGAATTCGTGTGAGATGACTAAGTGGGAGCCCTTTGGCTCCGCAGCCGGGCCAGAACCCAGTATTTCTGAGGACTGACGAATGAATTGGGGCCAGGAAGGTCTCGGTAGATTTTGGAAAGCAGTTATGTGGTAGCATACCGCTTCAGGCAGTTTAGTGTTCAGGCAGTTTCAGCGTTTGGGCAGTGTGAGTATTTGTGTTTTAGGTTGCAAGTACGGACAAAATAACTGGTTGATTGGGGAGTGACAAGTCACTCACAACGGGATTATCTGAGCCTTAGCCAAGTATAAGTGCTTTGCAGGGATAATTAGGTTTGTGATTCTATTTTCTAGTGGGAACAGTTATCAGAAGCTGAGTAGTTAGTTTAGAGACAAGTAGACTGGATTCAACGATAATGATTCAGTATGGGTGGTCTGTCAGAGATTCAGACCACCTCGAGACTGCAGATTTCAAACAGAGTAGCGGTGATCTGGTTGCAAGGAATTCACTCATCTATAGATTTTACGGCCTGGCGAAGGTTGGTCATGGTTACCCTGGGGAGGCTAGGGTGTGCCTAGGGTTGTGGCCATGTTACTTGAGTGGTTTGGCGCGTAAGGAATGGTAAGGAATGATTTTGAGGAAGAAATCTAATTTAAGTAGGAGAGAGTTGTAACACCCTATTTATTTAATAAATAAATAAACAAATTAATGAATGAATAGTACCCTAAAAATTAATAATTATATAGCAAGGTGCTAGTCTCGAGGAGCTAACAGTCATAATTTTAGAAGGCGGGGATTAAAGTGTAAATCCGAACTTAATTTGTAAGTATTATTGAAGGCAGGGACTAAATGGTAACTTTTGGGACTTCATTTGAAGAGAGTTTGGAGGCTAAGGGGCTGTTTGGCAATTTACGGATCGAATTTGAGAGGAATTGTGGAAGTAGGGGTGTAATTGGTAAATCTTGTACCTAAATTGTAATGAATTTTAAGGATGAAGGCTGAAAGCGAAAATTATGGGTTAATTTCGAAATAATTTCATGAGGGAGGGACCATTTCTGCCATCATGGCAATCATTCCCATTGAGTCGGATATATAAGCCTAAGGAACCCTAACCCTAATGTTAACATGTTCAGCCGCCACGTCCACCTTATGCCTCCTTCAACTCCGGCGCCGTCACCAACCATCTGCTCCGTTCTCCGACCACCTAGCACCATCGAGCATCCTCCAGGCGCCACTACTTCATCAATCGCCATCAGTAACCAGCACTTTCGAACCCCCTTACCGCCTCGCTACTGCTGTTGCGGTCATTTCCAACGAGAAGATGAAGCCACCATTTTTCGACGTCTATCTGCCATCGTTAGGGCTCCGGCTGCGTGTGGAAGCCTTAGTTGGGTTGTGGGTCTCGCACCACCTTCTCTTTTCTCCGTTTCTTTCCGATGGTTACATCATTGTTGCCAAACCAAAGGTCGCTATAGCTCGCCGAAGCCCTCCATCAGTCATCTGCCACCGTGAAATGGTTGCTGAGGTCGTGATCTCGTGAAGCTGTGTTCGTAATATGGTGTTACGGGTGTGTGTTGCGATGGTTAGGGTTGCAGGAGCGTCTTTTGGCTGAAGATATGAAGAAAACCCCAATGCCACCATCGTGAGGTGGTGCCTGCTAGGGATGAGAGTGGGTCGAAACCTGGATCGGTAGACTCGGACCCAGAAAACCTGGGAACCGGTTAACGAGATATTTTTGGACCGGAAACCGAATCGGTATATAGGAACTGGTTTCGGTTCGGTTCCGGGTAAAGTGGGTTTAGAACCGGAAAAACCGAAAATATCAAAGTGGATCGAATGGAACCGGGTAAAGTGGGTCTAAAACCAAAAAACCCGGGGAACCGGGTAAAGTGGGTCGAATGCATGTTTTAAAATTTCACAAAATACAAAAATAAAGCTGAGAAAAAAAGAAGAAAATTTGCAGCTTTGATATCCCAACTTTAGGAAACTATAAATCATTGAATATGAAACCAACAATGAGAAAATTATAGTCTAAAATCATATACAAACTCTATACTACACTTTGGGAAAAACCGCATGCTATTTCGACTTCAAATGAATTAGATATGCATGTTTTAAATCTATCACAAAATACAAAGAAAGTTGAAAAGCATAAAATTTTCAGCTTTGATATCCAGACTTTTAGAGACTATAAGTCAATGAATAAACACCCAAAAATAATAAAATTATAGTCTAAGATCATCTACAAAATATAAGCTACACTTTGGAATAAAGCTCATGCGAATCCGAATTCAAACGAATGAGATATGCATGTTTTAAAACTATCACATAATATAAAAAAGCTGAAAAACATAAAATTTCCAGCTTTGATATCCCGCCTTTGACAGACTATAATTCAATGAATATAAACCCAAAAATGAGAAAATTATAGTCTAAAATCATGTATAAACTATATTATGGAAAAAAACTCATGCCAATCCGACTTTAAACGAATGAGATATGCATGTTTTAAAATTATCACAGAATACAAAAAAAAAAAAGCTGAAAAACATAAAATTTCTAGCTTTGATATCCCAAATTTGAGAGACTATAAGTCAATGAATATACACCCAAAAATGACAAAATTATAGTCTAAATCTATGTAAAAACTATAAATTATACTATGAAAAAACCTCATGCCAATCCGACTTCAAACGAATGAGATATGCATGTTTTAAACTTTCCATAGAAACCGGTTCCGGCCCCTAAAACCGGTTCCGGTTCTTAAACCCAGTTTACCCGGACCCGAAGGACCCAAAATCCGGATTACATGGAACCCGGATAGAGCCATTCTTTAAACCCAGGACGCGGACCGGTTTTATATATTCCAGTTCTAACGGTTCTGGTTATGGTCTGATTCTCGTTCTGGTCCGGTTTTCCAGTTCTACATCTCATCCCTAGTGCCCGCCATCCCAAATCCGTTGCTATTGACGCCGTGAGCCACCGGGTGGATGGATGGAGTGTATACTACTATTTGAAGTGTGTGTTGCATGTGTTTTGTGTGGCTAGAAAATGAACAACAACCACCACCACCACGTGCCACCGCCGGCCCTCACAAGGGTGGCTGTGTGTGTGTTTAGCATTAGTGTGTGTGTGTGTGTGTTTATTTTGGAGATTTGCATTGTAAAATTGTAAACGATAAAGGAATAATGAAAGAAACTTATAAGCACCACCATGAGGTGGTGGCGGTGTGCTTGTTGTGTTTGATTCGTTGGATGTTTGGACAAAGGGACTAAAACCCTAATGAGCCCAATGTAGCCCTAGTTGACCTAAAAGTCCAAATATGTGACTAAAGGGCCATATGAACCCTAATTGATCAAAAGACCTAGCTATTAGGCCTATTGGGCTAAGATGGGGTTGGAAAGCCTAATTAGGGTTTAGAAAACCCTAATATTGGATTTATAGGCCTTGGATTTATTGGGACCCACTTTTGGGCCATTGGAATGGTGTTGTGAATTACACCCAATCACACCATATGACTTATATAGTAGAGTGATGGACTTAATGGATTAAGTCCTTAATGGGTTAAGTGATTCTCACTTAACCCTAATTGTCATTTTATGTGAAACCCTAATCTCACTTGGGCCTTAAGTTGGGCCTTTCTATTGGGCTTTGGTGATTAGGTTATTAATGGGCCATCCAAAATCAAGCATATGGACTAGAATAATTTAATGGGCTTTAGGGTAAGGCCCATGTAAGGGGCTTGGGCCCAATTTGGAAAATTAGGCCATATATGGGCCAAAGTTTGGGCCTTAATGATTATATGATATTGGGCCATTACAATGTCAAATGTTGGACTGGAATAAATGATTGGGATTTTGAATAAGACTATGTAAAGGTTTGGGCCCAATTTGGAAAATTGGGCCATATGTTGGGCTTTGACTCATAGTTAACTTTTGGGCCTTTGGATTGCGCCTTGGGATTCAATCAAGCTAAGATAGGGGTAAAGGAGTCTTTTACCCCATGTGTGGACTTATGGATATGTGGTGAAACCAAATTACTGATTAGGTGTTATTTTGATGATTGACAGTTCGAGAACTTGTCATCCAGCAGCTAGAGTTTTGTCTACGGGACTTCAGCAGTGTGACGTGAGTTACCTTCGAATAGAAGTGGGTCTAAGGCACCAAGGTCGGCCCACTAGTAGTTGATTATAGTTGAGATGATTGTCTTTGTGATAATTTTCTGGTTTGCTACTACGTGGTATGTTTATGTGCTAGCATGACATGTTATATGTGATAGTGGTAGTAGGAGGGGAATAGTCCCCGAGTTCGGTTGTTAGGACCGAAGGGTAGGTCGGGCACCCCAGATATGCCTGACAATATGCTTATGTTATGATATGTGTGGTAGTAGTAGTAGGGGGTGAAATAGTCCCCGAAGTTCGATTGTTAGGACCGAAAGGTAGGTCAGCACCCCAAAACTGCTTGACATGGGTAGTTCAGCACCCTAGAATTGCTTGACATCGGTAGGTCGGCGCCCCAGAATGGCCAGACAGGGTAGGTCGGCACCCTAGAATGGCCGGACAGGGTAGGTCGTGCACCCCATAATTGCCCGACAGTATGTATGTTATGTGTTATGTGGTATGATGGGGGAACTCACTAAGCTTTGTGCTTACGGTTTTCAGTTTTGGTTTCAGGTACTTCGTTTTCAAAGGAAAGGAGCCGGCTCGATTGCAGCTTATCACACTGTGTTTTTCTGCACATGAGATCCTTGGGATTACACTCTGATATTATTTTATGATAACATGTTTGATTATTGACACTTTGGTTTTGACATTAGATGTTATTATGGATGTTTTTATACTTATGATTTTATAATAATTTATTTAAAAATGAAATTTTTGGCCTTGAATTTTGGGATGCTATAGTTGATTTGGACCTGACCCAAACACGTGCTATTATATGTATATGTTGATTTTATGTGGTATTTTGTGGAAGCTCACTAAGATTTGTGCTTTCAATTATGTTTATGGTTTCAAGTACTTCCGGTTCTAAAGGAAATGGCCGAGCATAATCGCAATGCATTCACCCGTGTTCCGCATTACTTTGTGATTTGGATTTTTATACTATGATTATTACTCTTATTTGACATACTTTGTTTGAGATTGATATGAATACTTAATGTCTTTTATTAAGTCAAACAAAAATTTTAATCCTTGTTTTCGGGGTGTTACATGACAGATCATTCTATTATAGAAAATATTAACCAAAGACAAAAGGTATATATGATTCCAATGTGGAATCTATTAAATTAATTGAAATTAAAAGGAATTTGAGTTTGATGGAACATTTCAGTGTTGTAAAAGTAGAACTATTTAAATTCCAAATTTGAAAACTCTTTTAAATTAAAAAAAAAAATCAATTTGCTTAAATTTTAGTTTATTTTAACAGCATGTAGACGTTAGAAAACAAATAGTTTTTTTTTAATTTATTTATTTTTATTTACATATTACAGATGTTTGGTCCACCTCTTATTTTTCATTTAAAAAATCATATTAATGTCATACGATGTGGAGGCTCTCATACCGTCGACATTTACGATTGTTTTCAATAGGGATGAACATATTAACTGAAAATCGAACTAAAACCAAATTAACCGAAATAACTGTACACTTACTAAAAAGGTAGAGCGGCTTCTATTTTTGATTAACCAAATACATATAGTTATTTTATAGTTTTCATCTAAAACCGAACCACTAAAAACCGATCTGAACCAATAATATTAGTAATTGCTTTTAATATAATATTAAATATATAGTATGTAATTATATTTGGAAATAAATGTATACCTAATCTTCTATCATATTAATAAGGTTATCAACACCGAATCGTTTATTTTTTAATAACAATGTACTTTATTTTTTTTTTCTGGTTTTTATAGCAAAGTATTTTTTATTTTTATCTTTTTTCGACCATGATGATTAACAAATATTAACCATTAACCAAAATCAGTATTAACCAATACTCAATAACTATCAAATTGCATTGACCACTTATAATGGTTATGATTCGGTTTTAACTAAAACCCAAACCAAATTCACAGCAAGTAGGGTCCTTTGTTAGTTGAATACATTAAAGAAATCTCCTATTAGCAAATATACTCAACTTTCTTTCTCCTCCTTAAACCTTTTCAATTGATACTTTTTTTTTCTCTCCTCCTCAAACATTCTTAATGGCTAGCATTACTCAGTACTCCGTTACAAAACCATGAAATGACATGGAATAACATCAACCTACGTGTTTATTTGACAAAAAAAACTTGGTCACATAAAATTGCATGAAAACGCTCCATTTAGCCTTATATATGTTCAACATAAGGCTGGGGCCATTTGACATGTCGTAGCAAGTGGAGAATTGTAACGCAAAAGCGACTGCGCGGAATGGGAAAGCCGGCCACTATAAAATCAGAATTACTCAAAACATGAGTTTGTGCATTTGGTAGTTGGGTCGATCCCCCCCCCCCCCCCTCTCTCTCTCTCTCTCTCTCTCTCTCTCTATATATATATATATATATATATATATATATATATATATAAAGAGAGAGAGAGAGAGGTAGGTTTAAATGTTTCACACATCTATTGTGTGTTAGAATGCACTAATAAAAAATTACTCAAAACATGAGTTTGTGCATTTGGTAGTTGGGTCGATCCCCCCCCCCTCTCTCCCTCTCTCTCTCTCTCTCTCTCTCTATATATATATATATATATATATATATATATATATATATATATATATATAGAGAGAGAGAGAGAGAGAGGTAGGTTCAAATGTATCCCACATCTATTGTGTGCTAGAATGCACTAATAAAAAATTAGTAAAAACTATATGCATATTAAATGATATCCATACTTATAATTCATATTTATGCAAACTAATTAAATTCTTCATTAATGTCTACAATAATATTCTTTCAGAATGAATTCGTATCTAGAAGAATGAGAGTGTATTTTAGCAGAATGACAGTATATTCTAGTAGAATACACTCTAGTTTTTCATATTGTATGCAACTTTATTGTATTTTAAGTGAGTGAGTCCTGAAACAAAAAACGAACTCATACATAAAAACCTAGATGCGAATTCATTCTTAAAGAATGTTATTGCTGATATTAATGACGAATTTAATTAGTTTCAAAGAAAGATAATTATAATTATGGATATCATTTAATATACATACAATTATGGAAATCATTTAATATCTATCTTTATTTAATTAAATAATTATTTATTTTTTACTAATATTCTATTGGTGTATTTTAGCACACAATAAATGTTAGAAAGACATTAACCTAACCATATATATATATATATATATATATATATATATATATATATAGAAAAGTGAACATATACATTACAGCCTCACCTAAGCTTAGGTACTAAACCTCATGAAAATACGTTGTTTTTCTATATAAAGATTGCGATTAAGGGATTCACGACTAACACATGAAGATATAGATTCAGGATCGACGCAATAGTTTTGATAAGGAAACAAGAATATTGATTATATTCGAACTTCGTGACAGTGGAAAACGGTAATGTTCGTTGGGATGAAGTAAAAATTGATAATAGAGGAAAGAAAAACATGGATGGTAAAACAATTAATGGAAGAAAGAAATGTTATCGTGGATGGTATATTACTAAGTAAAAACCAATTCGGGTATTTTTACTAAGTTAAAACAACATATTTTAGAGGTTTAATATCTAAGTTTAGGTGGGGCTGTAATGTGTGTTTATATATATATATATATATATATATATATATATATATATATATATATATATATATATATATATATATATATATATATATATATATATATATATATATATATATATATATATATATATATATATATATCGTAAACCTCTACGAAATTGGTGGTTTTATTTGATAATTCCTTAATGTTTTTGCATGTAATTTAGTGGAAAAAAGGTTAAAAAAATAGCTAGTTTTGTGTTTCTTTGTATTTTTTTAGTAATAGGCACTAATTTTATTTATTATAATAAATAATATACTAGTAATATCAACACTGCCTTAGTCATTTATGTGGTCCATCTAACGAATGCGTGTCCTTTTTAAGTACGCTTCTTCTCATTGGTAAACTAATTTCAACAAATTTATCATTTTATGTTGTTACGTATCTTCTATATATAAATCGCAGTTCTTTATTTTATTGTTCAGTCTGAGTTAATAGATTAACAAGAATGGCATCAAACAGCCATGGCTTATGGTGGGAGGAAGTGATCGGCAAGAAACACGAGCTTGCGCTTACATGCCTTGCCGTTATGGTATTGCCGCTAGCAGTTCTGTGGTTCAAAAGGGTCATTTCAAGCTCTCAAAAGGGCACACCGCCATTGCCACCTGGTCCCTACGGCCTCCCACTAGTTGGCTACCTTCCATTTCTTGGCCCCAGTTTGCACCATGAACTCACCAAAATAGCTCACAGATATGGTCCCATTTTCAAACTCTACCTTGGAAGCAAGCTCCACATCGTGGTGAACTCCGCAGACCTAGCAAAAGTCATAACAAATGAGCAGGATGAGAGTTTTGCTAACCGAGCTCCTCATGTTGCTGGACTAACAACAAGTTATGGTGCCAATGATATAGCATTTGCAGATAACAACGCTAACCGGCGTAACCTACGTAAAATTTTGGTGCATGAAATCTTAAGTAACGTGAATCTTGAAGCTTCTCATGCTTATCGTCGACGTGAGGTCAGAAAGACCATAAAAAGTGTTCATGATATGATCGGTATGCCAGTTGACATTAACGAGATGTCATTCTCAGCAGTGGTGAATGTCTTAACAAGCATCGTATGGGGGAATGGTATGGTGGAAGGGACAAAACATAGTAATCTTGGAGAGGAGATACGAAAAGTCGTATATGGGCTTGTTGATATTGCAGAAGGACTAAACATCTCTGATTTCTTCCCAAAACTCGCGAGGTTTGATCTTCAAGGCGTTGAGCGAAAGACGAAGAGGAAAATGAAGCAGTTCGACTGGATATTTGAGACTACTATCGAAGAGAGAATCAACCTCAAATCCACACATGGCGAAGATGCACTGAAGCATGAAGGAAGAAAAGATTTTCTACAGATCTTGTTAGAGCTTAAAGATAAAAAATCAATCACCATGACTCAACTGAAAGCCCTCGTTGTGGTTAGTGTTATTCGATAAACTTCACTCTCTAACAAGTTAAATGACAGCTTTACAAATTCATTTATGTATTTATATACTAGAAACTGTCTGTTACTATATATTTAAATCATATTATAAGTAAAAACTGTTTTTACTAATATTGTAATTGTAAAAAAAGATTATATTTGTTATAATAGTTATATAATTCAAGATCAGGGAGCTAGACATGCTTAAGTTGGTTAAATTTTCTTGTATCAGGATATTTTTCTAGGAGGAACAGATGCAACTTCAGCTATGGTGGAATGGGCAATGGCAGAGATTTTTAAAAATGAAAAGGTAATGAAAAAAGTGCAAGATGAATTGGCTGAAATAGTAGGGTTAAAGAACATGGTCGAAGAATCCCATCTCCCGAAATTGAAGTATCTTAATGCTACTTTCAAGGAAACATTCCGTTTACATACTCCATTGCCTTTCCTGCTTCCACGAACTCCAAGTAAGTCTTGCATTGTCGGGGGATACCTAATTCCTAGGGATTCTACCGTGTTTTTGAATGTATGGGCGATACAAAGAGATCCTCAACATTGGGAGAATCCATCTGAATTCAACCCTGAGAGGTTCTTGAACTATGAGGGATCAGGGAAATGGGATTATAGTGGGACAAATTCTAAGTATTTCCCATTTGGATCGGGTAGAAGAAGGTGCCCAGGAATTCCCTTAGCTGAGAAGATGATGTTGCATATCTTGGCTTCGTTATTGCACTCATTTGATTGGAGTTTGCCTAAGGGCGACGACCATGATCTTTGTGAGAAATTTGGCATTGCCTTGAAGAAAAAAAAGCCACTCGTCGCTGTCCCATCTCCAAGATTAATCGACTCAAGCCTTTACATGTGACATTGTTTAAGTTCAGTTACGCTTTTACATGTGATCTTATCTACTAAATTCAGTTAAGTCTTTTACATCATATTTATCAAAGTCCATTTAAGCCTTTACATGTGATTTATTAAAGTTCAATTTAGCCTTTACATGTGATATGGATCTAATTTGTATTAACATTGTATTATAATCATAAAGTAAAGTAAATATTATTTCTTACTTAAAAACTGCCTCACCGCGCCACATCTCTCCACATATTACTATATTCTCACTAATCACAATCAACGACGAAATATAGAATTGTCAAATATAAACGATTTTAAAGAAATCCCGTAATGGACGAGCCACTGATCGACGACATGGAAAGTTTGTCGCTAATTGCTACTAAGGTTCAAAATTAATGGAAAGTTTGTCGTTAAGTTTTACCCCTATGTCTAGTAGGTTTGTATCATGTCACTACGGTTGTCCATATAACCGACCACAAAGGGTCTCATGGTCTAGGTGGCCATGACCGTGGCTGGTGCACATTAGTGCAGACCTTTGTGGTTTTTCGTGGTCGTGGTCGATAGTGCTACCCACCACGAGTAACAGATACTAACGGCTAGTTTATTTAAAATGAAGTCATTCTTGTCAATCTATCAACTCACTTAAGTCTTTACAAATAAAATAAATTACTTGTTTTATATATATATATATATATATATATATATATATATATATATATATATATATATATATTAATTTTACTTAAATAAAAAATCAATCCAAACCTTCTATAAATACCACAACACACCTTATATTTCTAACAATTCTTTTCTTCTTTATTCACAATCATACATTTGTGTTGCTTGATCTTTTAAAAACGATGGTTACTAAAAGGATGAAATCGTCTGAAGATGAATAGGAGAAGTTATCACTAACATGGGTGTTAGTTTTGAAAGATGCATATAGCCGAATGTCTAGTGCTTTTTGGGGAAAAGTTGAAAATGTTTTCCATGATTTAATGGGTTGTCGAAGTTGTAATCTTGATGAAATATGTCCGAAGTTTCGGGATATGAAGGTAAAATGTCGCGGGTTTAACGAAATTTATAACTTTGTTATAAACAACGTACACGAAGGCGATATTGTGCCGGTTGTTGTGGTCATACGTCAATATGAAGACACAAACCACAACCAGTTTATACACCTCAAAGCTTTAGTAAAATTTAGGGATTCCCCAACATTCAATGCTTAAAAATGGAGTTTAAAAAACTAGTTTAAGTTGTTTGTGCTTGTATTCTTTTTGTTTTTTTTTTCTATTTTATTTTAAGTTGTTTGTTTTAAATTAATATAATTTTTTTATTGAATAAAAAACTAGTTTAAAAAATGAGATTAAATTGTGTGTTTAATGATATGTATCACATGATTAGTAGTGTATAGTGTGGTGATGATGTGACACAAACCATTATAATGGTTAGTGATGGCATAGTAGATGGCCTAATATTAATTGTGGATACTAAGTTTTCTAATAGTGTAAACGATATTGGTTGGAGTAATAACCGGTAAGAACAAAAGAGGAATTTAGAATAGTTTTTCGATAACGTTAAACGTAAACACAATCTCATATAAGCGTTTAGAAAAATTATATTACGGAATAGTTTAAGATTTCCACTTTGGTATAATAATCACAATATTTATAGAAAAGTTGTTAACTTGTTATAAATGATGTTATAATTTGAGTCTCTTTATTGTATAAAGTCTTAGATGAGATATTTAATATTCGTTTTAGGTGGGAGAGAAATAATAATATTTATAACAAAATTTTTTCTTTTAGAGAGCAATAATAATAGTAATATAATTTTTTTATTTTATTGGATTTGTAAGATCATCTTTAACCCATTTCGATTTTTTCCAATAAAAATGAAGTTTAAAATGTGGTAAAAATGTGGTAAATACTGTTTGTTTTTCAACCCTACTCCATTTTTTTATCTTATTTTTACCCTCAAAAGTATATTACATTCTTCTAACTTATATAAATTGTCAAATACATCCCTTCTATTAATTTGATTTTAACAAATATATAATCTATATTTTTTTCATTACAATAATATTAAATAAATAATATTATATTTATAATACATAAATATAAGCTTTTGTAAAATACGTTATTGTGTTTTAAAATTACAGTATGTATTTAAATTTTAATATGAATTTGATAAACAAAAAAAATATATTTATAATTAATTAATATAATTTAATATATAACACAATATTATAAGTATAATTATTACATTTAAATAATAATTAGTAGATAAATAAACATAAATGTATAAATATATAAAACGATGAACTAAAACTCACAACTCAAAGTTCATCCCTATTTTGGGGGAATAAATGGGGTAGGGTTGGAGATGAATGAGGGAAATAATGGAGAATGAGAGTAGGTTGGAGATGCTCTAACAACAAAATTTGGTAAAAATTTAATATCAATTTGTGGAAGTTTCTTTAGGTCCGAAGAATATGCAAGTATCTTCATTATTTTCTTAATTATAGTTGCCAATACAATCTCACTATCTTTGATTCATTACATTCTCCAGAAATTATTCTCACATGATGAGAATTATAAAAATTCATCGTAAAAGTCCATACTAACCAATCAAATATAACCCAGTTAACAATTGGGTCTTAACCCATAATCAAGAATCTAGATCACTTGTCCATCATTTAGGGTAAAAGACCATTTTACCCTTTTCATGCTTGGCTTAAAACCAAGGCCCAATCCATTTGCTCCAAAAGACCAAATTCCTAAATGGAACCCAAAGTCCAAAATATGGCCTAAACCGAGAAAGTAAACCAAAAGTCAAGGCTGCTTAGTACGCCTGACATACTCAGTCTTATGCCATGCCTTTTACCTTGGTGGCTAGTACACGCAACGTACCAGCTGGGGACTATAACACTGTACATTTTCAAGACAATTTTCCTTTAAAAAAACATATGATTCTCAATACACATTTCATAAAACATCTTTTGCTTAGTTTACAAAACACAATCCCTTCTTAATTACTTAATAATCTAGGATCCTCGAAACATAATTCTTTCACTGGTGTCTACAATCAAGCCGGTGCCGTTCGGAGATACTGAGAAAACCTAAAACACATAACATATAACACGGTAAGCACGAAGCTTAGTGAGTTCCCCAAAATACCACATACAGCACATAAGCCACTTGAGCCTATAACTCGATATGACTCTCCGGTCAACGTGTGTCAGCGGGACCCTCCAGTCCTATAGCTTGTTGGACCCTCCGGTCCGGTCTAGCTCATTGGACCCTCCGATCCGGTCTGAATCGTTGGACCCTCCGGTCCGGTCTGATCGAGGACCCTCTGGCCTCATGAGTCGTTGGAACCTCTGGTCCGGTCTATATAACACATAGCATACATATAACACAATGCACATAAATCTCAAACATACACATACATATAAGACCCTCCGGTCTGCATATAGATACCACTCTGGGTAATGTATAGTGAGAAGACTCACCTCGCATGATGTCAGATACCCTCTCGTGCTCGATAACCCGACCTAGCCTCCTCCTATCAAAATGATAACATCTCTAATCAATACTTTCTCTTGTCCTCATCTCTAAAGAATGGCTAGAAGACCATTCTACCCTTCCCTGACCTCTCTTGAGTCAGCTTGACCAAAAACCCCAAGATCAACTGAAGTCAACTCTAGTCAACGGTCAAACTTTGACAAGACTCGTCGAGTGCACCTGGGTGGCTCGGCAAGTCCATGCGTGTCCTCTGAATCCTCCTATGGCCTCACTCGGCTCGTTGAGTTAACCCTTCACTCGACGGGGTTACCATGGGTCACGAATCGTGGGGTAACCCGACTCGACTCGTCGAGTCCCCTTTTGGAATCGGCGAGTTCCCTCCATGGCAACACTTAAATGACCTTCTGAGATCAGATCTATTTCTCCAACCTGTAGATCTGACCTTCTAACACCCAATAATCACGTAAAGATCCAATCTTTAAGCTCATGCAACACTCATATGGCCTTATTTGAAGAAATAGCTCCTAAAATAGCAACCTAGGTTCACAACTCCAATGGAACAGAATAAAGCTGGAAAGTTGGGGCTCTCTGGACCTCTCAAGGTCCAGATCCAATGTCTATTTCTCAATGGGACCTCATATGCATCATATTCTAACCAAGAAAGGGTAAAGAAAACCCTAGGTTCAAGGATTCTACACAAAATAGAAGAAAGGGTCGAATCACTACCTCAAAATGGAGATCCCTGCTTCAATGTCTTAGAATCACAACCTCCTTTGGTCCTTCCTGTTGAATCCCTTCACTTCCTTTGCAAAATCACACCAAAAAGGCTCAAGATGGCTCCTCCTCTCACACTATACTCGCACCCTCACTAGGGTTCTTTTCTCTGGAATGGTAGCCACAACTAAGAGCTATAAGGACCCTTAAATATGGCACATGCCCAAAGATTTAGGATTTTCTATCCACAGCTCAGACTCATCGATTCGCCTTACCGAATCGTCGAGTCCATTCATTAATCCAGTCAGCAAGTCGCGATCCTACTCGATGAGTTTAAGCGCCAACTCGTCGAGTTTAAGCGCCTACTCAAAATCGCTCCTCATCAACATATAGATCTAGCACCATCGATAGGATCTCGTACCACAAAGCTATCACCCCCCCCTCTGGACACCTGAATCCAAACAGGGATTCCCAATCCCAAAAGAAAACCAACCCTTCTAATTCTCTCCAGACATCATCCATCAATAGGCTACCGATCACTCATACCAAACATTGCAATGATCTGAATTACACCCCCAAGAAACGGAAGGGTTCATGTCCCACCAGGGCTCATCCACTGAACTGTTATCGGAACCCATCCGAACAAAGAGTTCTCGACACAAGAGAATAATCGTGCTCGCTCAGAAATGTCCTCAGACATCAAAAATCATAAGCCTCAACTCCATTCCTCATACCCCATTTTAACATTGAATACTAGGTCTGATTTCGACCAATAAGTTAGACCTCCAAGGCTATCCATTGCACTATCCCAACCATCTCAATGGTTTCCTCCTCCCTATAACTACATCGGCCCATTGTAACACAGAAGTCACGAAGTTCGCTTTACCCCAAGCGAATGCTACACCCCCACTGAAAATCAACTCGATCTCGACCTCTGTCGTGTACTGCTCATAGTTTCATGCATCTCGCGGTACCTCATCTACCCGAGTACTGACCTACAAAGGTCTAAGACGTCAGATGATAAACAATTCCCCTCAACATGGAATCCACCTCAGAATCCAGAATCTCATTTCGCCTAGCCAACGTACCACCAGAGCCAAACTTAGACTCGAGAGTTTGGTCTGACCCAGTGTCGGAACCGCTCAATCCAATGAAGCACTCAATTCTCGACTCATGACCCGCAACCCGTGCGTATACCTCATCTCCAATTACCTTGGTTTGCGACAACCACAACTCAAATCAGAGTATAACGATTCCTGAGAAAAATAGAGACCTCTGTCTCTTTCCTGATCTGGCCCCCAGGCTCACGAATACTCAATCCAATAAGGCTACTCAAGCCTAAGAACTCTCCTGCGTCATGCTCTGATCAACAAATAACGCGACTCCCTGCCGCACCATGACACCCTCTTACTGACTAGTGATTACTACGGCTCCCCGCAGTATCACAACACCCTCTCGCTGACTAGTGAGTACTACAGCTCCCCGCAGTATCATAACACCCTCTCGCTAACTAGTGAGTACTACGGCTCCCCGCAGTATCACAACACCCTCTCGCTGACTAGTGAGTACTACGACCCCCCGTAGTATCACAACACCCTCTCACTGAGTAGTGAGTACTACGGCTCCCCGCAGCATCACAACACCCTCTCGCGGACTAGTGAGTACTACGGCTCCCCGAAGTATCACAACACCCTCTCGCTGACTAGTGAGTACTACGCCCCCCACAGTATCACAACACCCTCTCACTGACTAGTGAGTACTACGGCTCCCCGTAGTAGCACAACACCCTCTCGTTGACTAGTGAGTACTACGGCTCCCCGCAGTATCACAACACCCTCTCGCTGACTAGTGAGTATTACGGCTCCCCGAAGTATCACAACACCCTCTCGCTGATTAGTGAGTACTACGCCCCCCTGTAGTATCACAACACCCTCTCGCTGACTAGTGAGTACTATGGCTTCCCGTAGTATCACAACACCCTCTCGCTGACTAGTGAGTACTACGGCTCCCCGCAGTATCACAACACCCTCTCACTGACTAGTGAGTACTACGGCTCCCCGCAGTATCACAACACCCTCTTGCTGACTAGTGAGTACTACGGCTATTCGTAGTATCACAACACCCTCTCGATGACTAGTGAGTACTACGGCTCCCCGCAATATCACAACACCCTCTCGCTGACTAGTTAGTACTACGGCTCCCTGTAGTATCACAACACCCTCTTGCTGACTAGTGAGTACTACGACTCCCCGTAGTATCACCACACCCGATCGCTGACTATTGAGTACTACGACTCCCTGCAGTATGACAACACCCTCTCGCTGACTAGTGAGTACTACGGCTCCCCGCAATATCACAATACCCTCTCGCTGACTAGTTAGTACTACGGATCCCTGCAGTATCACAACACCCTCTTGCTGACTACTGAGTACTACGACTCCCCGTAGTATCACAACACCCGATCGCTGACTAGTAAGTACTACGACTCCCTGTAGTATGACAACACCCTCTCGCTGACTTGTGAGTACTACGGCTCCCCGTAGTATCACAACACCCTCTTGCTGACTAGTGAGTACTACCCCCCCCCCCCCCCCCGCGTGGTATCACAACACCCTTTTTCTAACTTGTGCATGTTGCAGCTCCTTGCATCCTTACCGCACTTTTTCTTACCACCCATGGTCTCAATCCTCAAGTCGGCTCCACACGTTGCATCCATTAACCAAAGTTCCATGGCCCAACATAGATAGGTGCATACATACCCATCCAAAAGTAAGTGTCACTAATCCTGATGGCAATCGACACAACAACTCCTTTTCTCACTGCAATCCTCATTCTTTAATAAACTCTTTTAACATCAACTAGTCGATGTGCTTCCCCCGGATACTTTGGTACACCAACACAGAATCTCACGATGTTTTTCCCAATCCAATGATCTTATACTCACAACCTCGTGCTTGGATACCACATTGCTCTTTCGGAACCTCTCAACCGATCTTCCTCTCGCACCACTTGAACCATCAGAGTATTCCATCTCCCAACTTGAAACATCGAGGCATCGACAATGGCTCAGAACATGTTGTCGGGAACCTGAAACTCCCCCTCTACTAGTCATTACTCATACATAACTACTCATCTCGACCCTGAAATGGGTTGACGAATCAACTGCTGCCCTTTCAGGGGTATAGATTACAATCTATACCTTCACTTGAAAATCTCAGCTATTGCATCCGCAATCCAGCAACCCGATCGCACTCGAACTCGACATATGTTAACCCCGAGAAGTACAGGCCACGAAGAATCTTCCAATTCACTTATCCTTTCTTAAACCATACCACAGGCATTACCTCGCTCTGCACCTAGCCTCAATCACCAATAACCCTGGACTCATGAATCCGCACCGCAGGTCCCTATATCGAGATCTTTAACCTCTCTTGAACAAATCTCTGATCCCCTCAATAAAATACCCGGTTCTCCCCCACATAGGGTTCGAACCATCACCAATTGGTGCACCAACAATCTATCCCACAGACTGTTTCCACTAGAAACATCACACCTACTCTTGGAAGGTGCTACGCAACGCTCGGTGATCTCCCCGACAGAGATCCAGCAACTTCCAATACCCCGAATCTTAGATGAAATCCTCAGAACTTCCCATCATGACTGCCTCTAGTCAGTCAGAATCTCACACATTCCATCACCGGACTTCCCAACTGTCCAGTATCAACCCTTATTTGGAAATAGTGAACTATCATTCTCCTCATCCTCGACTCCCTAACTCACGCCCCATCACGTCTCGCATGATTGGAGTAGAACCCACATTATCACTCTCGATACCCATCCAAGACAATAAGAGCCACCATCCTGATATACTCCTCTTGATCGTCCGACACTGCAGCTTACACACGCCCTATTATACTCAATAGGGTGTATCCTGGTCCTTGACCATCTCGGTCCCCACTGACGACCTGATAAAGCCATATCTTTACCTTGCGGCAGGCCCACTACCATATACTCTGATTGAAGATCACCCATAGTGCAATCCCACATGGATCACCCCCAAACTCAGGAATCAAAATCTCAACACCTATTACGTCTCCCACAGGAAACAGAATTAGCACTACTTAGGTTACAGAAAGTGGCATCTCCACTATCGGTCGGTCACCCATCCCAGACCGTATTCTTCCATAACGCACCATCCTTACTCATCCCTGAGTCTTGCGACTCCAACTGGCATATCACCAACAATCCCTCGGAGTTAACTCGATTTCCCTTTCCAGGGATACTCCACTAAAACTCAATCATCATCGCCTTCTGGCCCCAAACTCCTTCATATCTGATCTCAGTCTAGACAATCACCACAAAATAAACGGTAAAACCAGAAACACTAACTGCCGCATGTCATGGTACTCAAACCATGTGGCCACCTCTCGATCCTCTATGAATCATGGTACCCGTACCATGTTATCTCCTCTTAATCTACTACTAATCATGGTACTCAAACCATGTCCTCTCTTCTCAATCTGCCTCAAATCATGGTACTCGAACCATGACGTCACCTCTTGATCTGCTACTTATCATGGTACTCGAACCATTACATCACCTCTTGATTTGCTACTTATCATGGTACTCGAACCATGACATTACCTCTCGATCTGCTACTTAGATCCTCCGGAATACTCCCTGCATCGGTTATGGGTCCTCTGCTTTCAGTAGTATGGGCCCATACTACCTGCCACATCTACCCATACTCTCTACACGGACCATCCCAGATTCCCTAAGTAGCTGGTCAACCTTCTCAATCGCCAATCCCAACACGCATGCTCGCTCCCTAGCGAAATTCTCTACTATGTCAGCGTACTCATCTAACTAAGGTCATATCCTAGGCTCTTCCTAGGTTCTCACACTTCTCCGCCATTAGCTGCTGAGAAACTTCTTATGATGCCAGTCATCTACCTCCTGAATATCATAACATTCACTTGGTAGATGGCTCCCCTCATTAGGAATTCCACAAAGCATGAAGCAAGCAGCATTCGGGCATCGAATAAACATGTAAAACCCACTCTAGGTAATAACTCCACTTGCTCTACTCATACTAAAAAGATATCACCGAACTCTACAACTTTACCCCTCGCAGGTATCTAGCTACTCTCTAGATAGGCTCCATAATGCTCATCTATGCATCTCTCCTAGATTACTCATCTACTCAAATCCCTCTCGACAAGGATTCCTGTTGGACACTCTCACTCAGCACATACTCGAAAGTACATCACAAATATCAACAACTCCTAGGCTAAGGCATCACAATTCAGGCCACTCTAGTCCAAAATATGAATACCTAGCCTATTCTAGCATGCATAAAATCTCATAATATCTCATAACACATAACGTAAGGGTATTTTGGGAAATCACAGTTCGGGTGCTGGCTGATCGTACACACTGCTCCGCTCTGCTCGTCTCCAAATTGTTTTACTCGTTTAGAAAAATTGTTTAATTATGAATTTTTTTCTCAAATCCTCAATTTGAGTTCAGATACACCCGAAGGTGCATCCGAATCCCTCAAACCAAGACTCTAATACCAACTTGTAACACTGTAAATTTTCAAGACAATTTTCCTTTAAAAGAAAACATATGATTCTCAATACACATTTCATAAACATCTTTTGTTTAGTTTACAAAACACAATCCCTTCTTAATTACTTAATAACCCAGGATCCTCGAAACATAATTCTTTCACTGATGTGTACAATAAAGCCAGTGCCATCCCGAGAT
The DNA here is from genome assembly GCF_002870075.4 of Lactuca sativa. Lineage (NCBI taxonomy): Eukaryota > Viridiplantae > Streptophyta > Magnoliopsida > Asterales > Asteraceae > Lactuca > Lactuca sativa. The sequence goes on from NC_056628.2 coordinate 7,242,715, forward strand.
ACAGAGAAAACCTGAAATACATAACACATAACACGGTAAGCACGAAGCTTAGTGAGTTCCCCAAAATACCACATACAGGACACAAGCCACTCGAGGCTATAACTCAGTATGACCCTCCGGTCAACATGTCTCAGCGGGACCCTCTAGTCCCATAGCTCGTTGGACTCTCCGGTCCGGTCTCGCTCGTTGGACCGTCTAGTCCGGTCTGAATCATTGGACCCTCCGGTCCGGTCTGATCGAGGACCCTCTAGCCTCATGAGTCGTTGGACCCTCTGGTCCGGTCTATATAACACATATCATACATATAACACAATGCACCTAAATCTCAAACATAAACATACATATAAGACCCTCTGGTATGCACATAGTTACCACTCTAGGTAATGTATAGTGAGAAGACTCACCTTGCATGATGTCAGATACCCTCTCATGCTCGATAACCCGACCTAGCCTCCTCCTATCAAAATGATAACATCTCTAATCAATACTTTCTCTTGTCCTCATCTCTAAAGAATGGCTAGAAGACCATTCTACCCTTCCCTGACCTCTCTTGAGTCAACTTGACCAAAAACCCCAAGATCAACTGAAGTCAACTCTAGTCAACGGTCAAACTTTGACAAGACTCGTCGAGTGCACCTGGGTGGCTCGGCGAGTCCATGCGTGTCCTCTGAATCCTCATATGGCCTCACTCGACTCGTCGAGTTAACCCTTCACTCGACGGGTTACCACGGGTCACGAATCGCATGGCAACCTGACTCGAATCGTCGAGTCCCCTTATGGACCCGGCGAGTTCCCTCTATGGAAACACTCAAATGACCTTCTGAGGTCAAATCGGTTTTTCCAACCTGTAGATCTAACCTTCTAACACCCAATAATCATGTAAAGTTCCAATCTTTAAGCTCATGCAACACTCATATGGCCTTATTTGAAGAAATAGCTCCTAAAATAGCAACATAGGTTCACAACTCCAATGGAACAGAAAAAAGCTGGAAAGCTGGGGCTCTCTGGTCCTCTCAAGGTCCAGATCCAATGTCTATTTCTCAATGGGACCTCATATGCATCATATTCTAACCAAGAAAGGGTAAATAAAACCCTAGGTTAAAGGATTCTACACAAAATAGAAGAAAGGGTCGAATCACTACCTCATAATGGAGATGCGTGCTTGAATGTATTAGAATCACAACGTCCTTTGGTCCTTCCTTCTGAATCCCTTTTCTTCCTTTACAAAAACACACCAAAAAGGCTTAAGATGGCTCCTCATCTCACACTATACTCTCAAGCTCACTAGGGTTCTTTTCTCTGGAATGGAACCCGCAACTGAGAGCTATAAGGACCCTTAAATAAGGCACATGCCCAAAGATTTAGGGTTTTCTGTCCATAACTCGGACTTGTCGAGTCGCCTTATCGACTCGTCGATTACATTCATTAATCCAGTTAGCAAGTCACGATCCTACTCGACGTATTTAAGCGCCAACTCGTCGAGTCCCTCTTCTGCACCCGAAATAATTAATTAAATTATGATACCTGGAATTCTGGATTTTACAATTCTCCCCCACTTAAATTAGATTTCGTCCTCAAAATCACTCCTCATCAACATATACCTCGTACCACACAACTATCACCCCCCCTTCTGGAAACCTGAATCCAAACAGGGATTCCCGATCCCAAAATAAAACCAACCCTTCTGATTCTCTTAGAACATAATCCAACAATCGGCTACCGATCACTCATACCTAACATTGCAACGATCCGAATTACGCCCCCAAGAAACGGAAGGGTTCATGTCCCACCAGGGCTCATCCACTGAACTGTTATCGGAACCCATCCGAACAAAGAGTTCTCAACACTCTATCATCAGACACAAGAGAATAATCGTGGTCGCTCATAAATATCCTTAGACATCCAAAATCTTAAGCCTCAACTCCATTCCTCATACCCCGTTTTAACACTGAATACCAGGTCTGATCTCGACCCATTAGTTGGACCTCCAAGGCTATCCATTGCACTATCCCAACCATCTCAATGGTTTCCTCCTCCCTATAACTACATCGGCCCATTGTAACACACAAGTCACGAAGTTTGCTTTACCCCAAGCGAATGCTACACTCCCACTGAAAATCAACTCGACCTCGACCTTTGTCGTCTACTGCTCATAGTTCCATGCATCTCGCGGTACCTCCTCTACCCGAGTACTGACCTACACAGGTCTAAGATGTCAGATGATAAAGAATTCCCCTCAACATGGAATCCACCTCAGAATCCAGAATCTTATTCCACCTACCCAACGCACCACCAGAGCCAAACTCAAACTCGAGAGTTTGGTCTGACCCAGAGTCGGAACTGCTCGATCCAATGAATCACTCAATTCATGACTTATGACCCACAACCGACACATATACCTCTTCTCCAATTCCCTTGGGTTGCGACAACCATAACTCAAATCAGAGTATAGCGATTCCCGTAAAATATAGAGACCTCTGTCTCTTTCCTGATCTGGCCCCCAGGCTCCCGAATACTCAATCCAATAAGGCTACTCAAGCCTAAGAACTCTCCTGCGTCATGCTCTGATCAACAAATAGCGTGGCTCCCTGCAGCACCATGACACCCTCTTACTGACTAGTGAGTACTACGGCTCCCCGCAGTATCACAACACCTTCTCGCTGACTAGTGAGTACTACGAATCCCCGCAGTATCATAACACCCTCTCGCTAACTATTAAGGGTAAAGAAAACCCTATGTTCAAGTATTCTACACAAAATAGAAGAAAGGGTCGAATCACTACCTCAAAATAGAGATCCCTGCTTGAATGTCTCAGAATCACAACCTCCTTTGGTCCTTCCTGATGAATCCCTTCTATTCCTTTGCAAACTCACACCAAAAAGGCTCAAGATGGCTTCTCCTCTCACACTATACTCTCAAGGTCACTAGGGTTCTTTTCTCTGGAATAGTAGCCGCAACTGAGAGCTATAAGGACCGTCAAATAGGGAACATGCCCAAAGATTTAGGGTTTTCTGTCCACAGATCGGACTCGTCGAGTCGCCTTACTGACTCGTCGAGTCCATTCATTAATCCAGTCATCAAGTCGCGATCCTACTCGATGAGTTTAAGCGCCAACTCGTCGAGTCCCTCTTCTGCACCCAAAATAATTAATTAAATTATGGTACCTGGAATTCCGGATATTACAGGGACGCCAAACTTATGACGTAGTCGACCAAACTTCACAATTATGCACTTAATCGGTCAAGTAACTAAGCCAAACTCTCAGATCTGATCCAAAATGATGACTTAACACGTAAAGTTGGCAACTTTACTCCCATGCATGACTTAATGGGATCCAAAACTCAAAAAGAACCATATTAAGGATCCTAACACATGCATGGACCAATATAACTCATAAAGATTGTATTTTTATGGTCAAGGGAGCTCAAAGGTGCTAAGTTCTAACATTCATGGCTTCTGGAGTAGACCAAACTCACAAATATTGCTTAAGGACCCAAAAATGCACAAATGAAGCCCTAAATTGGATCTAGCATAGGAATCATCAAGTAGAGAACTTTATACCTCAAATAGTTTGCAAAGATGATGATGGTTCTATATCTACAAGCTCAAGCCGCAGAGACAATTTCCAAGTATTATTCTTCCTTCAAAAACCAAAAACACCACCAAAACTCACTTACAAGCTCAAATGTCACAAATGGACATTAAGGTTTCGTTCTTAGGATTTAGAGAGGTGGAGGCTGGTCATAAGGAAATCCAAGGGTGTTATAAGTTGTTTAAATATGGCACAAACCCTAAAAATTAGTGTTAACCCTTACATAATATACACTTAGCGTACTCCCACGTATACCCAATATATGTGGGTGCTTCTGGGATCTTGCGTCGAGCAATACGCTCAACGTACTCCTAGAGTACGCCCAACATACTTGGCTAGGGACCTTAATCACCAATCTTCCGAAGCCATAAATTTTTTGACCTAAGTCTGGTTTCACGTTCCTTATATCTATGGAAAGGTAATGAGAAGCACTACAATCCTCTCAACTCTCCATTACCTTACATCTTCCCAAGCTTAAATCCAAAATTCATAAAAGGTACGAACTATCACTTTACCGCTATACCCTTGGGCTTCAAAACGCGAACGAAATACTGGGTACATATAACACACATTATCCACCATCCAAATGAGTGTAAACCTCTCCTTGAATAGGCTTGAAGCTTTATGATACTTGATCCCCGAGTCATTACACTCTAAACGTAATCCAAAACCACGCTCTAACCTATTCCACCGGGTCTCATCCATTCTATCACAACCAAACAGGCCTCACCTATGGGTCCCACCCATCGAATGCTATATAGGCCAAAACTCGCTTCGGATCCAATGATCCTCATACCCAAACAAGGAGAAATCCTCCGACAACATTGTCAGTCTCAACCCAGGCATGCGCTGATCCTCTTTCAGCCCAACGACCACTCCTATCATGGCCTACCTTATTCTGGTGAATTCTACGACCACATCGCAGACTTATAATACTTTCCTGACATCCTGACATCCATGAAAACGCTACATCTACCCCGTACTCTTACAACACTCAAACATCTACCCATCAACCTTGTGAATGTTACGTTTGCCCTGTAACGTCCCAAAATTTAAGGCTAAAAATTTCTTTTAATAAAACATTACTTAAAGCAAATTCATCATTTCAAAACATAAGCGGAGTATTAGTTTCCAAAATACATGTTCGTTATTAGAGTAAACATTCCCAGGCTGTCTAATCTATGGTGTGTGCCATGTGATCACCCCGAGCTCTTCCCTCCGCTACCGGAAGTACCTGAAACCAAAACTGAAAACCGTAAGCACGAAGCTTAGTGAGTTCCCCACCCTACCACATACCATGCATAACCACATAGTGCACATACTGGGCCATGCCCGCTATCCTGGGCTGTGACATCCCCAATTTCACGGCCAGAAAAGACCGATTTCGTTTATGCTTTTTAAAATAAAATCAGAGTAATCATTTCATTAAAAGTGTTGCGGAATTTGTTCCCAAAGTCAAACATGATAAAAATTTATCAAAACCTTGCTTTAAGAAATATATATTTTTATTTCATAACAAAACCTCGGGATGTCATGTTCCGATACAGATCAAAAGCATAAACAAGACATTATAAGCCTTACAATAGTTATTTATAACTAATGGCCTATAATCCAAAATCACTCATCATCATCATCCGACTATGCTCGGGGTCCACTACCTGTAATCATAAAAAGCTGAGTGGGTCAGGGTTGGAAGCCTGGTGAGCATATAGGGTTTTCAACCCACAATACATAAATTTATTATGTTTAAACATCAATCAGTCAACCAAATTACCCTAATTACCCATTCCCGTTATCCTCACGTTACGTCCCTAAAACAACTATCACAAGGAACCTAGCCTAAGGATTTTCATTAGGGGTGACAACATTGCTTTCCTCAACAATTTATGTCAAAGGGTGACAACATTTCTTTCTCAGCAATTTATGTCAAAGGGTGACAACATTGCTTTCTCAGCAATTTATGTCAAATAAAACAAACACCGGGGTGACAACATTGTTTTCCTTCAACAATTTATGTCAAATAGGCACGAAGTCACATTGTCGCCAAGATTTAGCTAATCGGCACGACGTCAAATCGTCACCAAGATTTACTCAATAGGAACTAACAACATCGATCCCCACATACTAACTTTATACAGTGATCTTACTAGATCTAGCCTAAAGAATCGATATGAATAAATAACTAACTAAACTGCTTCAGAAATCCTCTAGCAGCAAACAAGGATCGATAAAGATATTGAATGAATGGACTAAGTTTAACTACGAACCTTTGTTCGTAAAAGAAAGAACCACAAGACAATTAAGTCAGGGGTAGTTATCAATGCCTAGGATGTGGTCTGAATATCATGAGGTATATAACCCCCAGATTCACCCCTATCCGGCATCGGAAATGAAAACACTAACTAATGCCTAGCCTGTGATCTGAACCCCCAGACTCACCCCTATCCGGCATCGGAAAGGAAAACACTGACTCATGAAGCTCGTACGATCACTTCACAAAATAAACGAAGACTCCAAATCTCTTCAAAATAAAAGCATAGGGAAAATACTAATAAAGTACTCCCGTACGCTCCCGTACCCCGACACGTAATAGTGTCAAAAAGAAGAATTAATGGATGAACACATAGTTCAAAAACACCTAAGGAACATATAGTTCAAGAACACTTTATGACCATATAGTTCAAACATATGTACCGATTACGAGTCTACTAACGTTCCACTGGACTATCTAAAATAGTGTGTGGCCGTTGTCTATACTCTGTTAGATGACTAGATCATCTTAAACATCGATACCTCTCATCACTTTATTTTATCACACACCAACTAACTACCCATGTTCTACCCAACATATTTGTAGATAAAAATATATATACAGTTTAAAACTTGTATAGAATATCAACACAACAGTCACCTCAAATAAACAATTAACATATTTACACGTAACACGTATTTTAAGGTAAATACTTCATATCTATATGTAAATTGAAAGTGAATATACACTCACTTGATTTGATGATAATCGGGCAGCAATTCGTTTCCTAAAACAATCGTTTTTAATAAAACCGAGAGTTTTATTAAGAAACCGGGCTCTACGAAAGGTCGGGCTTCAAAACCGAAAAGATAAATTTTCCGGGCCTTCGGGCACTCCGGGACTTGTTCTGGGCGTTGGAAATGATCTCGGGGCATCGGGGGAAGCGAAAATGGCTAAAATATTGAAAAAGGGGTGAAAAATGGCCATTTTCCAAAAGTAGCCGGAAGATCTCGCAAGCCCTCTATTTATAGGGGCGAGGCTTCTGATCGGACGGTCAGGAAGTCTTCTGATCCGACGACTGAGAAGGCTCGCAGAGGGGGAGGCTCGCATGAGGGCTGCGCGTGCGAAGGAGCTGCTGGCGGCCTGTGATTGGACCGAAGTTCGGATCCGATGAGGGAAGCACGTGGCTTCTGCGAGGGCTCGGACACGAGGGAGAAGGCACGCGTCGGATCTTCACTGGACCACTTCGGATAGGGCCATGTGCTCAGATGACTCAGCAGCTTCGTGACTCAGCAGCCTGGTGACTCAGCAGGACACGTGGCGCATACGAGGGGAGGGTGACGTGGCAAAGTGTGACTATGCGAAATTTCTCGGTTTTCGCGCCAAAACTTCTAAAATCCATAACTTTCGTATACGAGCTCCGTTTTTGACGTTCTTTATATGCACGCGTAGCTAAAATTATGATGTACAACTTCCGTTTAGACTTCGTTGGCTAATTTTGAATTTAAATTTTATATTATTATTTTTAACATACCGGGACAGGAAATCCGTTAAAAATTCATAAATTCTTCATCCGACGTCCGTTTTTGTCAGACTTTTTACCGTTGTGCTCCTAATGACGAGACCTTCAATTCTTGTTTAGGTTGTGTCGGCTAAAAATCGCTTGATCTAAAATTTGAGTTTTTAGCTGTCTACTGCTAAGCTGAAACTTCGAAAAATCATAAATTCCTCATACGAAGTCAGATTTGGGCGTTCTTTTTATCAAACTTCTCGGTTTAACGAATACTACGGATTTCATTTAGATTACTAAGGCTAAAAAGTAGTTTATCGAAAACTCACTTTTTACGACATTCGGCACCGTGCCGGTTTTGTCGCGAAACTTCGACATGTCATAACTTCTTCGTTATAACTCGGATTTCAGCATTCTTTATATCCCCGAAATCCTTGTTTCGACCACCACAGCTTTATGTAAAGATATCAGACTTATCTCACACTTTAATTTTGACGCTTATTTTTATTCTTAATTAATTAAGCCCTAATAATTAAGCATAAAACACATAATTCACATAACTCCTTTTCATTTCTTCAAAATGAGTTACAAATGTTAACCTAGACCATTATGTCAATATTAATGCCTAGCCTAGAAACACAAGCGTTACATGGGCCTCGCCCGCTACAACGGCCCCGCCGCTCCAGGCCCCGCCTGGCTTCGAGCCCCGCTCGGATACAGATCTGTTTCGATTAGGCCCCGCCTGTCATAGGGCCTCGCCCGCTAACACATAATAGCACAAATCATACTGCAACACATAAACTAACATATACAATGGATCATGTCCTAAGGCCTCGCCTATCCTGGGCCTCGCCCTTGTCCTGCTACTGATGAGACATGGAACCCCGTCCATGCTCCTGCTGATAGTGAGATACGGGCCCAGCCCAGCACACACTCACTCCTTCCCTAACTTGGGCCTCGCCCCTGCTCTGCTGCTACTGAGATGTGGAACACCATCCACACTCTGGTATTGGTGAGATACAGGACCTCGCCCCCATTCACCTCCCTACCAGGCACATACATGTATCACACAGACAACAAGTACAAACTATCATATAAACCAATCCTTGGGCACCCGCCCGCTATCAATGGACCTCGTCCGAATATCACACTAGCATACCATGCCTAGGGTTAACCCCCGGGTCTTCTACTCATAACTACATGGACCGGCATTGTGGCCGTAGACCCATTCATACAAAGGGAAACTCACCTGCACTGGCTGAACTTGCTGATGATCCCACTAGCCGCTGCCCGGCAACTCTCTGAACTTCTGCTCCACCCGCTCCCCGAGCTACCAATAACAATGCAACACTGAGTCTAACAGACCCCCGAAAGACTACCAAGTCAACTCTGGTCAAAGTCAAAGTCCTGGTCAAAGTCAACCTTCTAGGTCAACCCTACTCGCCGAGTCACCCCAGTGACTCGCCGAGTTCATATGTTCAGATTCCTTCTTTTCGCGACTCGACTCACCGAGTCAGTCTATGACTCGCCGAGTCTACCGATTTCCGAGTGCTAACCTGACCAATTCACCGAGTCTCCAATCGACTCACTGATTCGAGTCTAAAATCGAAGGGTTTGGGGTTTCGCGACCTGACTCGCCGAGTCCAAGACAACCTTCAACAGACTCGCCGAGTTCCTGCCCATCTTCATCTACCTCGACGAGCTGTTCATCCCACTCGTCGAGTTCCTCCAAATCTTCATGCTACTCGCCAAGTCCACTCAAAAGGACTCGCCGAGTCCATTCAGATCTCCATACATGCAGAAGACTTTTGAGTCATGCATGGACTCCAAACTGTAGATCTACCCTTCCCAATCCTATTCCTCACGTAAAGTTGCAAACTTTACGTGTAGAGAAGGAGATCTAGGCAAAATACACCATAAACTAGGGTTTAAGGCAAAGAGGCTCCACAATCAACGCAAGGATTGAAACTTTATGCTTTCCAAGACCAAAATACACTTAGATCTGAAGTAGCAACTCGAGATCCACCTTCTAACTCAAATGGATAACTATCCATGGCTTAAAAAGCCCCAAATCTCACAACCAAAGAAGATCTAAAGGAAAGAAACAACTTATTACCTTCAATAACTCAGAAAGTTTCCCCAAACTTCAGATCCAAGGCCAATCCTTGAAGCTTCAATGTTTCCCCTTCTTCTTCTTCCTTCAAACCACTCCCAAAATGGCTTGGAAACTTGAATGCACAACAATGGAGGCTTAGGGTTCGTATTCTGGGTGGGAGAGGCAGTAAAGGAACCCTAGGGAAGAGGATGAGACGTTTAAATAGGCTCCAAGTCCCGAATTTAGGGTTTTCCTCGCACAGACCAGACTCGCCGAGTCCACTTGGCCGACTCGTCGAGTTGGTCACTTACTCCTCGACCCGGATCCCGCTCGGACTCGCCGAGTTCCTCCTTGGACTCGCTGAGTCGCCCCTAAAAATTAGGGTTTTCTTTCCTTTCTTGGACTTCCAGATTTTGGGTGTGATAACTCTCCCCCACTTAAACTAAACTTCGTCCTCGAAGTTTGCTATGGCCCACCGCCTGCGATTTGCCTCCAATACCCCACCAATTATTCCAACACCAGCTGCCTACCTTCGCTGGTCTTCCGCCCAATCATTCTGATTAGCATCAATCCTTGCGGATAATCATCTCGGGTCAACCCTGACCCTAAACATTCTGGAAATACAACTTACTCAATCGACCATCCTTCTGGTACTCTCCGAGTACTGCAACTGAACCTATAGAGGTTCACCCCTTCTTTCCTCACGCGATTCCCTTGCCTTCCAAGGCGATGCTCCAAAAACAACTATCTCCTCTCTCACTGTGAAGATCCTATCTTCACCAATCCATTATTCCCGCTAAATCCACTATGGGTCATCACCGCCAGTAACCACTGACACTCCTCTCTTGTCATAACTTGGTGTCGAGCACCCCTCAACTCAACTAACTGAATTCCACCATAAACCGCTTACCCGCACTACTACTGACTGGAAATTTATGCCATTCCTCATCTGCCTTCCGGATGAACTGAGACCACTCTGGTCCCTACCAACCTATCAATATCCGGATTACCGGCTCCCACCGGTAGCTAGTCCATCCACCTCCCCTAGTCGCTCCCAGCGACTTCCGAAGAACTTCGACCACCTATAACTACTCAATCTATTCTTCCATTCAGGCACTACAAACCTGGGATCCCCAATCCCCTAACTTGACACTAAGGTCCCTACCAGGTCCCACTTGCGCTGCTAAAACTCACAGGTCTCGCCCACGGGTCCCACCCACCTCTATCCTTCTAGTCCGACTAGTGTAAACACTCTCGCTCGGGCCTCGCCCACGGGTCTCACCCAACTATATCCTGGAGCGGCGTTTCCCAAGGTCTCACCTCTCTAGGGCTATACTGGCAGACTCCCTATCATCCTCATTCACTACCCATTCCTGATCCTTATCTGATCACTAGGAGGTAAGGGCCTCGCCCCAACTCCGCCAACGAAGCTACTAAGGAATGCTACGGCTTACCCGTAGTCCTTCATCAGCACCCATTGTTGACTGCTAGTGAATGCTACGGCTGCCCTATAGTCTTACAACACTTCCACCACTAACTGCTAATATGAAGGCACCCATGTGCCATTAGCTCTCAAGATCCTCGTTTCGAATCCCTCGAGTCCTACGGGCGATTCACAACCTGAATTCCCAACCCTGTACTAACCATTTCCATCAAACGCACTAGCTGATGGGGAGTTTCTCAAACTCCCAGCCCTGAAGTCCTCAATCCATCAAACGCTGAACCACTTCTTTTCCTTCTCGGAGGTCGCGCACTCATTCTGGGTCTGCGTGCTCCTACCTTTGCACACTCGGAGGATACTCCCCCACTTCGATCCTGCTTACCCCTTGTTGCTCAATACTTAAAAAGAAATCCCTATCCTTGCTACCATTCCATAATCAATCTGTTGGGGAACCCAAGCTCACCAATGCTAGGGATCTAACCAATCCATCTCTAACACTATACAACTCCGATCTAGCAAGGCATACCAAGTCCCTCCCAAACATGCTATCGCTACTGCATCCTATGTAACCTTTTCCAATAGGGCACATCCCCTCATTACCCCTCGAATAACCAAGGTATGCAAATGGCATATAACTCGATCATAATCAAATGCTCAAAAATAAAATACTCATACCGATAATGATGCAAAGCCATAACAATATAATCTTACACAAATAAAAGAACTGAAAACAGAACTCGAATACCTGCAACGTCCGGTGCTGATCGTGTCTCTAAGGTAGTCATCAGAAAAGCTCTGCCTCCTACCGCAGGCGCCTCTACCCGGCCCTGACAGCCATCTATGATCCTCAAAGTTGCAGGGGCAGGTGCCATCACCCATCCTGCTGAAAATAAACTGGTGCACTGGGCCTTCTTGTGGCCCCGCTGATTACAGTGAAAACATATCAAGTCTGATCCCTGTGTCGTGGTAGCAATACAATCCCTGCTGAAATGACCAGTCCGACCGCACTTAAAACAGCCAGAATCACCACCGCTACCACTCCTACACGCGCCCCCGTGCGCCCTGCCACACTTTCCGCACCGACTGCAGTCCTGATAATCCCTCGATCTCGAATCCGATCCCTTGGGCCTTTTGCTCGAACCTGCAGCTACCTGAACCTCATCTGGCTTCCTCTTCCGGATTTGCTCCAAGTCAATTTCCCTTTCTCTAGCCCGAGAAATCATATCTTCCAGCGTCTTACAGCTGGATCTGCTCACGAACTCCATGATGTCATCCCTCAACAACTCATGGTATCGAGCCTTCTTCATCTCCTCATCCGCGACATACTGCGGTACAAGAAGAGCCCTCTCCCTGAACTTGGCGGTGATCTCCGCCACAGTCTCAGTGGTGTGCGTCAAATCCTGAAACTCCCGTGCCAACTGTTGCACCTCAATAATCGGCGAAAACTCCGCCCTGAACCTGGCCGAGAAATCGCTCCAAGTCATCGCGTCCAACGCGACATCATCCCCCAAAGCATGACCAATCTCCTCCCACCAATCCCTCGCTTTGTCCTTCAGAAGACAGGAAGCGAGTCTGACCTTGTCCCCCTCAGGACTCCGGCTCGTACGGAATGCATTCGCAACATTAGCCAACCATCTGCTGCTAGCAATGGGCCCCTAGCCCCATGATAATCTGGTGCCCCGCAAGCTCTGAACTCCTAAGATGTCAAGGTACGCGCTCCCATCAAGGCCATCATCTCAGTACGGAAGGCTCCCAGCCTCTCATCCAAAATCTCCAATATACCCTCCTTGACCGTGCCAAAGATCACAGGAGTCTGATCTAGCATACTGCGTGCAACCTCGGCGGATATCAACTCCCTCATTCGATCCTCGAGCTGCTCGGCTCCTGCGCCCGAGCCTGATCCCTCTCCGGCGCCCGATCCGCCCACTGGTCTCTCTCGCAACGTCACCATGCTGAAACACATAACACAAGCACTATCAGAATACCCATCACTGCTACGAGACCAAACACACGCACTACCAGGTTCCTGGTCTTGTCTCGGCCTTTCCCGAATCGAGTACGGATCCTCTGCTTTCAGTAGTACGGGCCCATACTACCTTCCACATCTATCCGTACTTTCCTCAGGAATTGCTTTGACTCTACCAGGTCCCTTATCCATTATTACTGCTCCCAGCACTATCTCATCCTAGGCTTACCCTAGGGAAACCTCTGACTCAACTCATACCAGTCCTCAGCTGCTGAAGGTCTTCTTGTGATGCCAATTAGCCATCACCTGGATACCATCACATGTGACGAGGCTCAGATAATCTTTCAAGTAAAAGACTCGTCCCTACAACGGTTGGACTCAAACAAGAGCTGCGAAATAGGACCAAATCCAGCACTCTAAGATTATTCAACCCTGATCACATGTGACGCGTCGTACCCACCTAATGGCTAACTTTCATCACTCAAAATCCCACAATGCACAAAGCAAGCAGCATTCAGACAAGGGAAAATCTAACCGCATCATACTCAAGCAATCATATCCACATAGCAAAAATCTGAACTAGCATGCAACGCAAACTCATAGACTCACACAAGCTCATAAACTCAGGCATAACCTAAACAGGCTATCTTGCTACTGTCTAATCAGCACTACTACGCAACTCAAAAGCACAAATAACAGGTACATAAGGCATCACCCTAGATCCTTAGTCCTATTCTAGCATGTTGTTCTATTAACTGATAATCATAACATAAACTTATATGGGTATTTTGGGGTACTTACTTGAGCTCGGTTGATTGCATGCACCACACCCTTTTTCTCTTTTCAAAGTTCTTTTCTTTTTGAATTACTTTTGCTTTTCTAAAACTGCTTTCTTTCCCAAAACCTTCTTTTACAAAACTGTCTTTTCATTTTGAAAACTTCTATACCAATTCCTCGGTTTGAGTTCAGACACACCCGAGAGCATGTCCGAATCCCTCAAACCAAGGCTCTGATACCAACTTGTAACGTCCCAAAATTTAAGGCTAAAAATTTCTTTTAATAAAACATTACTTAAAGCAAATTCATCATTTCAAAACATAAGCGGAGTATTAGTTTCCAAAATACATGTTCGTTATCAGAGTAAACATTCTCAGGCTGTCTAATCTATGGTGTGTGCCATGTGATCACCCCGAGCTCTTCCCTCCGCTACCGGAAGTACCTGAAACCAAAACTAAAAACCGTAAGCATGAAGCTTAGTGAGTTCCCCATCCTACCGCATACCATGCATAACCACATACTGCACATACTGGGCCACGCCCGCTATCCTGGGCCTCGCCCACCTACCTCGGGCCTCGCCCGCTACAACGGCCCCGGCCCCGCCGCTCCAGGCCCCGCCTGGCTTCGAGCCCCGCTCGCATACAGATCTTTTTCACTTAGGCCCCGCCAGTCATAAGGCCTCGCCCGCTAACACATAATAGCACAAATCATACTGCAACACATAAGCTAACATATACAATGGATCATGTTCTAAGGCCTCGCCTATCCTGGGCCTCGCCCTTGTCCTGCTACTGATGAGACATGGAACCCCGTCCATGCTCCTGCTGATAGTGAGATACGGGCCCAACTCAGCACACACTCACTCCTTCCCTAACTTGGGCCTCGCCCATGCTCTGCTGCTACTGAGATGTGGAACAGCATCCACACTCTGCTATTGGTGAGATACGGGACCTCGCCCCCACTCACCTCCCTACCAGGCATATACATGTATAACACAGACAACAAGTACAAACTATCATATAAACCAATCCTTGGGCACTCGCCCGCTATCAATGGACCTCGTCCGAATATCACACTAGCATACCATGCCTAAGGCTAACCCCCGGGTCTTCTACTCGTTACTACATGGGCCGGCATTGTGGCCGTAGACCCATTCATACAAAGGGAAACTCACCTGCACTAGCTGAACTTGCTGATGATCCCACTAGCCCCTGCCCCGGCAACTGTTTGAACTTCTGCTCCACCTGCTCCCCGAGCTACCAATAACAATGCAACACTGAGTCTAACTGACCCCTGAAAGACTACCAAGTCAACTCTGGTCAAAGTCAAAGTCCTGGTCAAAGTCAACCTTCCAGGTCAACCCTACTCGCCGAGTCACCCCAGTGACTCGCCGAGTTCATATGTTCAGAGTCCTTCTTTTCGCGACTCGACTCGCTGAGTCTACCGATTTCCGAGTCCTAACCTGACCAACTCACCGAGTCTCCAATCGACTCGCTGATTCGAGTCTAAACTCGAAGGGTTTGGGATTTCGCGACCTGACTCGCCGAGTCCAAGACAACCTTCAACAGACTTGCCGAGTTGTTCTTCCAACTCGCCGAGTTCCTGCCCATCTTCATCTGACTCGACGAGCTGTTCATCCCACTCGTCGATTTCCTCCAAATCTTCATGCTACTCGCCGAGTCCACTCAAAAGGACTCGCCGAGTCCATTCAGATCTCCATACATGCAGAGGACTTTTAAATCATGCATGGACTCCAAACTGTAGATCTACCCTTCCCAAGCCTATTCCTCACGTAAAGTTGCAAACTTTACGTGTAGAGAAGGAGATCTAGGCAAAATACACCGTAAACTAGGGTTTAAGGCAAAGAGGCTCCATAATCAACTCAAGGACTGAAACTTTATGCTTTCCAAGACCAAAATACACTTAAATCTAAAGTAGCATCTCCGGATCCAGCTTCTAACTCAAATGGATAACTATCCTTGGCTTAAAAAGCCCCAAATCTCACAACCAAAGAAGATCTAAAGGAAAGAAACGACTTATTACCTTCAATAACTCAGAAAGTTTCCCCAAACTTCAGATCCAAGGCCAATCCTGGAAGCTTCAATGTTTCCCCTTCTTCTTCTTCCTTCAAACCACTCCTAAAATGGGTTGGAAACTTGAATGCACAACAATGGAGGCTTAGGGTTCGTATTCTGGGTGGGAGAGGAAGTTAAGGAACCCTAGGGAAGAGGATGAGACATTTAAATAGGCTCCAAGTCCCGAATTTAGGTTTTTCCTCGCACAGACAAGACTCGCCGAGTCCACTTGGCCGACTCGTCGAGTTGGTCACTTACTCCTCGACCCGGATCCCGCTCGGACTCGCCGAGTTTCTCCTTGGACTCGCCGAGCCGCCCCTAAAAATTAGGGTTTTCTTTCCTTTCTTGGCCTTCCAGATTTTGGGTGTTACAGCCCCATTGTTATACAACACTCCCACACTGCCATGGTCTTATCGTCCATCAACTGCACCAATCATAATCAAGCATGGGTCAAAACCATATTGATTGAATCCAAATCTGGTGTTCGGGTTGTGCTTCGAACTTCAAATCCTTAATCACACAAGAATAGAAAAGAGGCTCTAACAAAAATCCCTCCACCTGTAGCTGCTTACCTTTTCTAAATGTGCCATGACAGATGCTTCACATATTCTGATAAGATAACCTGAATCCTTCCACATACCCACCATGTGTCACTATTGATGTATAATGAAAGCTAAATATCCATTATTGTGCAACCGTTAGACCAAACGATTCTATCCCATGTGGATTCTACTTTGCTCTTCCAATCTACCAAAATAGATGGATTCTCGATCCATCTCACAACCTTACAATTCAACATGTCATCACCAGGGCTTGCAAGAACTAACATAGCATTATTAGTCAACCTTAGTGGCCACACATATTCCAAAACCAGATGAACATTTCCTGAAGTCTCAATAAGCTCACTAATGCCAAGTACTTCCCATACTACAACTCCAAATCCTTAAACCACCTTAACTCATGGCGTAGAGCTATAAACCTTAATTGGAACAGATGGATCATCAATTCAACAAGTCACCCGCCGAAGGATCGATGTATTCAAAGTTCTCCAAAAGATAGCATTTGATTCTGTTGACAATTCCAATGCCTAAAATAACCAATGGGGACAATAGTATCCCATTACTTAAGTGTAATACATTACCATTGCTCAATCCCTACGGATGGTAACAGTCGACAAACTGAGCTTTACAACAGCTAGCTTTCCTTGACCAACCAAACCTAGCATTTATACATTCCAAGATCATATGATCATTCCTAATACCCCCAATGAATTTGATGATCCCAAGGATAATCTCATGGTATCTAGTACAAGTTATTGGCAACTGATCGGTTGATGAGGAACAATCTCTCAACATCGCACAAGTAGCCAATCTATTCAACCACTTACTTGCACTTAAAGAAATTCTCATGTAATCTGCAACTAAATTCGCTTCGAAGGTGTGAACTTGAAATCTAACAATCTTACACCCATGACCAAACCAATTCCTAACTACCTAGAGATCATGAACACCACTATACATCCTGCATTCAAACCCGACATGCCTACCTTGTGGATTCCTTGAATTCACACATATACCACTAAAAATCTGACCGATTGCTGGTCTCCTATGCGGAATGCTCACGACTCTTCTAAACACGGCCCACGATATGCAAAATGGCATATGAAATTATTTTAATGATGACTTAGTTAAGACTAGAGCATCCCGGAACCTTAGATGGGGTTGTTGGAAGCTTCCCAATGTCACAAATTCAAAACAGCAAGAGTGATCCATATTCCTCTAAAATATGAAGCGCCCAAGACTAAATCCCATCCTGAAGAAATTGTAGAAATTCCAATATGGTTCTCACAATTCTATCATACAAAATATTTCTGGTCCAACGATACACACTGGACAGGAACATTCTTATTCTAGATATAATTACCATTTCATAACTGGCGCTCAACATACATACCAATGATTTCTTGCGGCTCGATCTTCACCTCTTGTGGGACGATGGGTGTTGGGGCCTGCACCCCCTCCGCTACCAATCCAGGACATCTGGACTTAAAGTGACCCGGATGGTAGCAATGAGAAAATATCTAATCCCTCTTTCTCCATATTTGAAACACCCGAACTTGTGACAAGAAAACCCGTGAGTTTCCCCACACTTGCAAAATATCTCATAGTTCCCCTGACTTCCTGTACCCTGGTCAGTTGCATCGACCCTTGCACCTTCCTCCAATTATTCAGAATCATGTGTTCACCTTCTCTTTCCTGGTCGTGCCTCCACATCAAGATTGCCTTATCTAGTAGCATCAACAATTTCTCTTGTAGTGTGCAAGATTGTGGTTTGCTCCTCGAATTTGACAATCATCAGTGATCCGCCAATGATACCGGGCAACTCCTCCAGTAAAATCTGTGAAACCTCTACAACAATCCATTCATGAAACATGGCATCATCCTTACCCATCTCAGAAGTCTCTGCTCCCGGTCTAGACATTAACATCCTATACAATAAGTGTAACGCTTGGTTTCTGATATGTATTTAAAATCATAATTTATTCACTTTCATAAAGGAACTCGATGAGTTGGGAGCCCCAAGCTTGTCGAGTAGGAATAATTTGGGACGTGTGTTAAGAAACCTACTCGACGAGTAGGCTGGCAGAAATGAAACCCTAATTTTCAGGGTTTTGCACCCTATTTAAAGGTCTTAATGTTTCATTATGGTCTCCCTCATCGTCCCCTCAGTCCTGAGAAAACCCTAATCGTGCCTCTTTCCCCATTTTGAGTGTGTGTGAGCCTAAAGAGTGTTCTTTGGTGCTTTTCTTGAAGGAGTGTGAAATTAGTGGTGCAAAGTTGAAGGGAGAAGCTTTAGATCTAGGATTTTTAGTGTTGATGCAACCATTTGGAGGTATAAAGTCGATACATTGACTATTTATTTGCTAGATCTCTTCTTTGAGAAGTTTATGGCCTTTTAGTAGTGTATTTTGGTGTCATTCGTGGATTTGAACATGTTATGAAGTTATGAATTCAGAGCTAGACATTTCATGGCCTATTGAGACTTAAGGTTGCCAGCTTTATCAATCCTTGGCCCTCCTCCATGCCCTAGGTCCCTTATAAAGATTAGTTTTAGTGTTTTTAGCCTCTTGATACCATGCATGGACGTAAAGTTAGCAACTTTATGTGGTATCTACGCCTAAGGGGACCAGATCTATTGTTTTGAGGCATTGGACTCACTTAGAAGTGAATGAATGAGTTAAGACTAAGGAAAACTCGATGAGTTGTTTACTCAACTTGGCGTGTTGGATCGTGGTCCCCCGACCTTTTTGATTACTGAGCCAACTCAGCGAGTTGAAGAGATGACTCGGCGAGTTGGCTAGGGTTTTCTCGGTTTTTTGAAGACAGAACGAACTCGACGAGTCCATAAGGGGACTTGACGAGTTGTACTGAAAGTTCTGATTCTGTTGAGAAGGAGTAACTCGGCGAGTTGGAGGAAAACTCTACGAGTTGGATCGCGATTTCACGATTCTGTGATTTATGGGAACTCGACGAGTTGAGTCAACTTGAAGCGTTGACTTTGACTTTGACATTGACTTTGACTTTGACTTTGAATTGGACTAAAGTTGACCCTTAAAGGGGTTATATGTATGAAAGGGTAATAAAGGAAATCTTTTATGTATAGGAGCTTGAATTGGGTTGATTTTCGGAGCCGAGGATTTTCAACTACTTTCCAATATTCGAGGTAAGTTACCTTCCTATATGAGTGGGTCGAAGGCACCAATGCCACCCCCTAGTAGTTGTTACAGTAGAGATGATTTTCTTTGTGATAATTTTATGGTATTCTACTATATGTTGAGATTTATATGCTTGTATGCTATGTTATTATGTGGTAGCAATAGGGGGATGAAATAGTCCCTGTAGTTGGTCGAAAGACTGAAGGGGTAAGCCAGCACCCAAATATGCTAGGCAACATGTGATTTTGCATTTATAGACTAGGATATTATGTGATAGTTGTAGGGGTGAAATAGTCCCCATAACTAGTTGAAAGAGACCGAAGGGGTAGGCCAGCACCTAGATATGCTAGGTGGTTACCGGTTGAAAGAGATCGAAGGGGTAGGCCAACACCTTGATTTTGGGATGTTACAATAAGACAAAATTGTTATCTCATAACCAAAATTGTTATCATCAATCCATCATACTTTAGTCACTTCTTAAAATTTGTGCACATGATCCCTCTATCGACTTCTTAGATTTCTCGTGATTCTCCTCGAGTCGAGTATGAATCCTATGCTTTCAGTGGTACGGGCCCAATACTACCTTTCATACCTATCCATAATTTCCTCAATAATTATCCCAAATCCTCCAAATCACCTTCTCAAACCGATACTCCAAATATCTGCTAAATAGTGCAACCAACTTACTACATCACATCCTAGGCTCTCTTAGGTTCCCGACCTCACCCTGCCATCAACTGCTGAAGAACTCCCCATAATATCAGTTAGCTACTTCATGAATATAGTCACATGCAACAAATCTTAGATAGTCATTCGAGTAAAAGACTCAACCTACAATGGTTTGACTTAGATAAGAGATGTTTAATATGGCCAAATCAATCACTCTAAGATTATCTAACTTCTGAAGCATGTGACTTAACATATTCACTTAATAGTTAACTCACATCATCAATAGTCACACAAAGCACAAACCAAGCAACATTCATGCAGTACACTCTAAACCACAAACCTACAGAGAACATCTCAAGCTCACTTGCTACCAACAAAGATTTCAAATCTAATATAACATATGATTCCTCTTAGGCTCCAAGGAATCAAATATCAGGCCAATCCATACAATCATCTTAAATCCATACTAGCATGCAACTCTAAAAGCTCAAAAAATCAGGAGTATAAAGGAATCTCCTAGCATGAAATCCAGAGAAGATCCTTAGCCCTAATCTAGCATGCAATTATCATAACATATATCATAACAAACATGTATGTGTATTTTGGGAATCACTTACATAAGCTCAGATGACTGCACGTACCACACCCCTTTCTTTCTTTGGAAAATTCTTTAATAAAACTTTTATTTTTAGAAAATCCACCAAACCCTCAATTTGAGTCCAGATATACCCGAGAGTATGCCCGAATCCTTCAAACCAAGGCTTTGATACTAACTTGTAACGTCCCAAAAATTATAAGGTAAACGAAAATTCATTTTTAGTTCAACCATAACACCATTTAAATCATTCAAAAGTAATCAGGGTAATTAGTTATCAAAGTACAATTATCAAAAATATAAAGTGCGGAAATCATGGAGTGTGTGACGCGATCACCCTGAGCTTTTCCCATTGGATTTGGAAGTACCTAACACATAAACAGAAAATCGTATGCATAAAGTTGTGTGAGTTCCACAAAACACCACATACTATACATATCAAACATATAATGGGCCTTGTCCATTCTTAGGCCCCGCTAGGAACAGATCAGCCAGTAAATAATTAGCATCGCCCGGTATATGTACAAACATATAAACACATGAAAGAATGAAAAAGATAAAGAGAATATAAGATAGTCATCAGGCTCCGCCCGATATACATATAAACACATAGCACATGCAAGAGTCAAACAGACAACTAGCATCCTAATCATAACAAACCATGGGCCGACATTGGTGCCTTCGACCCATCAAGTACAATGAGGACACTCACCTCAAGCTGCTGAATATGTTAAATAAAGCTCGTACTTCCGATCCATAAAATCCCCATGCTAACCAATAAAATATAAGCCCGTTAACAATTAGGTCTTAACCCATAATCAAGAATCTGGATCACTTGTCCATCATCCAAGGGAAAAGATCATTTTACCCTTTTCTTACTTGGCCTAAAACAAAGGCCTAATCCATTTTCTCCAATTGCCCAAATTACTAAATGGCACCCAAAGTCCAAAATATGGCGAAAAGCGAGAAAGTCAACTGAAAGTCAAGGCTGATGAGTACGCCCAACGTACTCAGTCTTACGCCTCACGTTCTACCTTGGTGGCCAGTACGCACATCGTACTAGTTGGGTACGACCAACGTACGGTGCAGTCGGCCAAACTTCACCATTATGCACTTAATCGGTTAGTCACTAAGCCAAACTCTCAGATCTGATCCCAAATGGTGACTTAACACGTAAAGTTGGAAACTTTACTCCCATGCATGACTTAATGGGATCCAAAACTCAAAAAGAACCATATTAAGGATCCTAACACATGCATGGACCAATATAACTCATAAAGATTGCATTTTTATGGTCAAGGGACCTCAAAGGTGCTAAAATATAACATCCATGGCTTCTGGAGAAGACCATACTAAAAAATATTGCTTAAGGACCCAAAAATGCATAAATGAAGCCCTAAATTGGATCTAGCATAAGGAATCATTAAGTAGAGAACTTTATACCTCAAATAGCTTGCAAATATGATGATGGTTTTGGATCTACAAGCTTAAGCTACACCAAGACAATCTCTAAGTATTCTTCTTCCTTCAAATCACCAAAAGCACCACCAAAACTCAATTCCAAGCTCAAATCTCACAAATAGCCATTAGGGTTTAGGGAGGTGGAGGGTGGTTATAAGGAAGTCCAAGGGTGTCATATGTTGTTTAAATAGGGCACAAACCCTTAAAATTAGTGTTCGCCCCTGCATATTGTGTGTCCAATGTACTCCCACATATGACTATCATACATGGGTGCTTCTGTGATCCTGGATCGATCCATTACGTGCAACTTACTTGGCTAGGGACCTTTCGAAGGCCATAACTTCTTCGATCTAAATACGATTTTGACATTTTTTTTATATCCACAAAAGGTAATGAGAAGCTCTACAACCCTATCAACTCTCCATTACCTTAAAACTTCCTGAGCTTAAATCCAAAATTCATAAAAGGTTTGAACTATCTCTTTATTGCTATACCCTTGGGCTTCAAAATGCGAACCAGATACTCTATACCTATAACCCACATTATCTACCATCTAAATGAGACTAAGCCTCTCCTTTCCAAGGCCCGAAGCCTTAGGATACTTGATCCCTGGGCCATGGTCCTGAATTATGGAACGACCCAAAAAAGGGTGTTACAAATGTGTCGTAATGGGATTAAGTTCGAGGGTATCAAGCTTGGCCAATGTGTCCTAAGGGCTTAGTGTAATGATCAAGGGTGATTAAACATAGACAATGTGTCCCAATGGGTGTATGCATGTTTCTGATTTTTTTCTTTGACATGAATGTGTTGTCGTGTGACTAATGTTGTTGTTACCTTTGCGCTAACGGTAGAGTTTGTATGATATGATATTGTATATGTGTGAAATTCACTAATCTTTGTGCTTATCCCTTTTCCCTTAAAAATATTATTTCTGGATTAGAAGGTACTCAGGATGACAGGGTGTGATAGGACACATTAGATCGGGACAAATTGGGATGGGACACATAGCCTACAGAGTGGACACATAGAATGTTGAAAAGGAAAATAGACTTTTGGACTTACCCATTGTGTAGGTGTTTTATAATGTATTACATAACGAGTTTTTGGAGGTTCCCACATAAGCATTAGGTAGAGTTTCATATCCACGTGGTTCCTGGTGTTGCAACAATTATTAAGGCACCTTACCGACTATCCCCATTGAAAATGAAGGAGTTATATAAGCAGTTGCAGGAACACTTGGAGAAAGAGTTCATCAGTCCGAGTTGCTCGCCATGGATGGATCACAGAGGATGTGTATCGACTACCATGAGCTGAATAAGCTTACGACAAAGAATCAGTAAAATTTATCGAGGATTGAGGACATGTTTGATTAGCTACAATGACATTATGGTTTTTTGAAGATCGACATGAGGTCGGGATATCACCATATGTAGGTGATGGGTGAAGATAAAGAGAAGATGACATTTCACACATGCTACGGTCATTATGAGTTTGTGGTGATGCCTTTTGGGCTGACCAATGCTCATGCAACCTTCATGGAACTCATGAATCAAGTGTGTAGACCGATGTTGGACTGTTCAATGATAGTGTTCATCAATTATATTCTTTTCCACTTAAATACAAAGGAGGAGCATGAGGGACATCTTCATGAGGTGTTGGAGACACTTATACGGGATAAGATTTTTACTAAGTTCTTCAAGTGTAAGTTCTGGTTACGAGAGGTCTTGTTCCTTGGATATGTCATGATTTAGAAGGGTATTATGGTAGATTTGATCAAACTTTCGGTAGTGATGCAGTGAGAGGTGCCTAAAACTCCCAGTGTGGTTCGAAGTTTCCTTAGGTTGGATGGGTATTATCAAAGATTCATTCGGTATTTATCCAAGATCCCACTATTTTTGACCCGAGTACAAGAAAGACGTCAAATTTTAGTTGGGGTGGTGAGTTGTAAGTAGCTTTTGAGGACCTATAGAGGCGGCTGTGCGAGGCTCCAATGCTAACTCTACTAGATGGGATGGAGGATATGGTAGTTTATAGCAATGTAGTAAGTTTATAGCTTACGCTTCAAGGCAATTGAAGCCTTATGAAGCGAATTAACTGAAACATGATTTGGAGTTGAGGGTCATGGTTTTTCCCCAAGATTTGGAGACATTACCTTTAGGGAGTAAAATGCATGATAGTTAATGATCATAAGAGTTTGAAGCATCTAGTGGATTAGTAGAATTTGAATATGCGTAATAGGAGATGGCTTAATGTAGTCAACGATTATGATTATGGGATACTCTACTATAACACCCATAAAAATCTAGCCAGTTTAGAACTTTTTATATCATTCAAAAACCGATAATTATTACAAATATGTTTTCAAAATGGTTTAATGTCAGAGTCTTCCAAAATGAAATCATACAAACATAAGGAGGTGTACGATCACGTCTTCGCCTTCCCTTGATCATCAGAAGTACCTAAAACATAATCAACAATTGTAAGCCCGAAGCTTAGTGAGTTCCCCCAAAATACCAATGCCATACAAACCATATTAATATCATATAAACAAACAACATGCATAATGAGCCATCACCCTGACTGGACCGCCTTGTAGAACCATTAGTCTATCTGGAGCGCTCTTTGAGCCATCGGCACGTCTGGACCACCTCTCAGGGCCTTCAGCCTATTCAGACCGCTCATCGGGCCTTCAGATTAACTAGTATGCCCTCCCGGGCCTGCAGTCTATCCGGTCCACCCTAGGTATCTTGGCCTTCAGCACAAAGCAGGTTCGCTTCAACCCAATCCCCATATCAAAAAATCATGTGCACATAAATATCATATGCTAGAATATATAACTGGAAAACCGATATAACAGATCACTAATCATAGCAACATCCTATAACCAGGATTCCGACCTAACGAGTCACTAACATAGCATTATCCTATATACCAAGCTATCGATCTACCAGTTCACTAACCATATCACCATCCTAACTACCAAGATGCAAACCAATAAGCATATAATACAATAAACCTGGATACAAATCTTAAAAGGGCCGACATTGGTGCCTTCGACCCTATTGGTATAATGAGGACAACTCACCTCACAAGTCGCTCGGAATGATAATGCCAAATTCCTCTAAATACAACTCCAACTCAAACACCTACATCTACCAATGATCCAATTCCATAAATTCTCAAATTACTAAAATACCCCCATAAGTCAAACTGATCAACCCTTAGTCAAAGTCAAAGTCAACGATCAATGGCAACAGACCATGTTGACCAACTCGTCGATTGTAGCCCACCGACTCGTCGAGTCCTTCCAGAACTTGAGAAATCATGAAAACCCTAGTTGACTCGCCGAGTTTCCAAACAACTCATCGAGTCCATGAGGTGTCTAAATGTTAGGAAAAAACCTAACTAACTCGTCAAGTCATCTCACTGACTCGCCGAGTCCATGCAGAACCAATACATACAATCTTCAACCGACTCGTCGAGTTGACCATGTAACTCGTCGTGTCCTTTCAGTCCACTTCTCATTCAGACGCTTTTAAGAAAGACCAAGGCTCCAAATTGCATATCTAGCCTCCTAGGGTATGGTTTCCATGTAAATTTGCAAACTTTACGTCCATGCAAGGTCCTAAATGCCAAAACCAAGCTTAGGGAGAGGTTTAAGCCAAAAAGAAGGGCCAAATCTTGATAAGTTCAATAACTTTATGACTATAAGGACTTAGAGGAGTCCAGATTTGAAGTTACAACTTCAGATCATACCCAATACCCGAAATGATCCACTAATATGCTAAAAATGCCCTTAAACTGAAGAATAAGGAGATCTAACACTACAATGATCAACGTAACAACTTATACCTTCAAATGGTAGCCAAAACGATGTAGATGTTGGATCTACAAGCTCCTTCCCGTTCCAACATTTTCCACCTTCAAACTTCTTCACCAAATGCACCAAAAACACTTTCTTAGCCTCACAAGCACAAAGGAATAGTAAAGAACAGCTAGGGTTTCCTTTTCTAGACTAATCTCTATGTCGAGTAGACCACATAATTCACATGGGTTGACTAATCTCTACACGACGAGATAGGGCCTCCAACTCGTCGAGTAGGCTTCTTTAACTGCATGTAAATATCTAAAATCTCATTCCCGGAAATCGGGATGTTAGAACTCTCCCCCACTTGAACTAGGCTTTGTCCTTGAAGCCTGCTGCAGTGGACAAATCTAGACACTGCTTTAGCATCCCAGCCTCCGGATCCGAAACCTACTCGGATCCCCTTCGATGTTTCTACTTGTACCTTTACCAAAGGTACCTCCTTGCTACTCAGAACATTTTCCTCTCGTTCCAAGATGGCCACCGACCTCTCGACATAGTTCAGGCGCTCATCATCCTGAAGATCACCAAATGATGCCACGTCATCCTCGCCCGACATGCACTTTTGCAACTGCAAGACATAGGAAGTGCCATGACTCTGACTGAGCTCCTCCGGGAAACCCAGTCGATACATTGCCTTGCCAACCTTGGCAAAACCCAAAGTAGCCTGATATATCGGGAACCCAAATTCCTTTCTTCTTGAAGCGAATCACACCCTGAAAGCCTGGAGTCCATCCCAGAACAAAATCATGGATCATACGCAATTGCCGATAATCCTCTGCTGGAGAAGAGATTATATATTCTTTCAAGGGAACTCATTTAGTGACCGAATTATCAGAGATAGCATGGATTATGGGAGGCAAACTAGGAGAAGAACCCTTATTGTGTTGACAGGATAATGCTTCCTTTAGCTACCGAATCTACATATAGTAACAGTTAACTGCTAACGCATAACCACAAACACCTATGGCTGGCCTGATCAGCCTCAGGCTGGAATATCAATATGTCGAATCCAATCAACCACCGGGTTGAAATCCTTGGGGTTTTTTGGCTTACCGACTTAACCCCACCGCTCCTCCTGGCCTTCGTACCTATGACTTACAGTCGACCTGCACCGGGTATCTTGGCATACTGCCTCAACCCTATTGCTCCTCTTAGGTTTCTGTGCCTATGACTTATAGTCGGCCCGCACTAGGTATCTTGGCCTACTTCATAGAGCAGGACCAACTCAACCCTCCCAACACAATGGGTTACCATAGATAATCAGGAGAAAGATCTAACCTGGTTATTAGAACCTGAAAAACAGGGACGCTCTAACCCAGCAACCCTCGATTTCCCGTGGATGATATCATACCTTTCGCCTAAAACTCACGATTCACCCACCAAACCAAAAAGTTTTCCCCCATTTACCTCACTGAACTCTAGAGTGCATGCCTCACACGGATACACTTGCAATCCGCGATGCAAGTTTCCACTATAAGCCATCTCGAAATGGCCGTCCATGAATCCATCCCAAGTTTCTGACCAAAACTACCACAAATAATAGGTCAATAGCGAACCTTTCATAATTTGAATCCATATGATACACCAGAACCTTAGTATAACCTTTGACTCTTTACCATGCCATTACCAACCTCCGGAGTGACGAAAGAAGATGATCAACCAAGAACTTCCACATTAATCTGATCCTTAACAACAACTTGCAAACATGTCGGAATACGGGGAAAACATTCCCTGGATTTATTTTGATACCTGACTGATACTCCCCTCAGTTCTTACTGCTTCCTTTATCCAACCAATGGACATACGACTAACCAGGCCCCTATCAACGTGTCAATCCCGAGAACACCACAAATAGAAGGAATGAATCTTTACGATCATTAGGCCTATAGCCTATGACTGGAATGCTTCCGATAACACACAGACCTCAATGACATTCCCTAGTACCACTAAGCCCTGTATGGTTGCTACCCAAGCAATTCTTTCATAAACAATAGCACATACAATCCTCAGAAGGAAACACTCTTTAAATCGGACTCTAAAACCCTACCGTGCACGATTCCCTTATAGAACGAGTTGAAGCAAATGAGTTTTCAGGATCTCCCTCATGACCACCGACAGTCCCTAAGGGAATTCCATAGGTGATACAGACAACATACGGTTCTACTGGTTATCATCACAAAACATCATGTGCAATACCAAAACATAGACCTACAAAATACATACAAAGTCTTCAGCATGACTGGACTGCCTCACCGGGCATTCAGCCTATCAGGACCACTCTCAGAACCTTCAGCATGTCTGGACTGCCTCTCCGGGCCTTCAGCATGTGTGGACCGTTCTCCAGGCCTTCAAGCTAAATGGTACGCACCGTGGGGCCTTCAGTCTATCAGGACCGCCCTAGGTCTGTCGTGCCAAAATCCTAGACCCATCCTGGTGCCCTTTCCATAAATAACCAGCTCTCCTCTACTTGGGGTTCAAACTCTCGATTCAATTTGCAGACTGTAATCCCAACCTAACCAGACATGTAGGTCGAACCAAACCCTAAATGCTACCTTGAACAACTACAGATATACTCGAAAGGATCGCCTCCATATCTGTGTTTGGGGAAACTGTCACACCCCCAAACTGAAACACCATAAACGTTCGGGGATGAGGACGTCATGTACAGTATCACAAGAATTACATCATTGTAATCAAAGTAAACACAACCATTACATTAAAATATAGATATTTACATGTGACATCCCCAATTTCTCGGCCAAAAAAGACTGATTTGTTTATGCTTTGTTTTAAAATCAGAGTAATCTTTTAAAGAAGACAGTTGCGGAATTTGTTCCCAAACAAAATATGATAAAACTTTATCAAAACATTTCTTAAAGAGAATGTACTTTTCATTAAATAATAAAAACTCGGGATATCATGTTTCGATACATACCAAAAAGTGTAAACAGTACAATTTAACCTTACAACAGTTATTTACAACTACTGGTTTATAATCCAAAATCTCTTGTCAAGTCAACCAACTTATACTCTTGTGCCATTACCTGTAATGCAAAGAAAACCGAGTGGGTCAGGCTTGGGAGCCCGGTGAGCATATAGGGTTTTCGACCCACAATAATATAATTATTATATTCAATCATCAATCAATCAATCCAAATTACCCACCCCCATTTTCTCCTTTATTTCTTAAGGATTTATCCTAAGAATCAACTATCCTTTATTCATTTATTCCTAAGGATTGACCTAAGGAATTGACACAAAGTCCACTACCGCCAAGGTCCTCAAATTACAACCGGTAAACACTTAGTTCAACATACTTAACGAACACCTAGTTCTAACACTACTAGTGAACACTTAATTCAAAACATATGGTGAATACTTAGTTCTAAAACACTTAGTGAACACACTCAGTTCAACAACACCAAGTGAACACATCTAGTTCAAAAATACTTAATGAACACATTGAGTTCGAAAATAGCAAGTGAACACATAGAGTTCAAAAATACCTAATGAACACGTTGAATTCAAACACCAAGTGAATACATAGAGTTCAAAAATACCTAACGAACACATAGAGTTCAAAAATAACAAATGAACACGTTGAGTTCAAAAACATTTATTATTTTGTCTCACATCAAGTATTTCATCTACCCACGTTTTATCCAACATATTTGAAGATGCAAACACATATACAATTTAAATCTTTTAAAACTTCTATAAAATGTTAATATAACATCCATCTCAAGTAAACAAAGAATGTATAAACACATATCACGTACTTCATAGCAAATACCTCATATCTACGTGTTAGAAGAAAGTAACCACACACTCACACCAAACATATACTTAATACATTCAAACAATACTAGTATTAAAATCATGTTTATGAAAGGGACTATACGGTCACTTGATAAGACAATACTTGGGCAACACCTCGTCTCTTAAAATAATCTTTTCCGATAAAACCGGGACGTTTTCCTAAAAACCGGGCTTCATGCAGGCAGAGTTTCGGCTTGAAAAATATTTTTCTCGGGATCTTTGGGGCTTCGGGACTTGCTTCGGGTGTCGGGATTGATATTGGGGCTTCGGGGGGTAACACTTGCAATATTGAAGAAAGTAGAAGGGAGTAGAGAAGAATTTGAGCAACCAAATTCGGTTGGGGGTTGAGTTCTATTTATAGGGCTGAACCCTTGCATTACGTTGGGCGTAACACGCAAGTATGCGGGGTGTAATTCCTCTTTCATGCGTACACTGGGCATACCAAGCCTTACGTTGGGCGTAGTTCGGATAAGACTGTTATGTGGCGAGCTTCGGGTGGTGCTATGCGCCTCTCTCTCGGACCACACAAGGCCAAAGTACGCTGGGCGTACTCAAAGGTTATGCGGGGCATACCCTTCGGATCAGATGGGTGAGTCACGGATTCGGATATTATCCGAATAAATAATTTTATTTATATATTTTAATTATTTTTAAACTTCAAAAATTCATATCTTCCTCATACGAGCTCTGTTTTTGACGTTCTTTATATCCACACATAGATGAGACTATGCTCTACAACTTTCGTTTAGTATCCGTCGGCTAGTTTTGAATTTATTTTTATTATATTATTTTTAGTAGGCCGGAACAGGAAACCTCCGTTATAAATTCATAACTTTTTCATCCGACATCCGTTTCCGTCTATCTTTTTACCGTTGCATTACTATTAACAAGATCTTCGATTCCCATTTAGATTGTTTCGGCTAAAAATCACTCGATCTAAAATTCGAGTTTCGAGCTGCATAAATCTAAGCTGAAACTTAGAAAAATCATAACTTCCTCATACGAAGTCAGATTTGGACGTTCTTTTTGTGCACGCTCTCAATTTAAAGAACTCTACAACATTCGTTTAGATCGCTAAGGCTAAAAATCATTTTATCGTAAATTCACTTTTTGCGTTACACATCGTCGTGCCGGTTCTGTCGTGAAACTTTGACTGGTCATAACTTCTTGGTTATAACTCGGATTTTGGCATTCTTTATATGTCTGGAATTCTTGTCACAACCACTACAACTTATTTGAGATTATTCTTTCTAAATAATCTTCTACTAAAAAGTCATTTTTGATGCTTATCGTCTCTAAATTGACTAGCCCTGATCTACTGGCGTTACAATTATCTCCCCCTTAGGATGATTACGTCCCGGAATCATCAACGAAATAGATCTTGCATAATGATTCTATACGTTATCTCTTCATCCTAGGTAATAACCATAACTTCCATGTTTCCTCAAAAGAGTATCTAACTCTAGAGCTTCTTGACTACAGACGATGCTCAATCTTGCATCTGCCTTTCGTCCTATGTTGGAATTTCAATCATAACCCTCAAGTTACAAAATAATTCCTTATTGAGGACTCCTTCTTCTTCTTAGGATAAATACTTTCCTTTATCTATTGAAACAGACTGATGGGTCGTGCGCAAATGACATCTCATCGCATGATGCAACGCTTAGACTCATGTCTTTTAGGGTTAAATTCCATAATAGAATATACCTTCCTTCATATTCTAATGTGATATAATTACATTTTAGAATGTAGCATTTCTAACTACTAACTTCTTTAACAACGAGCGCGATACTGTTGATCGCATTGATGTCAACCTTTTGACTTAAGTCAGGTGTTACATCGAACTTGGTTCCATGAACCACGTAACAAACTCATCGTAGTCGGACACAATTTGGTATGACCACTAGGGTCAGAATAACAATCATCTCATTAGTCATTACTAAAACGAGACCAATTGCTAGCTTCTTGGCAACCTTGTGACTTTCCCTGATCCAAGTGTGAGTCCTGTGCTTCTAGTAGTATAGATCTCTACTACTATTCACACCTACTTATACACGTCCCAAGTATTGTCTCGCAATTAAACCAAGTCACCATACAAAAACAAAAATTACACAATTATTTAACACATCAGATATTAACACCATAGATATCATATAGACATCTAAACCATAAATATCACATAGATATAAAAATCAGGGTTTAGGTGTGGGATTGTCAGTCCCGAATAGATCTATTCACAAATCTCACGCTCTACCTCCAAGAGACTATGGTTACACTAAATGACAGGATTCAACCTGTACTTCGAAAGGTACAATTGAAGAGTTGTCTCACAATCCTGAATTAACAAGTTTACGTGTGGTTTCTGTATCGTTCTCTTGTATTTGAATTCGTTTGTATACTTTGTAGAGCAATAATTATACATAAATAATTATTTAGTAATGTGCTCTTGTTATCCGAAATATAGCATTGAATATCATAAACAAGTCAGTCATAGTTTATATGCCTGCTAATGTAAATTTGTGTATTGAAATCACAAACAATACCTATTATGGTTTGCATGAATGTTTTGTGCTTGGTTCGTGTAGTGATCTGAAAACTATGAAACTATGATTGCAATTCGAAAACATCCCTTATGCTCAGCATGTTACAAAAGGGATAAAATATCTAAACATTTTATACAAATGTGGAAATCGTTTGGTCGTCTCAATTGCATAATTTTTAAACAGGTTGAAATTCTGTTGTATAAGTTCAGAAAATCATTTTTTGTTTGGCTTGTATTCCCCCTGAAAACGTTAAAAATAGTAAAAGCATAGGGGTGTGAACTCACAGTTAGATGCGTGAAAGTGTCGGACAATAAGATCGGAAATGAAGACCCTCGGGTTGATATATGCGGCACTTAACGAAATCCTAATAACAATTAAATACATATATATCTTATTAGCGAAACCATTAATTATAGTGTTTGAAAAACACTTTCTTTTGGTTTAGGAATGTTACCGAGACTCGATCGAAGTGGAAAAGTGGGTTTGCAGCCAAGATTCACGATGTAGGGGAGTTTGCGGTCGTGAAGGGTTACCGGCCGGGAACTGTTCTCGGCCGTGAACTATTTACTGTCTTTGAAGGGTTTATGGCCTGTTCTTGGTGAAATATGAAGATTTTAATGGTTCACGGCCGTGAACTCAGGAACAACAATACTTGATTTGGTGAAAAACGGATGTTTTGATGCTCAAACACGAGTTCTAAGGTGGATAGAGGGATAGATGAAAGTATAAATGAGGGGTAGGAGCACACATTTATAAGTGGGGTTCATGGTCGGTGGTGGGGTCCAGCTGTGAACGGTTCACGACCGTGATCCGGAACACAACCATGAACACCACCTGGACCGGAAACAACTGATTTTCGAAGAAAACTCGGGTTTTCGCGCGATTTTGGTTCCGACTAATATATATAAAGTATATAACTTAAATGATTTTCCAAACCAAAAGAATTGGATGGAACTGAATAAAATTCAAAATTTATTTAATGGATTCGGCTAACGGTAACGGAAAAAGATTCGGGTTGTCATATTATCCCCCCCGATAGAGGGAACTTCATTCCAAAATTCTAACATAGAATACAAATCATGGACTCGGGAAAATATGAGGGTACTTATGTTGCATTGAATCTTCTCGCTCCAAAGTGAATTCAAGTACCTTCATAGCATTCTATGCGACTTTGCTTTGTTCGTTTGACTTCCCGATCCATGATTTCGACTGGTTCTTCCACGAAATTAAGGTTCTCGTTGATCTCGATCTCATCAAGAGGGATCATAAGGGTTTCGTTGGATAGACACTTTTTAAGGTTCGATGCGTAGAAGATGGGATGAATGTTGCTAAGGTCTTAGGGTAAACGAAGTTTGTATGCGACGAGACCGATCCTAGCAAGAATCTCGAACTGCCCAATGTATATCGGATTCAGCTTTCCACGCTTCCCAAAGCATATCACGCCCTTCCAGGGTAAGACCTTCAACATAACACGGCCGCCAACCTGGAACTCCAAGGGTTTTCGTCGTCTGGCAGCGTAACTCTTTTGTCTATCCCTGGAGGTTTTCAGTCGTTCTCTTATTTGCACGATCTTTTTAGTGGTTTCACGAATGATTTCCCGGCTTGTGAGAGTGTTGTCGGGGACTTGACCCTTAGCTAGCTACGTGTCACCCATCTCAGCCCAACACAGAGGGAATCTGCACTTACGGCCATAAAGGGATTCAAATGGCACAACCTTGATACTGGTATGATAGTTGTTGTTGTAGGAGAACTCGACTAATGGTAAATGGTTGTCCCATGACTTACCAAAATCTATAACTCATGCTCTCAACATGTCTTCCAATATCTGAATGGTCCTCTCACTTTTCCCATCGGTTTGCGGATGGTAAGCTATGCTCATATGCAGCTTAGTTCCAAGAGCCTTTTGCGGTGACTGCTAAAATTTCAAGGTGAATCTGCTATCCCGATCGGAGATAATGGACACAAGCACACCATGCAGACGAACAATCTGTTGAATGTAGATTCATGTTAGTCTATCCATCTTGAAGTTTTCTTTGATTGGCAGGAAGTGGGCACATTTAGTCGATCGATCGACAATTACCAGATGGTACCGTACCTACGCGGAGACTTGGGCAACTTAGTGATAAAATCCATCATAATCCTTATCTGTCTATTGATGTAGACCTGAGGGCTTTTGATATTCCACCTTTACCTTGGCACAAGTCAGGCACTTGCCCACGAAGGTAGCGATCTCTGCTTTCATGTTTGGCCACCAATAAATCTTTTTGAGATCCAGATAAATCTTATCCGAACCTAGGTGAACAGAGTATCTAGTCCTGTGAGATTCGTTCATGAAAACCTCTCTATAACCGCCGAACTTTGGGGTCCAAATCTTGTTCATGAAATAATAAACTCCGTCTCCCTTGATCTCTAGGCTCTTTTCCATTCCCCTCAAAGCTTCGTCCGAAATTTTCTCTGGTTTCAAGGCTTCCAGCTGAGTCTCTCTGATCTAAACAGATAGATGGGAATGGATGGTCATAGTCAGTGCCTTCACTCTACGACCAGAATACTCCTTCCGGGTGAGGGCGTCTACTACCATATTGGCCTTGCCTGGATGATAGCGTATTTCGCATTCATAATCATTGAGTACCTCCACCCATCACCGTTGCCTCATGTTCAATTCCTTCTAATCGAAAATGTGTTACAGACTTTTATGGTCGGTGAAGATAGTGCACTTGGCTCCGTAGAGATAATGTTGATGGGTTTTAACCATAAGAACTTTCCTATGTGCGCATGCAAAACCCTAATGCTTGGATCTAGGCTTTCTACTAAACATGCTTTTGAATCCAAGACTTCTAATGACTAATTGGGTTAAATAACAACATTGAACCAGATCTAGAATCATACCTTTGAGTTCCTTGTTGATCTTGAGGTCTTGGAGCTTCTAGAGTCACAAGTGTCACTCCTCTAATGGCTTACAAACACCAATAGCAATAAGAATGATTTAGGAGAGAGGAGAGGGGAGGAATTCGACCAGAGGTTCCTTGCTTTTTCAGATGTGTCGAATTCCCTATGCCATGGGGTCTATTTATACTTGTAGACTCCTTAAGGGTTACAACCTAAACCCTAATTGGATAATCTTCTCTTAAGGCTATCCAAATCCATTCCATAGATAAGTATATGGACGATTTTAGCTTTCCTAAAGCTCTTAGAATCCGTCCAAACCATATCCAAATGGATTTACAGTCTAAAGCTTAACTATCAAACAATTGACAGTTTATACCCCTTTATTTAATTAATCTCTTTAAGTCACCAAATTAATTCTAATTAATTCTATGACTTATATTAATCAAATAACAATATATTATTCATTATATTATTCTCATAATATATTAATAATATTTACTCTCTCTTAATAAATCATCCTATCAAGTTGCTATGGTGAAGGCAACCCAAAAGGACCATGCACAACCGGATCAAATACTTGCCTAATATAGTTGCAGCCTTAGACACTATTCCAACAGTCTCCCACTTGGATAAGTCTAGTAACTATACAAGTACAATTCGGTTTGCAATCGTAGCTCTCAAAGACGCTGTCAACTCTGATCTAATCAATCTTGTCCTTTAGATAAGGGAACGTACAGTCCTCTGTTAGATATCATGCTGATAATCCTATGGAATGGTTAGTCACGCATTTAGGTTTCTCGATCTCTGATTTATTTGACATAGAACTTAATCGAACACATCAATTCAGTTCTGACCGGGCCCGGCACATAAGTCAAATCAAATCATCGAGCGGCCGAGATATCGCTTTTACCTTCTTAGATAAAAGTTACAGATAAACTTCAACTTATATGCATTTACTTATTCATTAACCAACTATACACAACAATACGTTTTATAACACCAAGTTACTGATGCGTTTTCGTATTATCAATGTACAACCAATTAACAAATAATAAACCATATATCTAGGTTTTAAGACTATATGATATTATCGTCTTGCGATCACCCTTTTATATCTTATTCCATAAGGTGATTACAGCAAGCGCGGGTTTATTCCAATGCTCAAAACTAGTTCATAAGCACTCCTGAACGTTGCAGCAATCCTTTGCTATGTCTAATACCATTCAGACACTCTACACACCAATTCATGACAATCTTCTTTCATATCTACTTCCAACATATGAACGATTGTGGACCATTTGAATAATTCGATTATTCCTAATAAACTCAATTATTCTGGAAGTCAAAACATGCAAAGTGAAACAATAGCTAAACAATTAACATAAGATAGTAACATTACTCATAAATAAAACTCCTTTATTTAATCATCAAATGTCAATTACATTTATCTATTACACGTTTCTAATACTATCTAATCTATGCTAATATCATCCTTCAGCCCAATACTCCTAGCATGCTGCAAGTGCTTAACCCTACTCAGTCCCTTCGTAAGCGGATCTGCTGGGTTATCTTCTAATGATATCCTCTTCACTACGAGTTGTCCTTCTTCTACACGATGTCTAATGAAGTGATACTTTCTGTCGATATGTCTTGATCTACCATGATCCCTCGGTTCCTTGGTTAAGGCAACCGCGCCTTCGTTATCACAGAAAATCTCCATGGGCTCCTTTATGGCAGGTACGACTCCAAGATCACCGATGAAGTTCTTTAGCCATATTGCCTCCTTCGACGCTTCGCTCACTGCAATGTACTCTGATTCGCACGTTGAATCAGCTACGGTTTCCTGCTTGGAACTCTTCCATGTCACTGCTCCTCCATTTAGGGTAAAGACCCAGCCCGACTGCGAACGGTAGTTGTCCCTGTCGGTCTGAAAGCTGGCGTCACTATACCCTCGCACCTTTAAGTCATCACTCCCTCCGAGGACTAAGAACCATTCCTTCGTCCTCCGAAGGTACTTAAGGATGTTTTTCACCGCAATCCAATGTGCTTTGCCAGGATTCCCTTGATATCTGCTAACCATGCTCAAAGCGAAGGCTACATCAGGGCGAGTACAAGTCATAGCGTACATGATTGAGCCAACTGCGGAAGTGTATGGTACTCGGCTCATTTCTGCTATTTCAGCTTCGGTACTCGGACTTTGAGTCTTACTCAATTTGGCATTACTTTGTATTGGTAGTTCTCCCTTCTTTGAGTTTTCCATACTAAAGCGTTTTAGTACTTTCTCTAAGTAAGTACTCTGACTAAGTCCAATTAGTCTCTTACTTCTTTCTCTTACTATCCTTATTCCCAAAATATAAGAAGCTTCTCCGAGGTCCTTCATAGCGAAGCATTTCCCGAGCTAGGACTTAACTTCCTGCAGGGTCGGGATGTCGTTTCCTATGAGTAAAATGTCATCGACATATAGAACGAGGAAACTTACTATACTCCCACTGGTTTTGACATATACACAAGATTCGTCTTCGCTTCTTACAAAACCAAACTCTTTGACTTTCTCATCGAAGCAAAGATTCCATCTGCGAGACGCTTGCTTAAGTCCATAAATGGACTTCTCAAGCTTACACACTCTATCTGGATGCTTCGGATCCACAAACCCCTCTGGCTGAGCCATGTAAACATCCTCAGCCAACTTTCCATTAAGGAAAGCGGTCTTGACATCCATTTGCCAAATCT
This sequence comes from Lactuca sativa, assembly GCF_002870075.4. Classification (NCBI taxonomy): domain Eukaryota; kingdom Viridiplantae; phylum Streptophyta; class Magnoliopsida; order Asterales; family Asteraceae; genus Lactuca; species Lactuca sativa. Next base: position 7,280,708 of record NC_056628.2, read on the forward strand.
CATAATCATGAAATGCGGCAATAGCTAGCATCACTCTAATAGATTTAATCTTTGCAACTGGTGAGAAGGTCTCATCATAGTCAACTCCGGGAGTTTGAGTAAAGCCCTTCGCGACCAATCGTGCTTTATATGTGTGTACGTTCCCATCCACGTCGGTCTTCTTCTTGAAGATCCATTTGCACCCTACGGTCTTACGTCCGGGCACATAATCAACCAAATTCCAAACTTGGTTATCATGCATGGATTGGATCTCGCTATCCATTGCCTCTTTCCATTTTACAGACTCTGGGCCTGCCATGGCTTCCTTATAGCTATTAGGTTCATCAAGGTTTACTAGTGTACCATCACTAATATACGTGTCCCCTTCGGTAGTAATATGAAAGCCATAAAACTGGGGATGAACTCTAACTCTATCGGAACGTCTAAGAGGTAAGGATTCGTCAATCGGTTCAACCGGAGTTTCCTCCTCGGGTTGAACACCAGCGGTAGAGGTTCCTTCATCTATCGATTCTTGAATCTCTTCAAGTTCGATTTGCCTCCCACTGTCTCCTTGGCTTATGAGTTCTCGCTCTCGGAAAACTCCTCTCCTCGCAACGAAGACAACATTGTCCTTCGGTCTATAGAAGAGATATCCAAAGGATGTCTGTGGGTAGCCGATGAAAATACATCGCTCACTTCGAGGTTCAAGCTTGTCGTGAGTATCTCGTCTTACGAAAGCCTCGCAACCCCAAACCTTGATATGTGCCAACGAGGGAGCTTTCCCTATCCACATCTCGTGAGGTGTTTTGGCAACCTTCTTAGTAAGGACTCGGTTAAGGATATGGGCGGCAGTCTCTAAGGCATACCCCCAAAAAGAGATTGGTAGTGAAGTACGACTCATCATAGAGCGAACCATATCCAATAAGGTTCGATTACGCCTTTCTGCCACACCATTCAACTGCGGTGTCCTAGGAGGCGTCAATTGTGAAACTATTCCACACTCCTTGAGATAATCGTGGAATTCAAGGCTTAGGTACTCTCCTCCTCGATCGGATCGAAGCATCTTGATTTTCCTGCCCAATTGATTCTCCACTTCATTCTTGAACTCTTTGAACTTTTCAAAGGTGTCTGACTTTTGCTTGATTAAGTAGATATACCCATATCTACTATAGTCATCGGTAAAAGTCACATAGAAGCGGTTCCCATCCTTCGTGGTTGATCTAAACGGTACACACACATCGGTATGTATTAGGTCCAATAGACCCTCGCCCCTTTCACATGTACTCGTGAAGGGCGACTTAGTCATCTTTCCAAGTAAACAAGACTCGCATGTGTCATCTTCCCTAAGGTCGAATGACTCCAGCACTCCATCCTTTTGGAGTTGGGCTATCCGTTTCTTGTTGACATGTCCAAGACGACAATGCCACAAGGATGCTTTATCCATACTATTGGAAGAATCAATATTCAAAACATCATTTCCTAAGTTATCAACAATCATAACGGTTTCATATATTCCATTACATGGTATAGCTTCAAAGTAAAAGACACCATTTAGATAAGCCAAAATAGAACCATTCTCATTATTAAAAGAAAATCTAAATCCTTGTCTATATAAACCATGAAATGAAATGATGTTTCTTGCCATTTCTGGTGAGTAGCAACAATTGTTCAAATCTAAAACTAAACTATTTCTAAGCACTAAGGAATACACTCCAATCTTGGTCACAGGCGACGATCTTCTGTTCCCCATGATTAGATTGATCCTTCCTTGCTCCACATCCCTACTTCTTCTTAGTCCCTGCACATTAGAACAAATGTGATAACCACAACCGGTATCAAGAACCCAAGAAATAGCATGATTAGAATCGTTAGATTTGATTGTATATATACCTGCGAAAGATGGCTTGATCTTTCCTTCTTTGATTGCTTGCAGGTAATCCGGGCAGCTTCTCTTCCAATGCCCTATCTTGTGGCAGTGGTGGCACTCTGCCTCCTTCGGGTTAGAGCAGGGCTTAGCGGGATCAACTTTGGTCCCACTAGAATAGGCACCATCTCGGGCTTTCACCTTGCAATAGTTCTTCGATGAAGCTTTCCTCTTCTTTCCCTTCCCTTGTCCAATAGCCAAGACAGGAGCAGCGGGCGGATTGGGAGTGGGTGCAACAGACTTGTCCTTGAAGTTGCTCTCAGCAACCCTCAAGAGACCTTGGAGCTTGCTTAGGGTGACCTCTTCTTTGTTCATGTGGTAGGTCATCCTAAATTGGTTGTACATCGGAGGCAAAGAGTGAAGCACCATGTCGATCGCCAAATCCTCACGGAAGTCAACATTTAACTTGCGAAGGCGGTCGACATACCTTTGCATCTTTTGCAAGTGCACGGTAAGAGATTCTCCATGACCCATCTTCGCGGAAATCATGTTAGTGAAAATCTCGTACCTCTCTTGTCTCGCATTTTGGTGGTACCTCTCCAATAAGTCTTGATGCATCTCGTACGGGTACATGTCCTCGTAGGACTTTTGGAATTTGGAGTTCATGGTGGCGCTCATGATGCAATGTAACTTCGTTGCATCTCGCTCATGAGTTTCAAAGGCGGTGATTTCGGCGGGAGTAGCAATTTCGGGGTTGATTTTCTCGAGCTTCTTATCGAGGACATACTCCTTATCCTCATAGCGAGCAATGGTGCGAATGTATCTTATCCATTCGCTAAAGTTCGTTCCATCGAAGGGGACCTTTTGGCAAAGGCTCATCAACGTGAAAGAACTAGCAGCAGCGTTGTTTGCGTTCGACATCTACAATTAGAAAAGGACAAAGATAGATTAGAATAAGAATCCCTAATTATCACCCAATAGGAAAATTAGGGCTAGGATCCAACAATAACATTTACATACTAGAAAAGGGATGCCGTAATCTATCATGCAAATAAATTGAAGGTAAGTGAATGACGATTCACTAATTCTCCATCACAAAAAACTTAAACTATTAGTCCTAAGTGTTTTTGAGAATTCCTAGGTTCGGATGAGATTCATTGAAACTATTCAATGGCATGTTTAAATCTCGATATGCCCCTCTCGTTTGTGACTGGGATGCCGAGGATCACAAAGCGGGTGTGAATTACCATGCAAATTCACATGGTGCCTTCATTGTAACAATCACCTATTCGATGTGCCGGTAAACCACACACGCTCCATCAAACTATGATAAACAATGAATCACCCTTTGCCACCTTCGCTTAGAATCAATTAGTGTGCCGGTAAACCACACACGCTCCACTAACATCTTAGCAAGGTGCAAAGTGTAATTTCATGGGATTGCATCAATTCACTTTTCCTAAAGTAACTAGGATTGGGAAATTTTGGAAAAATATGTGTAGTTACATTGTATTTCTTATTATACTTTTAATGAGAGGATTAGGTTGCCCTATCCTACCCGTTCGGCTAACGACCCTCCACCAATCAAGCAAGCGGTGGGTGTGAGTGTACACCCATTAAGCGCCATTTTATAGGCCGCAACCTTATACCCACCTTATAGATCGGCTTCGTGAATGAGGCCTACTAACGGTAAGACTAGCATTTAGTTATACATATATATATTATTCTAGTAATATCATATTAGTATAGGGTTGTATTTTAAAACTTTTAAAATCTAGGGTTTGAAATTTAAGTTGTCTAAATTAAAACTTTTAATCACAAAAGTAAATTTCAAAACATGAGGGTAGGTTTTAAACATTTAAAACATGGAGGATCAAATAACAAATAATTCCAATTAACAATTAATATCCTAATTATCTATATTTGATTTATTCAAGATTTCTTTGAAAGATAATTACCAAAATAGTTAAATAATTAATTAATTATCATATAAGGAAATTAAATATTTAATTAGTTGATAATTACCTTTTTCTATATCAAGATAATAGTCATATTTATCATAAAATCGGATTTAGGTTGATCTATTATCATTAAGGTAAGTTTCCATAAGATAAACACAAAGAAATCCCGAATCTGGTCATTCCTGACGCCTGGACTCGCCGAGTGCACAAGGGGACTCGCCGAGTCAGGCCTACTCGCCGAGTCCACCTTGGGACTCGCCGAGTCAGCGACGCAGAAAACAAAAAAATCGAATTTTGCAGGTTTGTTTCAGTTAATCAAGCAACAATTTAAAGAAAACCAAGCTAGGTTCTGATACCACTGATGGGTTTTAACCATAAGAACTTTCCTATGTGCGCATGCAAAACCCTAATGCTTGGATCTAGGCTTTCTACTAAACATGCTTTTGAATCCAAGACTTCTAATGACTAATTGGGTTAAATAACAACATTGAACCAGATCTAGAATCATACCTTTGAGTTCCTTGTTGATCTTGAGGTCTTGGAGCTTCTAGAGTCACAAGTGTCACTCCTCTAATGGCTTACAAACACCAATAGCAATAAGAATGATTTAGGAGAGAGGAAAGGGGAGGAATTCGACCAGAGGTTCCTTGCTTTTTCAGATGTGTCGAATTCCCTATGCCATGGGGTCTATTTATACTTGTAGACTCCTTAAGGGTTACAACCTAAACCCTAATTGGATAATCTTCTCTTAAGGCTATTCAAATCCATTCCATAGATAAGTATATGGACGATTTTAGCTTTCCTAAAGCTCTTAGAATCCGTCCAAACCATATCCAAATGGATTTACAGTCTAAAGCTTAACTATCAAACAATTGACAGTTTATACCCCTTTATTTAATTAATCTCTTTAAGTCACCAAATTAATTCTAATTAATTCTATGACTTATATTAATCAAATAACAATATATTATTCATTATATTATTCTCATAATATATTAATAATATTTACTCTCTCTTAATAAATCATCCTATCAAGTTGCTATGGTGAAGGCAACCCAAAAGGACCATGCACAACCGGATCAAATATTTGCCTAATATAGTTGCAGCCTTAGACATTATTCCAACAAATGTCTCCATATCTTTAATGCGAAGACCAATGCCCTAATGTTGGGATGAAAACCCTAATTGAGATTTGATGAACAAGATGCGGAAAATAAGAACAAACACAAATACGAAGATTATGTCGAATGATCACTCGATTTATTCAAATATGAGGAATAAATTACACTTTCAGCATAGACTAAAGACTCTAACACTACATAAGAAACCTCACGTGGCGGCTACATTTTGCCTCACTCTTAACCCTAATTGTGAATAATACATGACTATTTATAGGGAAAAGACAAGTCTTGGGCTTTTAACCTAGAATTCATCAAAGGGGCCCATTGCCATCATCCATGGAGTGCTTTGAAACCCTACATTCTCCCCCTCAAAGTATGGAATAGATGACAATGTTTTAACTTCCAAAACAAGCATCTAGCAAATAAAAAGATCTGCAACGAGGAATATATGAAGCAATCCACGAATCTTGATTCTTCAATAGTCTTCAAACACGGGCTCTAGGATATATAAATAAAGCACTGAAGTAATGTCTTTAAACTTCATTTTTGAATGTAATCCCAAAGAATCTTCATGAAAACCAAACCCGCCATAAAAACCCATTTCAGAACAAAGAAACCGAATCACTTCTTGTCTTTGAAGAGCTCCCCCTCCAAGTCACAATGATCTTCAAATAAGCTAATGATATAAGCCATCAAAAAATATCATGTAACAACCCAAACTTTAAGATTCGTAACGCCACTTGATCGAGAAAATACAAGAAGTCTGAGATATAACAAGTCCTTAGCAGAGCTCGATAAAGAACTTCCGCTGTAAAGGATACTTCTCTGTAAAAGCTTTAGCAGAGCTCGATGAAGAACTTCCGCTGTAAAAGCTACCTTCATGATTCTACCACAAGCTTTATCAAAAAAACTTCAACTTTGAAAAGTCACAAATCCAATTTCGAATGGCCATACCAAATTCTCCCCCGATTTATACTAAAAAACATGATTATAAAGCCTTCAAATGGTCATGAGAATGATCTTGAATGGATAAAAATTTACCATGCTCCCCTGTGACAAAATGATATACACAATAATGTATAAAATCCGAAAAAAGTCGTGAAAATTTGATGTTATCACGAAAAACGACTTTCCGAACCGCCAAGACTTGATGGAATCTTTATTTTTCTGTTCACAAAAAAATGTGTGCGTTAAAGAATTCAAAACTGTTCACCAGCCCTTAAAATTGTAAAATTTTTCGAAAAATGGGCTGAAATTGTCACTTGCTGAATTTCGGGGGCTGGAATGGTAATTCTGCATCAATATACCCTTTTATTTGTAAAAAAATCTGGAAATGATCCAAAACTGCCAAGGCATGAAAGGTATAGGGACCAAAAGAGTCAATTCGCTGAAGTTTCAGGGACTAATAATGTAACATGTTTATCTTCTTCCCCAATTCATCGACTGCATAAACGAACATGACTGGAATCGTGAAATCATCACAGCGAACACCCATAACAAAGCGAAGGTGCAATCTGAGCCCAAGAAACCGAATCCTAAGTTCGTTCCAAGATCATCAATTTTCCACCTGAAGCGAACCCAACTGAAGGTTCGATTCCTTTCGTTTCCATTTCCATTTCAAGCTTCATCAGGCGAAACTACTTTCTCTTTCAGTCCTCCCTTCATTAGCTCCAACCATTAACAAGCGAACCAAGTTCGTTGTTCTAGGTTCGGTCCTAATTCATCAGCATTACCCCACTGCAAAACCATTCACAGGTTCGCTTATTGTTCTCACTCTACATTCGCTTCAAGCCCTTTCGTTCCAAGTGCAACACATGAACACATATTCGTTCATAGTTAAGACCGATTCTCGCTCAATTTTGACTTTTCATTATTGACCATTGTTCATCCCAGTGAGATTCGATTTTTCCGCAGGTTGTCAAGCCCCAATCATTCGCATTTTAGACGTTCACAAGGAATCCATTCAAGCAAATTTTGACTTTTCAATTTGACTCGCGAGAACTGAGTCCTGATTTTGGTCTCTTATCCCCTTAATGTCGATGCAATATTCACTTCCGCAAGTTCATTCCTTTCATCATCGTTCAGATCGATACTCTATTTGCACTCCGAAATACAAACTCAAAGATCTTTCAGATTTAAATTCTTCATACCAAGATCACCAAATTCAACAAATACGAACCACTTAGGAATGATAATTGATAATCGATAGAAATCAGTTTCTCATATCACCGATTCATAAGAAATTTGTGATATACAAATAACATCAACAAATTCATCGACTATTTGAAATTAATTCACACTTACGATGAAATCGATAATCTCAGTTGAATGACAAGTCTGGATAAATCCACGAATTGCTAAATGATTTTGAAGATGAAAGTGTTTCCATTGAAATACAAAAATCAATTAAATGAAGAATGAATATGATGAAAGATCGGCATCATGAGAATCGCGATTCAGAAGGAGCTTGAATCGATTACACAAAAAGTGATTTAGGCTTTAAATTGAATCATATGAATAATAACGTTAATGTTTGAAGAACAGTAACTTATCAAGAGTACAAATATCTTCAGTCAAAGCAAGTGATCGAACATATGGATGAACCGAATGAATGATATACAAAGAAAGTGACGCACACGGTGTTTTAGAAAAAAAAAATAAATTAGGGCTTAAGATAATAGATCGTGTACAGTAATGAACCGAAACTTTGGGCCAAATCAATAAAAATTGATCTACGAAGCAATAGACTGATTTTGAACAAAACAATCGACATATGAATAAAATGCGAATTGGATTGAAATTATACCCATATGAACAGTAGCAAACATCATGAATCCCATGAACATTAGCTTTCACAGAATTTTGATTCCAAAATGCCAAAATACCAATAATCTTCAATAACTTGTGCAGAAAATCATCGAATCAAGAACCGATACTTCAAAAATCAATCGATCTTCAAAGACCCGCTCTGATACCACTTATTGGGATGAAAACCCTAATTGAGATTTGATGAACAAGATGCGGAAAATAAGAACAAACACAAATACGAAGATTATGTCAAATCATCACTCGATTTATTCAAATATGAGGAATAAATTACACTTTCAGCATAGACTAAAGAATCTAACACTACATAAGAAACCTCACGTGGCGGCTACATTTTGCCTCGCTCTTAACCCTAATTGTGAATAATACATGACTATTTATAGGGAAAAGACAAGTCTTGGGCTTTTAACCTAGAATTCATCAAAGGGGCCCATTGCCATCATCCATGGAGTGCTTTGAAACCCTACACCCAACTCCTGGTCGTGAGTTATATAATTGACTTCGTGTGCTTTCAGCTGTCTCGAGGCTAAGAAATGACTTTTCCTCACTGCATGAGCACACATCCTAGGCCCTGATTAGACGCATCACAATAGACAACAAAGTCCTCTGTCCCTTTTGGAAGGGAAAAGATGAAGGGTTTTGAGCATTCTAACACTCCTAAGGTGTACATGCAACCCTAGAAACCTTGGATCTATGTTTTACTATGATACATGAAAATTTGATTTTCCAAGGTTCTTAACCTATCTAGCATACCATGGGGAACTTTTAAACATAAATGCTAGAAGAAGAACATACCTTTTGTAGTTTGGATTCCTTGAGAACCTTGTGAGCCTAACACCTCAAGTGTGATGCCTCAAATGTCTCACACAACACTACAACTCTTGGAATAGGCTTGAGAGAAGTTCACTTAACCTCGAAATCGGCTAGCCCTCTATCTTGTACAAGTAGTAGTCCTGATTTTGCTTGCATGTGATTCTTTATATAGTTGTGGCACAAGTAGGGTTACACCATGTAAACCCTAATTGTCATGGATTTTCATATTCCATGATCCATGGGTTTGTAACCTCCATGGATTATCCATGGAGCATCTTATGGTTTTTAGCCCAATCCATACAAACCATGGATCATTAGCCCACTATATAAGAAAAGATTATTTACACAATCAACCTCGTATATTTAATTAGTCTCTTTTTGATCACTTAATTAATTTCAAATTAATTCTTTGATCAATACTAATTAAATAATATTATTAATATATTAGAAGTTATAATATATTAATAATCCTTAAGTGTCCTTTCTCTCATTTAGTCTATCCAAGTGTTGCAATGCCAAGCAACCCAAATGGACCATGCCAACCGGGTCAAATACATCCCAGAAATAGTTATGAACTTAGACACCTAATCCAACAGTCTCCCAGTTGCATATGTCTAATAACTATATCTGCAAGAATAACTTCAGGAACCGATCAGCAATCGTAGCTCCTTCAAGGTCTCACGAAACTGAGATGATGATGATATGCCATTTGAGATAAGTGATCATATAATTTTCTATTCTAGATATCAACTGGACAAATACATGGAACAATGTCTTACTTATTGTCCAATAGTTTGTTTCCCGATTTACGATTTGTTTGACATAGAACTTAATTGAACACATCAACTTAGTTCTGACCGGGCCCAGTACATGGGTCAACACAAGATCAACGAGGGGCCCAGATATCGCTTCTAATCCAAGAAGGAACATATAAACTTCGACTCATATTCTTTTTCTACTACTTGTTGAATCATACACAAAGGCACGTTTTATAACATCGAGTTACCAATGCGTTTACGTACAATCAATGTATAACCAACTCATAGGCAACAAGTCATATCTCTAGGTTTGAAGTCTTATATGATATTACCGTCTCACAATCACTTGAGATAAATTCCATGAAGTGATGCTAGTGAGCGTGGGTTGAATCCAATACTCAGAATTTATGAGCACTCATGAATGTTGCAGCAACTCGTGCTATATCCCTTACCTTGGACATCTGCAATCCAGCTTCATGACATTCTTGATTCTTATCTACTCCCAACATATGACCGACTGTGGATGGTTTGAATAACTTAGTCATTCGGGAAGAATGACCTAGTTATTCTGGAAGTCAAAACATGCAAAGTGAAACACAAGAATAATCGAATCAACTATGGTCTCAGAACTTATGAATATAAATAGAACATCTTTTATTTATCACCATATTGATTACACATTATTCATTGCATACTGTTTCAAACTATCAACTTTATACTAGAATTAAAACAATAGTTGTCCCATGCTCCAAGCATGTACACTATGTTATTTTCTAAACACTATTCATGCCATACACCAAGTATGCCCACTATGTTTTTCCAAACATTAGTTATGCCATACACCAAGTATGCACACTAAGTTTGTCTATGATCATTACTATGTGAAATAGATCAATTGAACATAATTCCAATGATACTCATTTCACAATCCCAAATCCTTACTACAAATGCAAGAATTCGAAATTCCTGCCATTTACCTAAATCTGTTAGATTCTAAACTTATATGCATTGGTCCTCTTGTAATGATTATGCACAAAGTCATAAAGACTTGTCAACAGACATTACAAAGTATTCCAGTGGAGATCAACTCCATGGAAACAAAGTCTCATATTCAAAGTTCATTGCTTTGAACATTCTTCTTGCATTAATTTTCCTAATCTTACACAAATTTAATGAATAACTACCACTTATGAGAACATTTCCATATTCCCCTTTTGACTATTAGTCCTGAACAAGAGTTGACTATTTTTAGAATATGTCAGTATGGTCCTTCCACTATACTTTCAACTGTCCCTGAGCAACTAATCTTTGGTAAACCTTAGATTGTCCTCGACAATTGCTTAATCAAGTTAGTCATATCTAGTTCTAGTACTTTTCCCTCTTAATGCTCTGGGCATTTGGAAAAATTTAGAACAAATAAATATAATAGCACATGCAATCGATCCTATATCCGAAGCATATGGGACACGATTCATAAAGACATCTCACTAGACCGGTCTTTTGCTATAATATTTCTAATTCCATTTGCCAAGTTCTCATAATTTAGATTATGAAAAGGGATGCCGTAATCATAATGGAATTTTAGAACATAAATAATGGACCCATATATAGAATTTCCTTATGTTGAGCCATTCCAACATAAAATTCATATATATATCCTTGACTAAAGATGATTAAAACCTCAATCTAAGCTTTTAGAATTGAAATGAAGTATAATTTAATCTCCCTTAATTATATCAAAACAACTTTTTGCCAATTGACACTTTTTGTTTTCTATAATTAACATTGCTAACTTGCAACACTTATTATAATTATCATGCTCCCACTTGCATGATGATTATTAGCATAACACTTATGCTCCCACTAGCTTTGACATGTACTCAGAAATCAGCTGGACTTCTAGAAATCAATACTTTATTGACCTTCTTACCAAAGTTCATATTTCTGATACGGGATGCTTTGATAAAACTTTATAAAAATCATACACCTTTCCATAGATAGCACACATGTGTGTCTAAACAATTTCAGAACTATGAAAAGGTATGTTGTAATCATAGTCTCAATTGTTTAGACCTTTTCCATTTTTCACAAGTCCATGTTAGTGTGCCGGTTAACCACACACGCTCCACTAACGACTTTGACAATCCATAAGGTTTCTCTCCGATTCATGAAAATGATGGTGAGGAAACGCTTTTACTAAGTAGAAACTCTTATGGATTGAAGTTGTTATGCAACCAATTGAGAACTCTCAGAACTCATATGCAAAGCCAACTTTTACTGGAATGGGCACAGAAATAGGAATATGTCAACACGATAGGTTATAAACCTCAAGTTGTGTGCTAGTGATAAATTATAGGTTTTTCTTCTTGATTAGATCTGTAAGTTTTTCCAAGATCTTTAAGACTCCCACTGTCCTCTTGAGATATAAGACTCACTTGCCAAATATTCAAGAGATAGTGCGAATTCTTTTTCAAGACAAACACTTCACACAATTGGTCTTTTTTTTTATCCAAAACATCACACCTTACCATTTTCATATGTACAAGAGTAAGACACTTTTTACTCTTACATTTGACTTGTGTTAATAAACCTTCTTTAAGATGTGTCACTCAAATTACAATCTTGGAGTATTACTCTAAGACTTGTTTTGGAACGAAGTATGACTCATCTTCTTGATTTAACCACTTCAGCAATTCTTGATTCCTCTTCTTAGCCATAGGAATGCACTAAGATCTCCTTAGAGGACCAATTGTGATATGGTTTCTTAATCATTAAGACGATCACAAAACCTGATACTAAAGTACTCTCCGATCTTTTCAGATTTGAGAAACTTTTATCCTTCTAACTAATTTCATTCTTTTCATTCGTTCTGCCATACATCGAAACTTTTCCAATGTTTCAAAATTATACTATAACTGGTAAGTATAACCATATTTACTAAAATTTAGTAAATCATGACGAATAATCTTATCGATATTTTGTGGTGGACCTTGACCAGTGCATAAGAATGTGTACTGGATCCCTTAGTCCTTCACTTGACTCACATATACATGTAAACAAGGAGTTAGTCTTAATTTTCCAAAGATGAAAATTCTCATTCATCATACTATATAACTTGCATGATTCCAAATTTCGGTCCAATAGAAACTTGGTTGATGAGAATATTCTTTATTTGGTAAATTTAGACACTACCACAAATGAAAGAATCAAATTCACATTTCCATTATTGCTAGAACCATACCAACATAAATTTTTCATTAAATGCCATTGCAAGGAGATATAATAAAATAAAACAAAGTTTATTTATTAATAAAAATGCGGAAAAAAACTTTTTCCTTACAATGAAACTTTAAATGAAAACTATGCTATTACATATTTTCTAGCAATCTATCATAACTCCTAAGTAGTAGCTCAACAAACCGATCTTCGAACCATGCTATTGAAATCCATCTTCGCGATCAGATTCAACATACTCTTTCTGTAAGTTTCCTTCCCTTTGCTTGATTTTGCCAAACACCAAAATGTAACTGAGTCACATTTTGTATTAAGAATCATCAATAAGGAACTTAACAAAGTTAGATAGTGGACTTACCTGAAGCAGAATCAAACTTTCTGACTAGACCTTCTCTCAGATCTTTCAGGTAGTTAGAGCAGCTTTGCAACCAATGCCCCTTCCTTTTTGGCAATAGAACCATATGGACCCTTTGGGAATGGTACACAAGACTATCTTAGACTTAGCCTTTCTCTTTACCAGTTGGTCAATCGGGTTGACTATGGCCAATCCCTTTCCATTAGGAAGAGAAAGATTTTTGTAATTCCAATGTCACCAATTATCAATGTCCATGGTAGTTTGGGAAGTTGATCTACTAATCAAATTTGCTTTACTAGAGCTCCAAATCATTGCTGATTCAGTAGCACCAAGCAAATAGATAAGATCGTTAAGGGTGATGTCATAATCTGTTACATAGTAGTCCCAAAGAAACTCACTATGTGACTTAGAAAGTGATTAAACAACCAACTTTCTCAAGACTTTGACACCCAACTCTCCCGTCTTATCAATATGTGACTTCATCTCCAAGATGTGATCACACATAGACCTTGCTTGCTAATAGGGCTTGAGTGACCTTGAACTTGTAGGACAGGGCGAATAATTGGAGGAGGTGGAGGAATTAAAGTATGATTTCCATGAACCAGTCATGGGACATCATCTTCATTAGGAAGGCCTGTTCCAAGAATTTTGGGAAGATCATAATTGTCTAAACCAGACATCTTTTGGGAGATATTCAAGATAGTTGATTTAAGTCCTTAATATTGCACCCAATATGAAATATTAAGGCTAGGACCCAACACGATATTTTATAACTGGGAAGAGGGATGCCGTAATCCAAGCTATAGAATATTTAAAGGCAGGCGAATGACGATTCACCAATTTTCACCATGAAAACCGAAATAAATTATTAGTTTTTAATTGGTTTTGAAACTCCTAGATTCTTTGAGATTCATTGAAATTTTCAATGGTATGTTTCAATCTCGAGTGTGCCCTTCAGGGTTTGTGACTAGGATGCCGAGGATCACAAAACAAGGTGTGAAGTAACCATGCAAATTACTTGGTACCCTTAATGTTTACCCCTCAATCGATGTGCCGGTTAACCACACGCGCTCCATCGATACTATGATAAACATTAAGTTACCCTTTGCCTATCTTGTTAAGTCCAGCTAGTGTGCCAGTTAACCACACGCGCTCCACCAACAGACTTAAGCAAAGTGCAAAGTGTAATTTCATGGGTTAGCACCTTATTCACATTTTCGTAAAGTAACTAAGATTGGGAATTTATAAAATAGTTAGTTACTTTATATTTATCATTAATACTTTTAATGAAGATTTAAAGTCCTTGTCTTACCCGTTCGGCTAACGACCCTCCATCGGTCAAGGAAGCGGTGGGTGAGAGTGGATACCCATTAAGCTGCCATTTTATAGGTAGCAACCTTATACCCCCCTTATAGACCGGCTTTGTGAATGAGGCATACTTACAGTAAAAAGACTTTTTCTTATACATATATAATTATTATTAAACTTATAATATTATAACGTATAAGGGTTGAATTTTAACTTTTAAAATTCTATGGGTTGGAACTAATGTTTTCAAAGTGAATTTACATGTTCCAAAACTTGAGGGCAAGTTTTGTAACTTTCAGAACTTTTCATCTTTCATAACTTATGAGTTAACTGGTTTATTAAAATGAGAGACTTTTCGTTTTATGTAACCTATGTGTTTCTTTAATGGACTTTAAAAGGATGACTTTTGGTAATCCATAACTTGAGAACAAATTATGGATTCCATTAAAACACATAATGATCAATAATTAAACTAACAAGCAAGTTACAAATAATTCCTATGATCTTCTAAACACATAAGTTCATGAACATGCATATCAACAATTTCAAGAATTATAAAATTAATCATATAAAACTTGAAATTTTGATAATAGCTATTGAAAATGGATTAGAATAACCATTACACCATCTAAAACAAGTTTTATAAGACCAAAACAGTTTAGGGTAATGTTTCTAGTCTATTTCCAGCAACAAAAGTCGAAAAACTACACTATGACAAGCCAACTCACCGAGTACATGAACTGAATCGTCGAGTTAGTTTAATATATGCATGGACTCGTCGAGTCTCCCCATGGACTCGGTGAGTCCACTATCCAGACAACCAATTTTTTGAGTTTTTTTAGCAAGTTTGCATCAAATATCAAGAAAACAAGCCTAGGCTCTGATACCACTGAAGGGTTTTGCGCATTCTAACACTCCTAAGGTGTACATGCAACCCTAGAAACCTTGGATCTATGTTTTACTATGATACATGCAAAATTGATTTTCCATGGTTCTTAACCTATATAGCATACCATGGGGAACTTTTAAACATAAATGCTAGAAGAAGAACATACCTTTTGTAGTTTGGATTCCTTGAGAACCTTGTGAGCCTAGCACCTCAAGTGTAATCCCTCAAATGTCTCACACAACACTACAACTCTTGGAATAGGCTTGAGAGAAGTTCACTTAACCTCAAAATCGGCTAGCCCTCTATCTTGTACGAGTAGCAGTCCCAATTTTGCTTGCATGTGGTTCTTTATATAGTTGTGGCACAAGTAGGGTTACCCCATGTAAACCTGAATTGTCATAGCTTTTCATATTCCATGATCTATGGGTTTGTAACCTCCATGGATTATCCATGGAGCATCCTATGGGTTTTAGCCAAATCCATACAAACCATGGATCATTAGCCTACTATATAAGAAAAGATTATTTACACAATCAACCTCGTATATTTAATTAGTCTCTTTTTTATCACTTAATTAATTCAAATTAATTATTTGATCAATACTAATTAAATAATATTATTAATATATTAGAACTTATAATATATTAATAATCCTTAAGTGTCGTTTCTCTCATTTAGTCTATCAAAGTGTTGTAATGCCATGCAACCCAAATGGACCATGCCAACCGGGTCAAGTACATCCCATAAATAGTTATGAAATTAGACACCTAATCCAACACAAGATAGGTGCGTTGTATAAGGCCTGCTTCAATGTTTGGAACGCAATGTCTTGCTTTTCTCCTTAACTAAATGCTACATCTTTCTAACTCAGGGTGGTTAAAGGCTTAGCAATCTTGGAGAAATTCTGGATAAACCTACGATAGTAGCCAGCGAGACCCAAGAATTGAAGGATTTCTGTGGGCGTCTTCGGAGCTGACCAATTCTCAATCTCCTTGATTTTGGAACGGTCCACGTGTATGCCTTCCTCGCTAACCACTTGACTTAGGAAAGTACTTTTCTGATCCAGAATCCACACTTAGAAAATTTTGCATACAGTTTCTCCGCCCGTAATGTTTCTAGCACTAGCATCAAGTGCTATCTATGATCTTCCTCACTTCGAGAATAGACAAGTATATCATCAATGAATACTATCACGAACTTGTCTAGGAAGGGGAGACACACCCGATTCATCAGATCCATGAATACCGTCGGTGTGTTTGTTAGACCAAAGGGCATCACTACAAACTCGTAGTGACCATATCGAGCCTGAAATGATGTCTTGGGAATATCACCCTCATGGACTCGCAAATGATGGTACCCTAATCTTAGGTCTATCTTTGAAAAGTAACTGGCTCCCTGAAGTTGATCGAAGAGTTTGTCGATTCGAGGAAGAGGATAACGGTTTTTGATGGTGAGCTTGTTCAATTCGCGATAATCGATGCACATCCAAAAGGATCCATCCTTCTTTTTCACAAATAAGACTGGGGCTCCCCAGGGGGAGAAGCTCAGTCTAATGAATCCATTGTTGAGCAGTTCATTGAGCGGGTTGGATAATTCTTGCATTTCTGCTGGCGCTAGATGGTACAGGGATTTGGCTATAGAAGTGGTTCCGGGGATTGAGTCGATTCTGAACTTGACTTGGCGTTCGAGAGGGATTCCATGGAGATCTTAGGGGAAGATATCACGAAAGTTGCAGATCTCGGGGATGCTGTCGAGATCCTTGACCTCCTGCTTTTAATTAACGACATGGGCTAGGAATGCTTGACACACTTTTCGAAGATATTTCTTGGCTTTGTTGCACGAAATGATACGAAGACTTGTGATGAGTTTATCACCACAAATAATGAGGGCTTCGCCAGATGGCAGGTTGAGACGAATGACGTTTTCATAACAAAGAATATCAGCACGATTGGGGCTCAACCAATCCATGTTGATGATGACATTGAAACTCTTTATGGAAAGTGGCATAAGGTCGACTGGAAAGGAATAGACATTTAGGGTAAAGGTACAGCCTATGAATATGTCATTAGTGCTCTCTTTCTTTCTATTAGCCATATCGATGGTAAAGGTTTCAGTTAGAGGTTGGGATTTATGCTTGAGTAGATGCTTAAATGCATGACTAACAAAACTTCTCTCTGCACCAGAATTAAAAAGGATGAATGCATAAGAGTTGTCGAAGCAGAACGTACCCGTTACTACAGTAGGATCTACGACAGCGTCCTACTGGCCCATATCTAGAACTCTCCCCTGGTTGCCAGCCGTTGTCGCTTTCGAGCAATTCCTCTTATAATGCCTGGTCTCACCACAACCATAGCAGGCCTGACCAACTCCAGCTCCAGGAGTCTGATTGGTTGGTTGGGATTGTGTCTTGCAAAAGCAAGACGTGTGCCCCTTCTTGCCACTATTGTTGCACAACATTTCACGGCACGGCCCGTGATGGTGGAAGTTACACTTGTCACACCTTGGGAGGTTTTCAGCATATCTACTTCCAGGTGCTTGAGTTGTAGGGCAGCGGCAGGAGCAGTAGCGGCATGCACAACCACTACTTGTTGTTTATTGGAGGGATCGTGCAGAGATTTTCCCTTGTGCTTATTCCGGAACTTTTTGTTTCCACCGCTCTCCTTGGGTGGTTCCAGGGCGGCTAGAACGGGATCGTAGCGACCTCCATGATCAATCAACGTCTGCGCCAACCGTTTGGCACTGTTAAACGCCAGCGATGTTGCGGCCAATACATTTCCCTGAGTTGGGGGTGTTAACCCCCAAATATATCTTTTTACTTTCTTGCTCTCCGGGGTGACCATTTCCGGACAGAGAAGAGAAAGATCACTGAATATGTTAGTGTAAGTAGCAATGTCGGAGCCTTTCATCTTTAAATTCCAGAGCTCCTCCTCCTGCTTCTGCATCTCGTCTCGTGGGAAGTACTCAACTATCGTTAGTTCTTTTAGATCCTCCCAACTCATGGCATTAGCCACCGAAAGAGTTAAGGATTTAACTTGGCCATTCCACCATGTTAGTGCTCTGTCGGTGAAGGTGCATGCTGTAAACTTCACCTTGTTGGATTATGGGCAAGCACATATCTCAAAGATTGACTCTGTCTTCTCGAACCATCGAGTCAAGGCAATGACACCTCCAGTGCCATCAAAGGATCGCGACTTAGCATTCGAAAAGTCCTTGTATGTACATTCCCTGGTGTGACCATGACTGTCACCGAGATTGGATGTTGAGGCACCAATACCCGACCCACTTGTACTTCTAGCATTGATCTGAGACATTGCAGCAGCCACGATGGTTGTCACAGCTGCTTGGAAGACAGTTGGGTCTTACTTAGGAGGTGGTAGTGTCAGATTTGTCGAGGGATTGTTGTTCTTACTGTTGGGTCTCTTCCTCGGAGGCATCTTACTCTAGAAGAATAAAAAATAAGAGGATTGTAAGTCCCCTAGAATTTTGAATTGAGTGATATGGAACAAGACATATCTCAACCTGATAGATAAAGTGTTCTACTAAGTGATATAAAAGGAAAAGGCTACCAACACAAGTGAACTATAGCTAGAAAAGAAATAAGTAGCAACACTTGGAATGAAATTTCTACATTGAATTCGGCTCTAGTTAAAATACTCTTATAGTATTTTAAATTTGTACGTTCTGTTCTATCGATCTCTTGTTGGATAAAGCTTGGTAAGTTTTATGCTTGTTGCAACACCATAGTCACTCCTAAACACATGTTGGTCATGTCTCAAATAAATATAGTTGATACGGCTATATTGATTCCAGACATGATTACATAACTATCCAGGTTTAACTGCAGTGTCCAACATCCAAATACTTTTGTTTTGTTCTACTTGCAATATTGTTTCTGGTATGTATATATACTTGTATACTTCATATAAGATACTTATATTTTAAAAAGTATACTTTTAGTTCAGAGCGCTTCGGCCCCTTAGTGTTTATAGTTGTATACCATGTAAGGTTCGGTATACTTAGTTCACTATAAACAATAGCTCTGATACCAATCTATCACACCCCCAAACCGAAATGGCGAAAACGTTCGGGGGTGGAGGACATCGTGTATAGTATCATAACAATTGCATCATAGTAATCAAAGTAAACAAAACCATTACATTGAAATATAGATATTTACATATGTTTGATACATACTTTGTATACATCAAAAATATAACAAAATACAAAAGACGTGACCTAAAGGCTCCGTCTTCTCAAAATGCTGCGGGAGTACCTGTCTACTGATTTCCTGAGAATACAAGCGGTTTTGAAAAGAGTATCAGTATAAAGCTGGTGAGTTCATAAGGATATATTTGTAATGAAAATTTGTCATTGAATCTGTACAAAAATGTTTGTATGCTTCCCAAGAAAATCCAATAATTTCTAACATATGTATTTGTTATTGTGTTCCATAAAGTATTAGTATGCATGCCTGGTTACTACCAGTTGTATTGGATGTCGTTACTTTAAATGAAAACCCTTTGTATGAAAACCATGGCTATCACCAGTAATTTATAAAACGTTCTTTTTGAAAACCCTGGTTACCACCAGTATGATTAGTAATTTCATTATGTAAAATAAAACCATGAATTGTATCCCTGGAATCCTCCAGTGTAATGTATAATAGTTTCATTAATTAAAATAAAACTAATGAAGATTGAAATCCCATAAACGAATGTTACTTTATACTATTGTGAGTCGTATAACCATGCTAGATATGACTGATGACCTCTGCGACGTTCTTCAGGCATCAGATGGTAAGATATTTGTCACCCCAGGCATGTGTGCCTAATTATAGCTAGCAGTTTAGGTGTGGGATTATCAGTCCCGAATAGATCTATTCACAAATCTCACTCTCTCCCTCCAGAAGACTCTGGTTACACTAAATGATAGGATTTAACCTGTACCCTAAAAGGTTCAATTGAAGAGTTGTCTCACAATTCTATATTAACTAGTTTACGTGTGGTTTCTGTAGCGTTCTCTTGTATTTGAATTTGTTTGTATACTTTGTAGAGCAATAATTATACATAAATAATTATTTAGTAATGATCTCTTGTTATCCGAAATATAGCATTGAATATCATAAACTAAGTCAGTCATAGTTTATATACCTGCTAATGTAAATCTGTGTATTGAAATCCCAAACTATACCTATTATGGTTTGCATGAATGTTTTATGCTTGATTCGTGTATTGATCTGAAAACTATGAAACTATGATTGTAATTTGAAAATGTCCCTTATGCTTAACATGTTACAAAAAGGATAAAATATCTAAACATTTTATACAAATGTGGAAATCATTTGGTCGTCTCAATTGCATAAGTTTTAAACAGGTTGAAGTTCTGTTGTATAAGTTCACAAAATCATTTGTGTTTGGCTTGTATTCCCCCTGAAAATGTTAAAAATAGTAAAAGCATAGGGGTATGAACTCATAGTTAGATGCGTGAAAGTGTCGGACAACGAGACTGGAAATAAGGACCCTCGGGTTGATGTACGCAACACTGAATGGAATCCTAATAACAATTAGATACATATATGTATGTTATTAGCGAAACCATTAATTATAGAGTTTGAAAAAGACTTGCTTTTGGTTTAGGAATGTTACCAAGACCCGATCGAAGTGGAAAAGTGGGTTTGCAGCCAAGATTCACGGTGTAAGAGAATTTGTGGCCATGAAGGGTTACTGGCTGTGAACTGTTCTCGACCTTGAACAGTTTACTGCCTTTGAAGAGTTTACGACCATTGAAGGTTTGAAGCGTTCACGACCTGTTCTTGGTGAAATATTAAGATTTGAAGTGTTTACGTCCGTGAACTCAAGAACAGCAACACTTGATTTGGTGAAAAAACTGATGTTTTGATGGTCCAACACGAGTTCTACGGTGCACAGAGGGATAAATGAAGAGAAATCTTGAGTTTTTAGGGTGATGATTTTAGTGAGAGAAGGGGTGTTTTCGGCCAGAAAGTATAAATGAGGGGTAGGAGCAAACATTTATAGGGGGGGGGGGGGTCTTGGTCGGTGGTAGGGTTCAGCCGTGAACGGTTAACAGTCGTGATCGGGGTCACGGCCGTGAACACCATTTGGACCGGGAACAGCTGATTTTCAAAGAAAACTCGGGTTTTCGCTCGATTTTGGTTCCGACTCATATATATATATATATATATATATATATATATATATATATATATATATATATATATATATTCAATTATATAACTTAAATGATTTTCCAAACCTTAAGAAATTGACGGAACTAAATAAAATTCAAAATTTATTTAACGGAATCAGCTAACATTAACGGGAAAAGATTCGGGTTGT
This sequence comes from Lactuca sativa, assembly GCF_002870075.4. Lineage (NCBI taxonomy): Eukaryota > Viridiplantae > Streptophyta > Magnoliopsida > Asterales > Asteraceae > Lactuca > Lactuca sativa. The sequence continues at coordinate 7,302,172 of NC_056628.2, forward strand.
CATAGAAACCCTTGACCTCCTGCTTGATCACCCAACCTCTTTGGAAAACGTTATCCGGATAACAACAAACAAAACCTTCAATGGTTGATGTCCCATCTGATAATTCTCAATTCTCCCATTCGATTCCATGTGACATTAACTAGTCCTTGTTTGCAATCCAAATGGCAATCCAGCATCCGTCCTACCCGACAATATGGTTCCTAACTTTCCTCACAAGATACTCATGCCACATCGACTCACATACGCAGCACTGAAATATTGTTGTCAACTCCTGCGACCAACGGACCCCGGGCTAGAATTACCACCTGACCCTGGGGTCACAAGCCTTCTCACTCTGGTGAACTCGGAAAAACGGAAAGGGTACAACCCTAACCATAGATGATAAAATCCCAATCCATCAATCAACCATTCTACTTCCCATCCTCTAATGAATCCATGAAATCTAACTACCTCTAATCCTTTGATAATAAAATTTTCATGACACTTCTATTGACCTTACAAATCATGAAGTTTCGCAACGCATAGATCAGACAAAACATGTAACTATTCCGAAGTTGTTGCTTAGCCATACTTAACGAGATTCCAAGGCAAGACAAATACCGGTCAATGACAATTTGACCATAATATTATTACAGAATGGGGGTTTTCCAATTACGTACTAGAGATTCCTTGCAGCTCGACTTTGACCTCCTGAGTTACGATAATCGTTGGAATCCGAATTCATTCCGCCCCCAACATTGGACAGTTGGATATGAAATGACTTTGTGACAGTGAAAGCAAATCTGATCCTTTTTGCAATCTCGTTGCACATGCCCTCTTTCTCCATACTTGAAGCACCTAAATTTGTGACAAGCAAATCCATGGGTTCGCCCACACTTGCCACACACCTCCTGACCCTACAGACTTCCAGTACCCAGGTCAGCGGCCTCCGACTCCATGTCCTCTGCTGAAAAGTCCCTCCTCCTATTTCCTAGTTGTGACCCTACAAACGGCACTCCCCCAGTAGTCATCCTAGAAGTAACGTCTCTCACAGTTTGCAAGGCTGTAATTTCTTCCTCGAGCTTGGCGATCACCCTAGCGGTGATCCAGTTCACGACACTGAACAATTCTTCTTGCAAAATCTGAGATACCTCCACGGAAATCATCTTCCGCATTTGATCAATGGACAATACTGGTTAATCCTGGCTGCCAACTCCGACCCTTGCTGCCGTTACAGCTGCTGCAGCAGCCGTCTCAGCAATGGTTGCATAGCGCTCATCAAAGTACTCAACCATGGCGGTCTTGATAGACCCCAGACAATCTCGATCACCTCATTCGTGACACAATCCTCTTTCAATGCTGGCCTATCCTGGTTTCCAGCTTTTGATCCTGACCCGGATCCGATCTCAAATCGCCTCTTAACCACCATATTGAAAATATACCAAGAAGAAATCAGATAATCCACATAAACAACGGGGAAGCTACTCCTAACTAAACCCTAGGGGTCGTGACTTCCTTGCTATGCGTATGGGTCCTGTGCTTTCAATAGTACGAGCCCATACTACCCCACACCTACCCATATTTGTCTCAAGTATCATCACAACGCCCTAACAATATGCATATGCATGGCGAATGCTCAATCCTCTCTCCTAGAGGAATGCTAAATATCTTATAACTTGCCTACTGACCCCGCACAACCCAACCATGAACTTCCACCAACCCTGTAGCACTCGTGTATGCTAGCCATACATAATGATGGACCATATAGACTTTCGAATACCTGATCCTAACCTAAGCCCTTAATCAGATAATGTGACATCCCCATTTTCACGGCCAGAAAAGACCGATTTGTTTATGCTTCGTTTTAAAAAATCAGAGTAATCTTTTAAAGAAAACGGTTGCGGAATTTGTTCCCAAAACAAGATATGATAATAACTTATCAAAACATTTCTTAAAGAGAATGTATTTTCATTTAATAATAAAACCTCGGGATGTCATGTTCCGATACAGACATATAAGCATAAACAGAACTTACATTCAATTACACTAATGATTTATATCTCCTTTAAATCTCTCTGTGAAATATGTCTTCGTATCGATACCTATGATACAAAGAAAACTGAGTGGGTCAAGCTTGGGAGCCTGGTGAGCATATAGGGTTTTCATCCCACAATATTATATCATATATTTATAAATATAGAACATTCAAACTTGTACAATTTCACCATATAAAGGCAACTCTTATCCCACCCCATCGATCCTCACAACGACACGATCTAAACTCTCGTATCTAAAATTTACCTCTTTACTTGATCCCTACTCACGGATCTAAAACTATCCTCTTCACCCGATCCATACTCACGGATCTAAAACTAACCTTTTTCACCTGATCCATACTCACGGATCTAAAACTAACCTTTTTCACCTGATCCATACTCACGGATCTAAAACTAACCTTTTCCCCTGATCCATACTCTCGGACTGCTGTCTTTAAGGTAGTTGCCTTCTTGACCATTGGGCCAAAGTCGGCAGGCAGTCCATTTGCGAACCTCTCAATTTTTTGAGAGTTCAGTTGGCACTAAGTATGGAAATAACTTCATCTTTTCGGTAAATGCAGTGACATAATCATCAATGCTCAATTTACCTTTCTTCAGGTTCTGGAATTCATTGTTCAGATCAATCAGATCTATCTCTGAGCAGTACTGCATCCTTAACTGCTCCAGGAATGATTCCCAAGACATTCTCACGGCTTCCCCTCGAGGCATCATATCTGCCAGTAACTTCCACCAACTCAAGACTCTGGTCTTCAGTTGTCTAACTGCAAAGACAGTCTTCTGTTTGTTGCTATAGTCGCAACTCTCAAACACCATCTCCATTTCGGAGATCCACTCCATAATCTCAACAAGCTTTGGGCTTCCAGAAAGACTTGGCGGCTTGGCGCCCAAGAAATTTTTATACATACGCCCATCCCTGTTTCTTTCCCTTTCCGGGTCATTCCTTTCTACCACTGGGGGTTCTGCTTGTCCAACAGTCCCACTGTAGTTACCTCCCTTCGACGACCCTTCATTCACTTCGGGCTCTTCCACTTGAAGTGACAATTCCTCACGATTTTGTTGGAGTAATCGCCTTGTCTCCTCCATTTGGCGATCCAACATGATCTGCATCATCGCTTGCACCCCAGCCATCGTCATTGGCTCTAGTGTTGCTGCTACAACAGGTGTTTGCTCAATCACAGGTGGTTGATTCCTGTCTTCGTTCACATTTCCAACACCACTTCTGGTTCTTACCATTTTTGATCTACACACCGAATATGGTGAATTCAGATCCTCAATCACAATAGATAATTAATTAATCCTTATCACTCCAAAATGTTTACATGCTAGTTCTAATATCGTAGTTGTACGCTTAGAATCCTAAACACATAAGGTTTCCAGATCTGGTCGGCAACAGACCATAGATCCGAACAAATAATAGCATCAATATAGCTATCACACAAAACATTTAGCACATAAAAGCATCTTAGGCATCATTCCTAAAATAAACTAGTGCTTGTGTCAATTTAGGTGTACTACCTAACATATTTTAGACACACTCCTCACAATCATTACTTAGCATTCTAAATTAAAGTCTAGAAATTTCCTACAATTTCCTAGTTCGCTTAAACTAATGCTCTGATACCAACTGTGACATCCCCATTTTCACGGCCAGAAAAGACCGATTTGTTTATGTTTTGTTTTATAAAATCAGAGTAATCTTTTAAAGAAAGCGGTTACGGAATTTGTTCCCAAAACAAGATATGATAATAATTTATCAAAAAATTTCTCAAAGAGAATATATTTTCATTTAATAATAATACCTCGGGATGTCATGTTCCGATACAGACATATAAGCATAAACAGAACTTACATTCAATTACACTAATGATTTATATCTCCTTTAAATCTCTTTGTGAAATATGTCTTCGTATCGATACCTATGATACAAAGAAAACTGAGTGGGTCAGGCTTGGGAGCCAGGTGAGCATATAGGGTTTTCATCCCACAATATTATATCATATATTTATAAATATAGAACATTCAAACTTGTACAATTTCACCATATAAAGGCAACTCTTATCCCACCCCATCGATCCTCACAACGACACGATCTAAACTCTCGTATCTAAAATTTACCTCTTTACTTGATCCCTACTCACGGATCTAAAACTATCCTCTTCACCCGATCCATACTCACGGATCTAAAACTAACCTTTTTCACCTGATCCATACTCACAGATCTAAAACTAACCTTTTTCACCTGATCCATACACACGGATCTAAAACTAACCTTTTTCACCTGATCCATACTCACGGATCTAAAACTAACATTTTCCCCTGATCCATACTCACGGATCTAAAACTAACCTTCTGATCTGATCCGTACTCCCGGATCAATAATTGTACCCAATCCATACTCCCGGAATAAGGACAATTAACTATACCCTAATCCTGATCTGATCCATACTCCCGGATCTATAACTGTGCCCAATCCATACTCCCGGACTAGGGACAATTAACTTAGTCTTAATCCATATCTGATTCATACTCCCGAATCTATAACTGTGCCCAATCCATACTCCCGGACTAGGGACAATTAACTTAGTCTTAATCCATACTCCTGGACTAATAGCAAGTTTATCTCTTTACCTGATCCATACTCACGGATCTAAAACTAACCTCTTGATCTGATCCCTACTCACGGATTTAAAACTAACCTCTTGATTTGATCCATACTCACGGATCTCATCTACCCATGTCCTGCCCAACATATTTGTAGATATAAAATACATATACAGTTTAACTCATTAAAACCTATATAGTTCATCCATTCCACCAACATCTCAAATAAACAACAATATATAAACACATATCACGTATTTCATAGCAAATACTTAATATTTATGTGTTAGAAGAAAGTGACCAAACACTCACACATATAAACAACAAAAAATATACACATAGCACGTATTTTATAAAATACTTCATATCTATGTGTAAGATGAAAGTGACTATACACTCACTTGATTAGACGATGCTCGGACAGCACTACGACTTGTGGAAGTAGTATTCTTCGGTAGATCTGGAAGATCTTCACAAAAACCGGGCTCCTCGCGGGCAAAGCTTCGGCTCGGGAATCACACTTCTCGGGATCTTCGGGAATCTCGGGAGCGTAAAACTTCTTTCCAAACCTGGATATGAAATTCGGGATGTCGGGATGGCCTTGGGGGTTTAAACGCAGAGCTTCGGCATGAGAAAGAGAAGAAATAAGCAAATATGCTCGGAACCCTCACACCCCTTTTATAGGAAGCTGAGGCCTCGCAATACGCTGGGCGTACTCCTCCGAAATCGTCATTGCATGCGTCATCCGAAGAACTCGAGTGTGAGGCGTATCATGCTTCGCTGTATGCTGGGCGTACTTCGGATAAGTCCGATGACTCCCCTTCGGATAATGTCGGATTTAATAATTAAATTTATATATTAATTATTTAATAAATTTCAAAAATTCATATCTTCTTCATACGAACTCCGTTTTCGACGTTCTTTATATCCACGTGTAGGTGAGACTACACTCTACAACTTTCGTTTAGACTCCGTCGGCTAATTTTGACTTTATTTTTATTATTTAATTTTAGTAGGCCGGGACAGGAAAATTCCGTTATAAAATCATAACTTTTTCATCCGACGTCCGTTTTCGCCTATCTTTTTATCGCTTTACTAAAATTAATGAGATCTTCAATTCTCATTTAGATTGTTTCGGCTAAAAACAGCTCGGTCTCAAATCGAGTATTCGGGCTGCATACCGCTAAGTCGAAACTTCGAAAAATCATAACTTCCTCATACGAAGTCAGATTTGGGCGTTCTTTTTATGCACGCTCACGGTTTAACATATTCTACGACTTTCATTTAGATTGCTAAGGCTAAATATCGCTCTAACGTAAATTCACTTTTTATGTCGCGTTGGGTCGTTTCGGTTCTGTCGCGAAATTTCGACAAGTCATAACTTCTTCGTTATAACTCGGATTTTGATGTTCTTTATATGTACGAAATCCTTGTAACATATACTACAACTTAGTTAAGATTAATCCTTCTAAATAATCTTCCATCAAAAGTCATTTTTGATGCTTATCGTCTCTAATTGACTAGCCCGGATCTACGGGCGTTACAGATAAGAACAAGAAATAATGCCAAACCAAACATTCCCAGGCTATAAGATCTTAATTATGTACAGTCGTGATGCATACACTAAGCAACTACAATAATGATGTCAATTTCATATAAGGAAAAACCTTAGGCAATCAAGCATCATATAATCAGGCAATTCCTGAAGATCCCTAGCCTATTACTAGCATGATGTTCTATCATATGACAAAATCAAATAGTTTGTAAGGTATTTTGGGGTCTACTTACTGGCTTCGGCTGATCGTACACTTGCATCCTCCTTTAGTATTTTGAAAACCATTTGAAAAATCATTTTAAAATCTTTTCCTTAGTTTGAGACTGGAGACACACAAGTGTTTCCTCCAATTCACTCAAACCAAGGCTCTGATACCAACTTGTAACACCCATAAAAATCAAGCCAATTTAGAACTTTTTAAATCATTCAAAAACCGATAATTATTACAAATATGTTTTCAAAATAGTATAATGTTAGAGTATCCTAGAATCAAATCATAAAAACATAAGGAGGTGCATGATCACGCCTTCGCCTTCCCGTGATCATCAGAAGTACCTGAAACATAATAAAAAATTATAAGCCCGAAGCTTAGTGAGTTCCCTCACAATACCAATGCTATACAAATCATATCAATATCATATAAACAAACACCATGCATAATCATACATCAGACTGACTGGACTGCCTCGCAGGGCCATAAGTCTATCTGGACCACTCTACGAGCCATTGTCACGTCTGGACCGCCTCTTAGGGCCTTCAGTCTATCCGGACCGCTCGTTGGGCATTTTGCCTGACTATTATACCCTCTTGGGCCTACAGTCTATCTGGTCCACCTTGGGTATGTTGGCCTTCAACACAAAGTAGGCCCGCCTCAAGCCAACCCCCAAATCAAACAATCATGTGCACATAAATATCATATGCTATCATATATAACAGTCAAACCGATCTAACAGATCATAAATCATAGCAACATCCTATAACTAGGATACCGACCTAACCGATCATTAACATAACATTATCCTATATACTAAGATACCGACCTACCAGGTCACTAAGCATATTAACATCCTAACTACCAAGATGCAAATCAATAAGCATATCATACAATAAACCTAAATACAAAGCTGAAAAGGGCCGGCATTGGTGCCTTTGACCCTATTGGTATAATGAGGACAACTCACCTCACAAGTAGCTCAGGATGATAATGTCAAACTCCTCCAAATATAGCTCTAACCCAAAAACCTACATCCACCAATGATTGATCCACTTCCATAATTTCCCAAATTACTAAAATACCCCAAGATGTCAAACTGGTCAACCATTGGTCAAAGTCAAAGTCAACGGTCAAGGTCAACAGACCATGTTGACCTAACTCGTCGAGTGTAGCCCACTGAATCGTCGAGTCCTTCTAGAACTCGAGAAATCGTGAAAACCCTAGTTGACTCGCCGAGTTTCCAAATAACTCGTCGAGTCCATGCAGTGTCCAAATGTTGGGAAAAATCCAAACGAACTCGTCGAGTCATCTCACTGAATCGTCGAGTCCATCCAAAACCAATACAGGCAATCTTCATCCGACTCGCCGAGTTGACCATGCAACTCGTCGAGTCCCTTTAGTCTATTTCTCATTCAAACGCTTTTAAGCAAGACCAAGGCTCTAAATTTCAGAGCTAGCCTCTTAGGGTATGGTTTCCATGTAAAGTTGCAAACTTTACATTCATGCAAGGTCCTAAATGCCAAAACCCAAGCTAAGGGAGAGTTTTAATCCAAATTAAGGGCCAAAGCTTGATAAACTCAATAACTTTATAACTATAAGATCTTAGAGGAGTCCAGATCTGAAGTTACAACTTCAGATCATACCCAATACCCGAAATGATCCACTAATATGCTAAAAATGGCCTTAAACCCAAGAATAAGGAGATCTAACACTAGACTGATCAAGGTAACAACTTGTTACCTTCAAATGGTAGCCAAAGTGATGTAGATGCTGGATCTACAAGCTCCTTCTCGTTCCAAGCTTTTCCACCTTCAAACTTCTTCAACAAATGCACCAAAAACACTCTCTTAGCCTCATAAGCACAAAGGATTGGTAAATAACGACTAGGATTTCCTTCTCTAAGTAATGAGGTGATAAGAGAGGCCAAACGATGCGGTTTAAGTCCTTTAAATAGGGTGAAAACCCTAAAAATTAAGGTTTCCCATTTAGCTCCCACTCGTCGAGTTGGGGTCCTCCGACTTGTCAAGTAGACCACATAATTCATGTGGGTTGACTAATCTCTACATGACGATTTGGGGCCTCCAACTAGTTGAGTAGGCTTCTTTAATTGCATGCAAATCTCTAAAATCTCATTCATGAAATTCGGGATATTAGATCTATCATCCTTGTAAAGAGAATGTAGTTATTGACACTCTTATTCGGAAGCCGGTTAGTGAGCCAATTCGGGGTTTATGTCAACAGTTGACGATGTCAAACTCACTCTTTGGAATTGATAGGTCATGCATAGGAGGTGACCGTTCTGGATGAGAACGCCAAGAGCAAGTAGGTATCGGTGAGATTCTAATCTTTGTGCGGGAAAGTCGGGGTTTGTTGACATGATATGATGTGTTCGAGTTTAGGTTCCCTTCACTGGAGGAAACAAATAAATATTGATGGAATAAGCTCATATGTACAAATTCTATATACATCTAGGTGCAACAATGATATATGGAGGCATGCGTAAGGACTATTGGTGGCCTTGTATCAAGCAGGATGTTGCTAATTATGTAGAGAAATGCTTGATATGCAGGAAAGTCAAGGTGGATCACTAGAGGCCGCATGGTAAGTTATAGACTTTATATATTACCGTTTGGATGATGGATTTGATTGCAAAAATCCTGAAGACACCACGATAAGTTGATGCGATATGGGTCATAGTTGATCGATTGACCAAGAGTGCCCACTTTTTCCCATCTAAAAGAGCTTCTCGATGGATAATTTGGAAGATATTTACCTGAGAGAGATCGTCACCAGACATGGATTTCTTGTCTCTATCGTATCTGACATGGATAATATTTACCTCCATGTGTTACGAGAAGTTTCAGGAGGAGTTGGGTTCTCAGTTGCGGTTTAGTACAACCTTCTATCCACAGATTGACAAAAAGAGTGATTAGATACTCTAGACGCTCAAGGATGTGCTCTGAGCTTGTACCATCGACTTTAGGGGTAGTTGGTATCGTATCTCCCCTTGATAAAGTTTTATTACAATAACAACTTTCATTCCAGTATTACCATGCTTCCATTTGAGATGTTGTATAGTAGGAAGTGTAGGACGCCTGTTTTCAAGGGTGAGGTTGGTCATCGGGATTTAGGAGCACAAATATTGTGATTAAAAAGAATGAATTAAACCATATGGTGTAGGAGAGATTGGTTACTACTCACTATTGGCAGAAGAGCTACGTCGACAAGAGATGATCAGAGTTGGAGTTCCAGGTAGGGGACTATGTATTTTATAAGGTTTCTCCATAGAAAGGGGTGATTCAGTTCCACGAGAGAGGAAAGTTGGGACCTCGATATATAGGTCCTTACAAGACTATTGCTTGAGTGAGGAAGGTAACATATCGTTTAGAGTTACCTAATGATTTGAGATTGATCTGTAACACCTACCATGTGTTTCAACTTCGGAAATGTTTGGCGGACGAGACGGCAGTCGTTCCTCTTGAGGATATTCAGATTGACAAGAGACTCAACTATGTGGAAAAGCCTGTGTCCATTCTTAAGAGCAAGACAAAGACCCTGAGGAACAAAGAGATTAGAATAGTGAAGGTTCATTGGAAGCATCGTAAAAGTTCAAAATGGACCTAGGAACCAGAGACAGAGATGCAGGCGCATTACCCTGAGTTGTTTTCTAGCAGTGACTTCAAGGATGAAGTTCGATTCAAGCGGGGAGAGGTTGAACGCCTCGATTCTCGGTAAGTAGCCTTATTTTATTAATTTATTTATTTAGTTCCATTATATTTTGTTTTTTTGAAGAAAAATATTTATTTTGGGTTAGACTTGGATTAAATTTGTAAGAAAAAATGGTTATAGGGGTAAATATTATCATAATGGCTTTCCTTAGGGGGCTAAATTATAAAATATAGGCAAAGCCCATAATATTAGATCTCTTGAAGGGCTGATCGACCCTCTCTCTTTTGATTTATCAACATAGGGTTGATCCCTAGTAATCAAAAAGAATAAAAAATATGCAAGCATGTGGGTGTGTGTGAAGCTACAACATAAAAAGGGAAGAAAGGAAGAAGAAAAAAGGCGAGGGTATGATCAAGACTACAAAGGAGTGAAGGCTGATCGATGGTAAAGACGAAGGGGATAAGCATATGGTTATCGATTTCTTGGCCAAATAAGTATCAAACCTAATTAAAAGCTTTTCTCTTCGTCCCTCGTTTGATTTTCCTCTCATCACCATCATGAACCACCATGGCCGCCGGCCTTCACCACAACCAGTTGACCACCACTTCCCAATATGTAATGGTGGCAGTGGCCGATGCCCCTCCAACGCAAAATTGGCTTAATGGTATAGAAAAACCAAACAATACTTGTGTTTTCTCTTTTACCATCACACTTTGCTTTTCCCTTAAAAGCATTGTACTTTGAGTCATGGTTAGAAGTTAGACTTGTCCTTTTGAATCAATGACTTATTGCTACTATTAAGAACTTAATTTCAAAGTTGTGAAATTGCATAAGAATACCTATTCTTACCCTATTTGTAGAAACTATAGAAAAATCATCGGGAGTTGAATCTAGAATCCGTAAATTCTCAAAGGTCAAATTTCGAGTGTACTATGTCCCTAATTTTTTTTCTTAACTTGACGTTGGCTCTAACTGAGGTGAAAATCTTCATTTTCACAGACTGGTTCAAAATTAGCTACATTGATTTGAATGTTTGTGAAATCATAGAAAAGTGTAGACAAATCGTATGGACCTGTATAAGTAGTCCATTGAAATCTAAAAAACTAAACTACGGAATATGGAAAAATATTGTAACTTGGGTGTGTTTTGGTAGTGTTAAATTGGTCTCGAATAGGCTGCTATTTCGGGTTGAAATCTGGAAATTTAATCAAGTAGTTTGTTTACAAGCTTAGTGTGAATGGCAATCATTTTTCATCTTGATTGGTATTTTTAGGAGTATCGAAATTAGACTTGGTATGAGTGGGTTTTTCACTACACTGTGTGATGTTGTGTATGCTTTACTTTAGCTCGTGTGTGATTATAAGATGTGTATGTGGGTATCCCTAGGCTGGGTTAGTGTCTAGTGGGTGATCGGACGTTACCAATCTGTCCCAAGGGCTCGATGAACTGAACATAGGGGATCAGGCGTAGCTAGTGTGTCCCAATGGGATTATGTTCAAGGGATTAGCCGATGTGTCCCAAGGGCTCGATGCGCTCAATAAGTGGGATCAGACATAGCTATGTGTCCCAATGGGTGTATGCTTGTTTCTGATTTGTTCTTTGACATGCATGTATGGTCGTGTGACTAATGTTGATACATGTGTGTTAGACATAGTTTGTATGATATGATATTGTGTATATATGAAATTCACTAAGCTTTGTGCTTAACCATTTTCCCTTAAAAATAATGTTTCAAGATTAGTAGGTACTCTGCATGGCAGGGCGTGATAGTACACATTGGATCGGGACGGATTTGTGGAGTTTTATGTTAAATTGGATTATGTTTTCTTTGATTTTGGAATTTATAACTGTCAAATGGTTTTTGAATTTACTTTGATATATCTTGAGGTTGTGGTTTTGATACTTCTTTCGAATAAAAGTTATGGTTTTTTATTATAGTTATGTTGTTTTAAAAAGTTCAAATTTATTATGATTATTATTATTTTCCGTATAAATTCAAACTTCTCAAATGTTTAGACCTTCGTATTTTTTTATAAGTAAACTCGTGTAATATACGAGTGTTACACTAATTTGTTATAATAGTTATGTAATTCAAGATCAGGGAACTAGCCATGCTTAAGTTGGTTAAAATTTTCTTGTATGAGGAAAATTTCTAGGAGGAACACATGCAACTTCAGCCATGGTGGAATGGGCATTTGAAAAATCAAAAGATAATGAAAAAAGTGCAACATGAATTCATATATTGTCAATTATGTCGTTCTTAATTTAGGCATGCAAATTTGGGTCTCATGTTACAACAATCGGTATCAAGGTCCTACCTTGAAGATATGTGCAATTTGTTCGAAGATAGATCTTGATTTGACAAATTCATACATGATCAAATTTTGAACACACATTAAATTTTGATCCGAAGAAATATTTCATGAGATCCTGTGATCTTTCATGAACCGATAATTCATAGTGGTCAAAGTTTTGTTGTTGATTTAATTGAGGTTCCCTATAAGTTGAACGCAAGCTCTTCGGATTCAAGGTAAAAAGAAAACAATGAGGCAGTGCTGATCCGAATCCATGCAAATGATTGGTGAGTCAATGAAATTTGATTGAGAGTCTAAGTCAAAATTGGTGTTTAAGGGTATATGTGCTTCCAAGTGCTTTATGTGTGGTTCGTATTCAGTGTTGCATTTAATTGTGGATGTGGTTCGTATAATTGAAGAATGTTGGTCCAAGTATGTATTTTAACGACCAAGTCAGTATATGTGAAGGAAACAATGATTTTGAAGCTCCAATTTGAACGAAAGATTAGATGTTTGGAATGAAAGGTAATTATGTTTTGATTTTTTTTACTGAAATCTCGATTATCATTATTAGTGTTTTAACTATTTTAACATGTTTATATTTATTTTTATTGTTTGGTAGGCAATGAAGAGTTGTGTTTACAAGAACTCACTAGTCACTAGTAATATTATCTTATTATGTAATTGGATAGAAAGGATAAACAAAGACATACGTTTGAACGATTTTCTTTTTTGATGTTATAGGTTTGAAAACTCTTATTTTGTTTTTGAGCTTAGTTATATATGCGATTCTTATGTGTGGGACACATTTGTACCATTAAGTAAACAGATTATTATTTTATATTAGTCGTGTTTTGTGTGATTTAGTTGAATTGTTTTCATGTTAGTAAAAAGATAACATAGTCGGGTTATGAAAAAAACATGATTATGCTTGTTTATCGTTTTGAAAGAAAAAAACATGATTCTTCAAATGTCAGTTAATTTCTAAAATCAAACTACATAATATTCACAAATTATCATTAATCAATTAAATCACTACCATCAATTTCCCTTGGCATAGACGTTGTAAATGCTCAAAGCATTTGAACACAACTTCCTGACGTTTTCATTCTTTTTAGCCACCTCCTCTACTTGACGAGTCTTCTTCCCAGCGCTAATGCTCTTTCCACACGTCTCTGCCGTCGTCATTGCAGCCAGAATCTGAACCCCCACGTCCAACTGATTAGGCCCTGTCAACAATGCACTGGTCGCATCCGCCAGCATGTCCACGATGCTTGAGTAGCTCTGGCTACAATCTGCCAACGTTTCCTCTTCTATCGTATCCTCCACAACGTCCTTCTCCTCTTCCTTTTGCCTCGTAATCTTTATCAACTCAGCTGTGGCCACCGCTTCACGCGATGCAGTCTGGAGTGCCACGAAGGTCGCCTGTTTCAAGCTCTTAATGTCGCCGATGGATTGAGTTTTGAGGACCGAAATGCAGAAGTCTTTCTCCATAGATGGTTCGCATGCCTTCGCAATCACGTCTGGACTCACGGTTCGAGTTTCGTTTTCGATTGGGTGCATCACTGGATGAAGCCTCGCATACGCCCCAAGGAAGAGCGAAAAGAACACGAAGAAACATGTTGATGGACCCATGATGATTGGTTTGTTAAGAATTATGACTGTGGTACGGAAATTATTCTTGTTATAAGAATGAAGCTAAAATTACGGGGAGAATCTGGAAATTACTAAACATAAGGGACTGGTATCGGGTGTAAGTAGATGAACGACCTCCCATTGCGAGGAACATACGCCTAATGACCCGGTAATGTTTAGTGGTATGCGATAAGTACAACAATAGACCCTATACTTTCGCTTAAGTTGCATATTAATCCTATCTAAACTATTTAATTACTATTTACTTGATATTATCTAAGGTCAGCTAAATCTTTACATGTGATTTAATTAAGTTCAATTAAGTCTTTACATGTGATATATGGATCGAATTTGTATTAAGATTGTATTATAATCATAAAGTAAAGTTAGTGTTGTCTATTAGGCCAAAAAGCTTCTTTTCCACATTATTTTCGACAACGTTTTGTTGTTTTCGTTTTTTTGGTTGATTGGTTTATGTGGTTGCAACTTCTTCTTTCTCTGCTATTCTCTAAATAAATTATGTTGTTGAAAAAAGTAAATTTAAAAAGTAGGAAAGACTTTTTTAATTGTCAACTAATAAACATACATTTTGACCTTCACAAGTCAAACTCCAACTTATGATTTTGTTCCAAATTCATTAAAAGACACGTTTCTTTTTGCAAATTCAATACCCACTTCCATTTTTAGCTATAACCTTTATAATTTCAAAGATTTACATCAATCTTGAATTCTAATTCCATCATCTAATAGAATCATCTTTCTATTTAATATTTATATTTGTAGGTCGTACTCGAAAGCTTTCTTACCCATTACCAACAAGAACAACAAAAATCCAGAAAATCAAGATTTGAACCTTTTGCTACTACACCTTTCTTCAAAGAAACATATGGTGATCTTGAACCAAACATAAGTTTTACACTTACAAATCCCAGAAGTTTAGACACTGAATGAAACAGATCTTTACATCTTTCTGAATCCAACACATCACAGTTTGAGGTTACTTGATAATTAATCTCAAGTATGCTATATTTGATGTATAGTGTTCATTGTTAGCGGATTCCGAGGTTGTTTTACTTAGGAAAATTGTTAGAACTATTATTTATTTCTAAAATTGGGGGTTAAGTTTATGTTAATGTTGGTTTTCTTTTAAGTTTTAACCATAGCTGTTAAAAGGGTAGGATTTATATCAACTCCAGTGTATGATAATGGAAGATGATAATTGGTGGTTTTTTATTGTTGTTTTAAGTGTTATGTATCCTATGGATTTGAGTTTCTTTAAAGGAGAATTGTTAATGGTGACTCTTATATTAAGAGTTTCTTAAATTTAGCCTTTTATGTAAATGCAAAAAATAATACTTCTATTGATTTTCTTATTATAACATCCTATTTTTGTTTCTTTCTAACCAGCTCGGCTGTCAAATGAAATCCAATTTATAAATTTAAGCTCCTTGCTTGATTTTACTTTTTTTATTTAATTTTATTTAAAATAAACACCCGTGCTCATGTTTAATAGAAAAGAAGTGAAGATAGGATTTTGATTTTTGAATATATAAAGCAAATTGGCGCGCTATTTGGGCCACAAGCAGTAGGGCTGCATCATGGGAGACGAGCGCAGATCCACCATCTTCTTCACCGAGCAACACCTTTCCTACGCCGATATCCTTCCACCTCTTGAGGTACTTCTTCTTCTTCTTCTTCTTCTTTCCAATTCAATGAATTCTAGTTCATAATTTTCAAAGACGTTTCAATAATGTTCGGAACCAAATCATCAGGTCCGAGCTAGAATCGAAATAGCCGTCCTGAATTTCCTCGAGGATTTGAACTCTTCAACTCCAGCCATCTCAAACCTCCCTATGGTCCGAATTCCTCACCATTTGAGTTTGATTATTAATGTCGATCTGTTTCGATGTTTTTTTTTTCTTTCAATAAGCAATATGATCCTGTATCGTGCGTCGGAGATTTAAGCTATGAATGTTACAACTCAGCTACAAGTTTACCACAGAATCGTAATTACATTTTGAATATAAGGTTGAAACAAATAAGGCGTATTCATGTTTATGAGCACCAATGGAAACTATATGCTAATTGTGGTTTCGATTTCCTCAACATGTATCGACAAAACTGATAGGAATTGGATCGACTTAGGAAATTCGAATTGCTCGTGAAAGCCTATGTATTGTTATACAGTACAAATGAGCAATGATTATTGGGAACCATTTTAATTCTTCTTTTTCTTTTTGCTCAATTGGCGAATGATCAATTGATGCTGCGAATGAAACAGATCAACCGTAAATCAAGTAATAGCAGAGTGAATCAGAGTCTATTAACCGAAACTTCATGGATCTTTCTGTCACGTTCATTCTGCACAAAATCATTGACGAGAGAGAATTCTGCTAAAGCCTTCATAAGAGGTACTTATTATATGATCCGACACTATAAAACCAACACAATTTCCTTATTCTTATGCATTACTTTATCCACCTTATGCAAATCAGTGTGGAAAGTGATGGAGATGTGTTACAGCATTTTACTTCTGGAAAAGAGAGTAACTCAAAGAGAACTATTTTACAAGTTGCTTTGTTCATCACCAGATTATTTCACTACTCAACTACAAGTCAATCAAACTATCCAAGGTTAAAATTCACCATTTGATATTACATTTCTGTTTATTTTCTTTTCTTTCATATATTTATGCAACACAGATGTGGTAGCATTGCTGAGATGTAGTCGTTATAGTCTTGGAATCATGGCATCTAGTAGAGGATCAATAGCAGGTCGATTATTGTTACAAGGGCCTGATCAAGAAACTGTTGACTGCACTAAATGTGGGTCTTCTGGTTATGCCATTTCTGGTGACTTGAACATTTTAGAAAAACTGGTGATGAAGACAGATGCAAATTATATAATTGTGATTGAGAAGGTACTATGTTTGATTAAATCTTTTTCTCCTTTATTATCAAAATATTAAATATGTTTGTGTTTAGCATGCGATATTTCAGAGGTTGGCTGAGGATAAAGTGTTCAATCAAATTCCATGCATTCTTATCACTGCAAAAGGATACCCTGATCTTGCTACAAGGTAGATTTTCATTTGAGTAAATCAGATTTTTGGTATGTAAGTAATAAGTATAGTTCATTTTTTCCAATTTGTGTCCCAAAGAGTTTTCTGTTAAAGAATTTATATTTTGGACAAAAAATTGTAAAAATCAGCTATACTCAAGGACCAAAAGTGTAATTACTCTTTCTAATTTGTGATAGTTGATTGAAATCATAGTTTCTTGGATTGCTCAAATAGGTTTCTTCTTCATCGCATGAGTCGGGCTTTCCCTGAAATGCCAATTTTTGGATTAGTTGATTGGTAAGAACAAAAGATTTCTATTTGGATTTTTTTTTTCTTTTCGATATTTTGATGTCTAGAAATTAGAATCATAATCACTTATATGATTGAAACCTAAAATTTTTTGATGTTTTTTTTTTATTTTTTTTATTTTAGGAACCCTGCTGGATTGGCTATTCTTTGCACCTTCAAATATGGAAGTATTGGAATGGGCCTGGAAGCATACAGATATGGTATTACTATTATTATTATTATTATTATTATTATTATTATTATTATTATTCAACGAGGGTTATTTGGATAAAATGTTCCCTCAATAATATTTCAAGTAAATTACATTTTTGTTCATGAGTTCAGTCTTTTTTCAGTTTTGGTCCTTAAGAGGATTGATTGGTGGATTTGGTCATTATTTATTCAATGAGTAGTTAAATTTAACAATTTAGGGACCAAAATTGTTATTAAACATTAAAATATGGACTAGTTTTGCAAACTGATAACCTTAAGAAGCAAACGAAAAAAGTGCTAAACTCAAAGGATCAAAAATGTAAAATTTACTCAGCTTGCAACATCAAGTGGTTGGGATTAAGGAAAGATGATTTGGAGTTAATACCAGAAGAATCCTTCGTTCCATTAAGGCCGAAAGATACGCAAATTGCCAAAAGCTTGACTTCTTCACAAATATTACAGGTTCGCTGCTAGAACTTGTAGTAATATGCTGGCAATTATACTATTAACTTTTTTTATAAAAGAATAAAAAAAAAAAAAAAAGGCAAATCTGAATAGAAAATCATTTTGATAGGATAACTATAAAGAAGAACTGGCAGTAATGGTTGAGAGTGGACAAAGAGCAGAAATTGAAGCTTTATACTTCCATGGATATGATTTCTTGGGGAAATATTTAGCAAATAAAATTGTACAAGTCCATTACATTTAGTTACTATTAGAATATGACGTGTGACTTGGAATTGTATGACAACGTGAATAAGTTTATGACCCGATCCGACCCGATCAAATAAATGTTAGGGCTTACAGTTATAATTGTCTTTTATTGATTCGAATAATTTTTTGTTTATTACGTGCAACTCACTAACATAGGAAATGTAGAGTGGTTTTTTTAAAACAAAAAAAAAAATACAAACATACAGTGGTTTTTATAGAATTTGGTCTTATTTTTACGCTACTTATTTAGAAACTCTTAATTATTATAACAAAATTTTGGAAATATTTTTAATTAAATTGGGATTATAATTTAGGTTTTGCATTTAAAACGACAATTTATAACTTTCAGCTATTTACAAAATAATTTTTGGAATCTTTTTTTATGTTTAATTGAAAATTTGATTCAAGTTAACCTTTTAACGTTATATTTAGATTAAAATTTTAAAATTTTGATATATATTATTTAAGAGTTGCGACTTTAAAATGACAATGGTTTACATAAACAAAAATATCCAAACTAATAAATTATGTATAAATCTTAAAAGTTAAAGACATAATTCTATAATAGAAATAAAAGAGTGTATTTTAATATTGAAGTTTAGTTAATATAGGATTATAATTTAGGTTTTGTACTTATTTAAAAGTATTAATTAATTTATAATCATTATCAGAAATAAACTGAAAAGTCATGAGAATTTTAAATAGATGTGATGAAAGCAAAAATGTCTTTTTTATAGAATATATAGTAATAACAACAACAATAACTAGGTAAATCCTCAAGCATTGCATTGAAATTTAATTACATAGCTTAAATATTAGAATTATATGTTATTTAAAATAAGTTAATGACATTAAGTTCTTAGGTTGTTGTATTAGGCATATACTTTGATATATGTTTAATGTCCCTTACAAAAGCGGTGTTCGTGATTTGGATATGACATAATATCTTATGATGTTTACTTACGGATATTATTTTGGATTGTTTGGTTGCCAATTGGGATCAACCTTATTATAGATCAAGTCTATGGCTCGAATTTGTCTTTTTCATTGGATCTAGAATTTGACTATTTATATTTAGTTAAAATGTGCACTTTTAGCTATATTGAGAATATGACTCCTAATGTTTGTATTCATATGTATGAATTAGTTGTAAAAAGTATACTATGGAAATAAATTTAAAGAATCATGTTATAAGTAGACTTTAATGACCTTATGTATGATTTGTGTAGGTTAAATTAAATTTAAATAATGTTGAAGATTGATAGCTAGTTAAGCAATCTAGTTGGTAAGTAATAAATGGTAGTATATGGATAAATAAAAAATCCGTATTTACTTAAATAATTTATTTTTAGAAATTTCATTGTTTAAAAATTCGATAAAATAAATAATATATGAAGATATCGAGTGATTTACGAAATGGATTTGTTCGTTTATTCACATTAATATTTATAAGATATTAATGAAAAAATATGCAATTTTGCATTGAATCTAGTTTTTCTAAGAAAAAAATATTTTCAAATATTAACTAATGCATGATTGAGTATTTACTTTAGAAGGTTGGAAAATTTAGAATTTTACATTTCATATATTTAAATTTACGATTGAATATTGGGAAAATGATCTAAAATGGCAACCAGTAACACAAAATTTACCTATTAGGTCACAAAAGTTTTAATTGCACCTAATTGGTCATCAAACTTTTTTTGGTTCTATTATATCATTGATACTGGTGATAGACGGTTACCAACCCACGCGAAGTCCATGTCACCGGTTGTGTCCATGTAATCGATGGTATATTAGAACCAAAAAAAAGTTTGTTGGTCAATTGGATACAGTTATATAAGGGACAATCAGTTTCAAATCTTTCAATCCTAGCTTGCTGACCAAACATCTGTTTGAGATGTTCAACCATGTCAAAGGCAGCGAAGAGTTCCAGATCCCACTGAAGATCAGGAATCATGGTGGCAAGCATAATGCATGAAACATCAAGTGAATCATCCACATGCTTAAGCCAAGAATCGTGTTCAACCTTTGGGACAGAAGGTGGTTATTCCGGGACTTGTGATTTGAGGACATAGTCTTTTTTTCTCTTGTTTTAAAATGATTTGTTTGTAGAAACCTACATGGATCTGCCTCCTATCCGTAAAGGTTTTCATTTCTCTTCTAGGACTGTAAGCTATAGAGTAAAACCTTAGGATTTAATGCATATTTATCGCTTTTCCAACAACTATGGAAAATGATAAATGCAAAGTAAATACGCAAAAAGAAGAAAGATGTGATTACTTGATAGAGATGAGAGAGCTTTGAATTCCATTTGTTGTAAATAGAACCCGAGAGGCCTTATTTATAGTGAAACGCAACCCTAAAGCCCACCCCCCCCCCCCCCCCCAAAAAAAAATCAGACATGGTGTACATATGGCCTCTTACATGCTGACACATGGCAGTTTGAATTTCGGATCAAATATCATTATCTGCTTTTATCTGCATTCAAACCTAAAGTCTATTTAATCTTTCTAGAGGATTCTAAAAGGTGTAACATACCAAAAACCATAGTAAAAGTTTTCATTTTTAAAAAGGGAATAAACCATTTTTCCATAAAACATAAGTCGTCAAAATATTGTTTCACAACCATATCATAAAATAAGAGTATCAAAATATAGTATCTGTCAAAAACATATCAACCACTGGATAAGGTGTACAATCAATTTTTCGCCTTTCCCCGATCCTCCGAACTACTTGAAACATTTAAATCCATAATTGTAAGTCAAAGCTTTGTGTGTTCCTCCAAAATACCCCACACAACAATATACACACAATGCATGCACACCAGGCCTACAACACATGGTTGGACTACGACTTAAGCCTACATCCAATGGTTGGACCGCTCTTCTAAGCCTACAATATCAACTTGACCGCTCTCCTGAGCCTACAACATATAGTTGGACCGCTCTCCTTGGGCCTACAGTAACAATTAGTCCGCTTGGGTATTCTGGCCTATAATATAAAGTAAGGTCGCCTCAACCCAACCAAAATATGTCGACATATACAAACAACAATAACCAGCAAACACATGTAATCAGAACAGATGTATCAATCTAATAGATCACCATAGCAAACCAACATCCTTACACACAAAGGATAAATAATATAGTACAAAGTATAATGATAAAACTCACCTCGCAAACTAGCAGACAATCAACACAACTCACACGAAACAAAGAGGGGTGTTACGAGCCACCTATACAGCAATTAGAGGCATATCCTCAATCAATAGCCTAAAAACCCTCAAGTTTGGTCAAAAAGTCAACAATCAAAGTCAACCTCACCTGACCGCTGCATTGTGGCTAAGCATATGCCACGTTGTGGTAGCCTCATGACAGAACTGTCGCAAGAATCACCACGTCATGGCATCTATTATGGCCAACTAAATGGATTAAGTACTTAATCCCTTAAGCCACTCATCCATACTTTCCAAGAGGCTTTCTTACACCTAAATACATCATAAAAATCTTTTCTTTATGGATATACATGTCCAATACATGTCTTTTTCAAGGTAGGTAAAAAATGAAAGAGATCAGCTCAAAACTCATGAATGAGACCAATGACTCCATAGGTCATTAGATTCGGAACATATAACCACAAAGAGACCTCAAGGATCCATAAAGTTGCCAACTTTATCGAATCCATCCACTCAAACCATCTTAAACAAGGAGGAAAGTGCTTAAAATCCTAGATCTAGAAAGGTTACACACAAAAGTTATGATCTTGAGGACTTACAAAGGTCCAAAATGTGAGTAAGAAGGTAGTGAGGAGCTTACTTGCCAAATCTTGGACTAAGAACACCTTCTTCTTGCTTCAAAACCACAAAACACCACTAAAAATCTTTAAGATACAACCAAGGGAGGCTAGGGTTTGTTCTAAGTCAAGAGGGAGTGATGGAGGTTGAGGGTGAGCAAACCCTAGCCATCATATCCCTTATATAGGAGCACTAACCCCATAATTTAGGGTTTTACACTTCAGACCGTTGTCACGTCGTGGCCAACACCTTGCCATGTCATGGTGTCCAAAAAAAGGGCATTCTTATCGGATGAGTCAACGTCGTGGTGTAATCACCACCATGTCGTGGCCACCTAAAATCCCATTTTTGAAATCTTAAATGCTAAGAATACAAAATAAATATATACCTGGAACTGGTGTTACAAAAGATTTCCTCTCCCCATCCACGAAGTCAACATTGGTCAACTCTCTGACGTGGTCGGTCAAACCTGATCCAACCCGACCCAGACCGAACCTTTCTAAAAATAAATGCTCCTCTATGGCATGTGAAATGCAAAGTGCACCCAAATCGTGCCACGGCCCGGCTAGACGCACGTGTGAGTTTGACCCATCTCTAGTCCACTAAAACCTTTAAAAGACTAACTAGAGAAAAACCTTATAAACCCCTTTTTTTGTTTCTTCCATCCACCAATATGGGACAAGGTAAACTTACCTACTTACAAGTAAAACCCAAATAATTTCCTAACATATATCAATAAATGAAAGAGGAGAAAAGAAAATTGGAGCAACAAAACATTCGAAAATAATGTTCTTATACATGTAAAACATATCATTTAACCATACATTTAATTAGTATAGGTTAAAAAGATGAAAGTTTCAAATAAATATGATATAAGATTGATCATTTATTTTGAGCCATATTGATTTAGATGACATCTTTTATAAGAGTTATAAAGCTAAAAATAAAGATATATAAATACATAGATGAATTAAAATTGCTTAAGGAAATAAACCAGCTAATTTTTTTTATATGTTAATTATTTTTTTAAAAATAAATAGCATGTAATTTTGGCTTTTTAATTGTGGTTTAGTTGAAACATAATATATCATAACATTAAAGATACTTTTCTATTAAAGTAATAAGTAAAATAATATTATTAAGTCTTAGTTAACATAATTTTATTTCGTTCCAAAACAAATTTTAAAACTTTACAGTTAACTTAAACTTAATCAAGCAAGTCGTTTATTTCTCTGAATCTCCCCACTAGTCACGAACATTATTAATTTGATTAAGAAATTTTTTATTTTTTTATTTTTAATGTTGATCTGACGTTTTATTATGTAATAAGATATCATATAGGGCGATTATTTTATTTTATTTTTTTATTATTTTTTTTGCCGGACATTTTTATTTTTGTGAGATTTATTTCTACCGGTGTTTTTTTTTTTTTTTTTTTTTATCTATCTAAAAATAAGATGTTTTGATTTTTACATCTTTGATTCTTTTTCTTCAATTAATATGAGGTGTATAAAAGTTAAAACACTTTGTTTTAAGTAGATAAGAAAAAAAAGCATAAATAAAATATCCCCTTACGAAAGAGGCGAGACATTGTTATTGTTTTATTTTTGTTGGTTCAATTATCTAAATAATCAATGTTTTATTTATAATTCTGCTTTTTGCTTAATTCAAAACATGAAATATAATATAACTTTGTCGAATATATACTAGCAAATAAAAATATAAAATCATATAAAAAAATAAAAGTTGGGCCCAGCCCAGATTCATTTGTAGCACTAGGGTCCAGTCTCCTAACCCAATTAGTAGCTGAATGTACAACTGTACTTGTACCATTCGTGCACCCAGGTGGCCAGCTCCCATCATGCATCATTTCTCAAAATCGGGTCATTTTTATATCGATTTGACTCGTCATTTTCACAATAATTCATATATATCAATTTCATATCATTTTGTAGGGTTATGAACTATGATTCTTTTATATATTTAATTATTTTTAAATGATATTTAGTTAAACTCATATTAGTTGCTTATAACCTATAGTAATAACCGTTTTCGATGATTTTTCATTAACGTTCATCTTCTCAAACGACATTTTACATCCGGTCACTCTACACTTAAAAATTCCAAATTGATCATTGTATTTCATATAACAACTTAACATTTCCCGCTAGATGAATTGTTTCCTAACAAATAATTTAATCAATTTTCAAGAACATACAAACTTGATTTCTAGATACAAACTTCATTTCTAGGAACACACAATGAATCAACTCCTCGTAAGAAATTAAGATCATTTTTTCAAATCCATTTTAAGAACATAACTTGGATAGAGATTCATTGTGTTTTTAGTATCATCAATGATTAATATGGTTTAATATTATTTATAGACTTTTGATTTACATCCTTCTCTCTCTCTCTCTCTCTCTCTCTCTCTCTCTCTATATATATATATATATATATATATATATATATATATATATATATATATATATATATATATATATATATATATAAAGTGTAGGATTGTATTCACCGACACATTCAACCCATCTACTTTGAACGTTCATGCACTTTCAATCTTTTTATTTTGTTAATGGTTATTGTCACTATAATCCAACAATGTTTAGTATATTTGTTTAAATGGTCCATTGCGATTTTTTTTTTGCTTTTAAAGGGCCAAATTTGTGTTTTACCAGTTAATTTCGTACCTTTACCCTTTTTTGAAGGTTACAATGCATTGTCAACTGCCAACTAAGCAGGTGAGTCAACAATGACTCAGTGGTGAGTCGACTCATTGTTGCCATGTAAGCCAAGATCCTTTTCTATTTGCAGATGTTAAGAACAATGAGTTCGACCAATCCTTTAGTATTTATCTACAACCCTAGCGTAAGCGACTCCCTCACTGTAATCATCACATCACCGCCACCACAAAAGTCCGTAAAATCCTCACCTCGAATGCCACCATGATTAAAATAGAATCCAACTAACACCACAACACCACACCACCGTAACTCTCCTCTCTTCTCACTATATATATATATATATATATATATATATATATATATATATATATATATATATATATATATATATATATATATATATGTATATCTGCGTATCTATGGAATCAAAGATTAGAAGTTAGTAGTAACCCACATCTCTCAGAAAAATCAGAGAAGACTGTAGTCGAGCATCGGTATCTTGAGTTCAAACTCTCGACAAAATATGGTCCCTTTCCTGTCGCCGATGCCCTGGAGGTGTTTTTGAAAAAGATTTAGGTGTCGTTGGGCGATTTGGAGAATGAGGACGAGGCAATTTGTACAGATGAGTGGTTAGTTAAGGAAGAGAAAAATTCTGATTTGGGTGACTTATCTCCACCATTGTAGCTCTTGGTCCCAATCCTACTCCCTTTATTGGAGGAGGAGGATGAGTGGTAGTAAAAGAAACATCGATGGACTACGATTCATGATTCATAAAGATAAGTCGTCGATCAAAATCGTAAACCAAGAACATTAGGTAAATCGTTTTAGTAGCTGGAGGGCTAAGAAGGACCGTCACATGGATGTGGAGGATCGTGGTTGCAGAATCCCTTGTGTTTTCTTATCATCCGCCATCGTCCACCCTTGAATCTTAGGTTTCCCGATTCCGCTACCCTTGCCATCAACTTCAGTCAATTCAGACCCAATGATGCCCTCCATTGACATAAAAAAGAAGTCCCATGGCACGATTCCATCGTTTCCCTGTGGAAGAGGTATATTTTCGTTTCTCATCTCCCGTTTTGATTTACGAAATCTGCTACCACCATCGGGTTGTGGTGGAGGACGATGGGAATCATAACGGGATATAGGGGTGGCATGTGGTGATGATCGGGAAATTGGAGCTGCCCTAAGACGTAATCACTGAGGGCGACACTGGTATTTTTTAGGGCAGTGATGAAGAAGGTTTGAATCCTAATTTTGGCTGCTTCCTCCTTGATTTCCCAACATACCGACTACTGGTGGTTGTCACCTTTGTTGTCTCGGTGGTTATTGGTGGCTCAGTCTCTACCTTAATTAGAATCACAAGCCTATCGAGAGTTAGGGTTGCAAATCTGGTTTTATTTCAGAGGAATTTAGTGTTTGATTTTTTGAATTTAGGGAAGAAAGAGAATAATAGGAAGATGCTATCAAGGAAGCAACGAGAGAGAACAAAGGCTTTCACCACCGACATAGTTTTAACAAATAAAATCCACGTGGATGACATATGGGTGACGTGGACCATTTTCATTTGACCAAATGTCATGTGCCATATCAAAACTGATGATTAGGAAGAGGTTCATCGGGTGACCCCTTCATATTTTTTATAATGACCTTTTAAAACGGTAAAATACAAGTACGTACGCCGAAAAGGCAAAAAAAAAAAAAGTCACGAAGTGACAATAACCTTTGTTTAATGATATTTTTACTCATGTACTTTTTAAAATATCATTTTCACCTCTCTATTTTTTTAAACTTTCATAATTATCCTCCATATATAGTATATATAATCTCATTTTCTTTACCAAATTTCGTTGGTTAACTTAAAAGCAACTATTTTTTTTGTGTGCTTTTCTTTATGTATGTTTTGCTATACATTAAAGGTGGTAAGCGTTTTGATGTATTCGATGTAAATTTAGAGTTTTCGTTCGTTTATTTTGAAAAAAATTACTTGTTTTTTTTTATGTAGGTGTCGATATAAATTCGAGTTTGTCTATGTTTTGATTTTTTTTAATGTCTTTTATACATCAGGTCACATATGATATATATATTTTTTTATTATTTGAGCTTTCGTTCGCTTAATTTAAAAAATGTAACTTACTTGTTTTTAGAGTAAATTACATGAATGGTCCTTATGGTTTTGGGTAATTTGCGTGTTTGGTTTTCTAACTTATTTTTTAACTCGGAAGGTCCCTAATGTTGGTTTCTGTTACGTGTTTAGCCTCATACTTTTTGTTTTTGTTACGTGCTTGCTAAATGTCTTACCTAAAAAGACTATTATTTAAATAGAGAAAAATGGTGGGGTAGGTAAGGTAATATAAGAAGGGTGAGGTTGGGGGTGTGTTTATTTAAATAAGTTAAATAATCAAGAACAAAATTGTCTTTTTAGGTGAGACATGGACCAAGCGTGCAACAAAAACAAACAGTAGGTACCTTCCGAGTTAAAACAATTAATTAGGAGCAAACGCTCAAATTACCCTAAACCATAGGGACTATTCGTGTAATTTACTCTTGTTAACTCGATTTTTTTTCAACTTGAATTTTTTTTTTAATTTTTTATCTTTCGACCTAAAGTTTATGTATGTTTTCATGGTTTTTATCTAAATTAAAATGTAGAGGCACTTCTTTTTGTACGGTATATAGTCTTTATGATTTGGTTGTTGTCACTTTTAGGTCATTTCTTTTTATAACATTATTATTTTTGTAAATTTTTTCTATGTAAGTTTCCATATAATTGTTACATGTTTGCTAAATATTTTGTATTCGTCACATATACATTCCACAACAAACGACGGGCAAACAACTTCTTACTAAAATGAAGATTAATTAGTCTTTAATTTTAGATATATGTTCAAGAATTTTAGGAACGTGTAAAGTGAAAAAGGTTAATGATTGAAATAGATGAAACATGTTTTGAAAGTCGGTGGGTCGGTGCACTATCACTATATATATGTTCAATAATTTCATGATCATTGATCCATACATAGCTCTTGTACTATCCGCAAAAGAGTGGTGTTTTTCTGTCTGAGAGATGACATGTCAAAAGCAGTAGAAAAGTAAGTGGAAAACTTAAAAATGTGTCTTTTTATAAGTCGGTGAAAAATAATAATTCGAAATTGATCTCTAAATGTATTGTGGATTGCTCACAAGTCACATGTTTCCAGTTTTCATGTCCTAATTTTTCAAAGGGTCATTATTGAATTTGAAAATAATTTTTCAAAATATATTCAAAATTATAAACATATGTATTTTACTTTTCAAAAAAGTAATTAATTCATCTTTTATGTATATTAGATATCATATCAAGTGGAATAAGTTGTATCTCTTTCTAATTTTATATTTTTGACAAAAATTTTAATTTTATTATAAATTTAGTGAACACTAAATTCATTTTAAATTTAGTTTAATTACAAATTTATTTCTATAACTTTTTTAAGACCTTTTTAGAAATTTTACAACCTTTTAAAAAATCTTACTACCTTGCAAGTTCATTTTTAAATTATTTTTTAAAATACTTTATATTATTTTTATAGAAAGATTTGCTATTTGTTAAACTAATTTACAAAATAGTTATAAATTTGTTTTATATTTTTTAATATAACACTTTAAACTTTGGTTATAACAATTTAGTTTATTTTTTTTATATTCTTTTACAACTTTAAACGATTGCTTTTAACTCTCATAAAATTTGTATTCTTATACATTTTAACAAAAAGTTTAAAAGCAGTTGTATGGAGTTATCAATTTTTAGTTAAAACATATAAAAAATTATAATTTTTTTTAAATATTTACAAAATACATTTATTTATAAGACATTATACTAAAATTGTATGAGAGAGTAATTTTAAAAATTATATCCCAAGTTTAAAACTTTTGTATTAAATTGTAAAATAAGTTTATAACGTTATTGTAAATAAGTATAATAAAAAACAATTGTCTACAGGATATTGTAAAACTTTTGTAAAATAACTGAACAACGTCCAAAAATTAAGAAAACAAATATTAAAAAAGGTTGTATAAAATTCTACAATAATCTTTAAAAAATTGTAGATTTTTTATTTTGTAAATCAAATCAAATTTGGGATGAATTCGTAATAAAATTTAGTATTTGGATCAAATTCGCAACAAAATTTAAAGTTTAGGTAGAAAGTGTAAAATTAAAAAGATAGGTGATTTGTTGAATGTGATAATAAATAAATATATAGAATACATGATTTGATTACCCTTTTAAAATATAAAATATGTTTGTTAGCAACTTGAGGACATTTTAAAAAGTTATTTTTGTCAGCAAAACTGTATAAACCATAGACCCAAACCATATTATTGAATACCAACATATAAGTGAAGTTTCAATGTTGTAAGTCTGTGATGTGATCGTAGTATTCGCCAGATTGAGATAGACCATCGTCGGGGTGGTTGTTGGTATAAAGGAAGACCAGTTCGTGCCTAGGGTAAAGGTGGAGAGTGTTGTCAGAGAACATTTTTATGTTATGGGAGGAGGATCATTGGGGTCCGAGGCGAGGTTAGGCATGTGTAGCTCTGGATGAGGTGAGACTCGTGGGCATGGCTCCTTCGTTGGTATAGATTGGGTGAGACCCGTAGGCGAGGCTTGTATGGTTATGGCAGTGCAGGTAAGGCCTGATAAGGATTGGTTGGGTCAAGGTATTGGATCATGGTTTGAGTGGGATGTCTATGTGTTCAGTGAGTGGCATGAGAGTGGTGCATATGCTAGGGTAGCCTTATCATTTGGACTCTCAGGAACCTGGTGGCTAGACCAGGTGTGAGGCTGGCAGTCTCAATGGTGGATTGGGGATTTTTATATAACAGTATAGTGAAAGGTCACCAAGGATCAGAAGGTTTTGGGTGAAATGCAAGTACAAATCCCTGGTTTCAGGTTATGAGTTATGTACTGAGTTGTCTTTTGGTCGAGACTCGAATTGGGAATCGTTAGTGCATATATACAAGATCTTTACTTCAACAAGTTATGTATTAAGGAATCTGTATGCCAAGGGCATCGATTGAAGGGTTCAAGGTCAAAAGGATGTTTTAGTTCTGATGGTAGAAAAAGGCTCTTGTGATTGTTTTGGATTGGTTCCACCTGTGTGGAGGTCAAGCAAGTATAGAATTTCAGAATTTTAGCAATAGCATGTTGGTTCGACAGTTAAAGGAGCAGTGATTTGTTTATCACTAGAAGGTTTTGTTTAGAACATTGGTTCCCAGGAGGGCAGTAAGGATTGATTTCGAGGATGAAATCTAATTTAAGTGAGGGAGAATTGTAACACCCTGTTCCAAATCGTTTCCTAATTCGGGGCTGTGACTCGAGGATCGGTTATCATAAGGATTAGGGCCTTTGGGAAAGAGACATTTAGACCCATTGGGTGTAGATAAGGTAAGTTATCGATTTGGGAGTTCAATTTGAGTTTTGGAGCCAAGGGGTATATTGGTAAAGTGTCAGTTCAGACTTTTTATGACTTTTGGATTTTAGTTTGGGAAGTTTAAGGAAAGGATGAATTGATAGAAGTATAGAGCTTCTTGTTACCTTTCTGTGGATATAAGGATCATTGAAAACGTACTTAGAACAAAGAAGTTATGGTCTCCAGAAGTTGGTGGTTTAAAAGGCTAAACCTTGTACGTAGGGAGTACAAGGGAGTATGTTGGGCATTATTGTTACTTCATGGAGTATGTTGGTCATATTGGGAGTATGCGGGGCATACTCCAGCCAGATGAAAACCCTAATTTTTAGGGTTTGTGCCTTATTTAAGCATCATTATATCCTCTCTTGGACATTTTAGACCAACCTCCATATTCCTTTTACCTTGAAATCGAAACCTTAGAGTGATTTGGTGAATTTTGAGCTTGCAAGGTGATGGGTTTTGACCATATGAACATTCCTATGTGCACATGCAAACCCTAATGCTTGGATCTAGGTTTCTCTAATTAAACATGCATTGAATCCAAGACTTCTAATGACTAATAGAGCATAATAACATAAGAAATCAGAATTAGAAGTTTACCTTGAATCACTTGCTTGATCTTCTTTTCCTTGGAGCTTTAGAGTCACAATTGTCACTCCGCTAATGGCTTACAAACACCAACTAGCAAGAGGATGATTTGAGAGAGAGGAGAGGGGATCAAAATCGGCCAGGGTTTCTTTCTAAAGCACAAATGTCGATTTCCCTCCACCCTTGGGGTCTATTTATACTTGTAAGGCTCCTAGGGTTTCACCCTTAAACCCTAATTGGATAACTTAGGCCCTAAGCAATCCAATACCCTAATTGATAAGCCTTGGACGAAATCTAAGCCTATCCAAAGCCCTAGAAATCGTCCCCCCTTATCCATAAGGGATTTATAGCCCAAAGTATAACTATCACACAATTGACAGTTTATGCCCCTTTATTTAATTAATCTCTTTAAGTCACCAAATTAATTCCTAATTAATTTATGACTTATATTAATCAAATAATAATATTATTATTCCTTATATTATTCTCATAATATATTAATAATATTTCTTCTCTCATAATAAATCATCCTGTCAAGTTGCTATGGTGAAGGCAGCCCAAAAGGACCATGCACAACCGGGTCAAATACTTGCCTAATATAGTTGCAACCTTAGACATTATTCCAACATGAAGTTAGTACTTGGCCACATATTGTCACCATTCATTCCATTCAATGAATACTTGTAAGTTTCCTTGTAAAAGACTCTATAGTACATTGGATCCACATATATACCAACGTCTCTATCCATATAAGAGATAGGTGCAACCGAATGTATAAATCCATATCCATTAACTTGCTATAATCTACAAGTACACGCCTTCTTATCTAGATCCACATCATAGGACTCTGCCAAGTTTCTTGTTTTAAACTGGTTTAGACCACTTCGTAAAACTTGCCAATACCCAATCACATTGTATTTCAGTTAGTTTCTTTTTACAGTAAAGATAGCCAAAGTATATAAAATACCTTTCGACATTTGCAACTCATTTAGTAGTAGTGTAATTGATGGACAAGGTTTATAATCAGTCCATGAACTACCCTTGATGCTCAAATTATATAGTCTCTCCAATGCATAAAATCTAATTTCCTTTAACATTGTGATGATTCACTTTTTCGTTGTACCCTAGATCACATTATTAAAGCTCTCAGGAAATCCATATTCAACAACATCACACATTATGCTATCTTGAAAGAATGTTGTACTCCATGATTTGGGGTTCTTATTCATAAGGTATGTAAATGTCGTAGGATTAAGTAGTTGGATTTCTTTCATGGCTACATTGAATAAAGGCTAATTGGAAGCCTTGCTTCCATTCCAAAACATCTTCTCATAGTGTACACCAATAAATATTTTCCTAAAGTTTGCAAGAATATGCCATCCACACTACGTATGTTTAATAGTAGACAAAATTTCTTTGACAGCTTCCAGTAGTCCCTACACAAAAATTGTAATATGTTAAGAAAAAATGTAGCTAATATAGATGAAAATGGAAAGTAACTCGCATACCTTATGTTGATCTGACATCAAAGTAATACCAAAACCATTTGTCACTCTTAGGTCTTGTTTAAGATATTCCAAAAAGCATTTCTATTTATCTTTTTTTTTCTACACAGACAACCGCCCACAAAATTAGGAAAATATTATTATTACCATCCCTTCCTACAACACATATCAACTCTCCACTACATAAACCCTTTAAAAAACAACCATCAAGGTTTATTACTCTTCTACAACTCCCTCTCTAACCTTAATTTAGGCCTTCAAAAAAATGTAAAACTTGATAATATAAGTATCACCATTTGGCACACAAATTGAAATCCATTTTGATAGTTTACCATGTATTTGATCTTCTTATCTCCTCACCATATAACCAAAGCCTTGCAGAATGCTCCATAAGTGTTCCTTCAATTAGATGAATTACATGTTTCTTTGCTCTCATACACTGTCGCATACTCACATTAATACCAAATTTCTATTTAACTTCTTCCCTAAGTAGCATAACACTTAAATTTTGTTTTTATAAGAATTATGTACTATAATGGCTGCCAATCTAAGCATATCTAACAATTGATCCAAATTTGAAATTTCTTGCACATTTATGCTCATCTAAAAGAGACTTAATTTGGAAAGTTTGTTCTTCACTCACCCATGAAATCCACAGTCTAAACTTGTATTGGCCAGAACAACATTTATATAAAAGTCTCATACTATCATTTTTTGTAGCATAACTCATAACTATTAGCAACAACATATGTTTTAAATGTTTAGGACTTTCCAATATCATTCCTAAAACAGACTTCTACCTTTTCCAGTGGACATGTTCATTATAAGTTGTTACATACTCAAGTATTGTGTAACATCCGGAGAATAGATATATCTCAATAGCCCTTACTTTATTGTAGTTTTCAGGTTTGGCCCTTAATTGAGGAAAGGTGGTAGCCAAGTACGAAGGGCGTATGCATGTGTACGCTCAACATACTCATGTGTGTGATTTTGACGCGGAAACCACCTAGTAGGTGAAGAGAATTGTAATCGAGATTTAGAAAGCAATCATGACTGTATGAATGAAAAGTAAGAACACAGAAAGTAAATATTAATCAGATCTTATATTGATGAAGAACTGATTCCAGACTAAGCAGAGAGAACTTGCGAATGATTAATGAATCACTCGTGCATCCGATGTCTCTACTTCTATCCTCAGTCCCTATTTATAGGAAACCTGAGTGTACAAAAAATATACTAAGTCCTGAACTATACGCTTCGCATAAATGAAGACTTAGTAAAATAACTAACATGCGAAACTAAAGAAACAAACACTTCGACTTTTACAACATCTAGTCTCTACAGTAGGCTGGGCGTACTAGGCTTAAAGTGAAAACCCTAATTTGTGGTGTGTCCCTATTTAATGAACATGATGGCTCCATTTTTAGCCACCATTTGCAGTCTTCAACTCCCTTCGAAACCCTAATTTATGTTCTCTTATCTTAAGTGGCCATTTGAAGCTTTTTGAGTGATCTTTATGGGATTCTTTGGGTGAAGAAGGAGCTTTGAAGAGAGTAGAGTTGGTGTCCAACTTTTGGATCTGAGTTTCCCTGAGGTTGGTGCATCATTTGGAGGTATCAAGCTTAAAGCTTTCTCATTGTTTTGATTTGTTCATATTGTGGTTCATTTTAGGGTTTATGTCCCAAAGCTTGAAGTTTTTATGAGTTTGTTGAACTCCAGAGCATAATCCCTGTCCCTTTAAGTGTCTCTAGTTGAGTGGAGTCATAAAAATGGGATCTTGGACGTCAAGATATCACCATGCATGATATATGAGAACTTTTGTGAGTAAGGAGTGAGAGTTTATGAGTTTTAGACTTGCTCAGCCATGCTAAGGCTTAAAGTCACAAACTTTATGGAGTATTAGCCTTTAGTGAGTCCAGATCTGAGATTATAGCTATGGTCTTAACGGATTAAGACAAGGAGAGTGGGAAAAAGAAAGTCTGGGACGTACGCTAAGCGTACTCCCAGATGCGTGCAACATAGTGTCAAAGTTTCCTGATGCATGCATGGTGAAGTAGTACGCCCAGTGTAAAGGGTTGTACGCCCAGCGTACGCGCTTGTTGTTGACTTTTAGGGTTTGGTCAAACTGTGGAGTTTGGAGGCCATGGAAGGGTAAAATGGTCTTTTATCCTTTTGAGAGTTAGTAGAGGTTTTAGCCTAACACCTTTGGGGTTAATTTATTGATTAGAGTTAATTATGATATATGTTATACTGAGTTATGTGGTATCATGCATTTTGTCTTTGTGATTTATATTGCATGTTACTCATGTGCCTTATTGAGTTGTTCTGTTCTTGTAAGACCGGAGGGGCTTCACTGAGCTACCGGACTCGAGGGTCCGACCCGAGCTGTGAGATCGGAGAGTCTTCACTGAGACACATGTCTGGAGGGACCTTATCAAGATATAGCCATGACAGGCTAATTATTTATGTGTGGTATTTTGGGGAACTCACTAAGCTCCGTGCTTACCGTGTTGTGTGATATGTGTTTCAGGTACTTTACAAGATTATGAGAAGGCGCCGACTTGATTGTACACACGAATTAGAGATCATGATTTTGAGGATTCTGGGATTTTATCAAACATTGTTGACTTGTGTTTTGACAACTTATGCATTTTGTGGTTTTTGGGAAATGTGATATTGAGTTTATGTGATTTTAAAAATGAAAATTTTATTTGAAAATTTACAGTGTTACAAGTTGGTATCAGAGCCTTGGATTGAGGGATTCAGAGGTACTCTCGGGTATGTTTGGACTTAAACTAAGGATTTGAGAAACTTTTCTAAAAAGAAATGATTTTTCTAAAACGAGTAAGCGTTTAAAGAGAAAACGAGACAGAACAGTGTGTATAATCAGCCAGAGCCCGAGCGGTGATTTTCCAAAATACCATTACTTGTTTACATTATGAAATATTTATGAGATATTAGAGCTGCATGCTAGAGGATAGGCTAGGTATTTCAAAAATTAGAGCTAGAGTTGCCTGATTCATGATGCCTTAGCTTAGGGGATGCTATTGATTGATATTATTTGCTATATGCTCTATGTATGTGCTGAGTAAGAGTACCTAGCATGAATCTTTTAGAGAGAGCTTTGAGTAGATCAGTAAT
The DNA here is from genome assembly GCF_002870075.4 of Lactuca sativa. Lineage (NCBI taxonomy): Eukaryota > Viridiplantae > Streptophyta > Magnoliopsida > Asterales > Asteraceae > Lactuca > Lactuca sativa. The sequence goes on from NC_056628.2 coordinate 7,337,631, forward strand.
CTAGGAGAGATACCTAGATGTGCATTTGAGGTATCTACTAAGAGAGAGTATTTAGATACCCACGAGAGGTAGGGTTGCCTGAGTTTGGTGATGCCTTTTGAGTTGCGGATAGAGCGAGCGGAGTTTTAAACTAGAGTGGCTTTATGTGCTGGTAGAGGATATTTGATGCCCGAATGCTGCTTGCTTTATGCTTTGTAGAACTCTTGATGATGGGAGTCATCTACTATGTGAATATGATGATATTCATGAGGTAGATGGCTGGCATCATGAGGAGTACTTCATCAGTTGATGGCAGGGAAGTGTGAAAACCTAGGAGAGCCTAAGGAGTAAATTTAGCCGATGATTGTGTTGTTTAGAGGCGAGCATTTGCTAGGGAGCGAGCATGTGTAATGGGATTGGTTGATCGAGAAGGTTGAGCAGCTACTTAGGAAATCTGGGATGATCCATGTGGAAAGTACTATGGACCCATACTACTGAAAGTAGAGGACCCATACTCGAAACAAGGAGAATTCGATATGTTCTAAGTAGCAGATAGAAGGGGGGGGGGGGTATTATGGTTTGGGTACAATGATGTGTAGCAGAGAGTGATTCCGTCCTCACCAGTTATCCCACTGAGGTTGTTTAGACTGAGAGTGGATATGGTAGTTGTGGGGCCAGAAGGCCATGTCATTCGAGCTTCAACAAAGTGTACTTTGTAAGGAAAATTGAGTTTAGATCCCGAGGGGCCTGACTGGCAAGCTGCCAGTCGGAGTCGCAAGATTCGAGGAGAAGTGGAGATAATGCCTTGTGGAGGATTGCGGTGTGGGTCGAGTGATCGGCCGATGGTTGAGATTTCACTTTCTGTGACGAGAATTACACTATTTCCGCTTTTCGTATGGAGCGAAAGAGTTAATGAGCTTCCAGTTTTAGAGTTAGAGGTAAACCCCGTGGAGTAGCATATAGTTGTGATATTTTCACTAGAGTATTTGTGGTATGTCTGCTACGAGGTATTTCTTATACTGTGAGAGAGTCATCAGAGAGGAATGAAATGGATAAGGACAAGGATATGCCTTAGTTGAGTATAGTAAGGTATATATTAGCATTAGTTCCAGGTAATCAAGAGAAGTATATCGGGGCGGCGGTCCTCATTGTCTACGTTGTATAATGACTGTGAGAGTGAGGTCTCTTGCTTCAATGATAATTCACGCGATGGAAGGTTGGTAGAGGAATCGGAGATGAGGTGTGTATGATAGTTCATTATTTTCAGGATGAGAGTCGCAACTAATTCGGGATAGTCGATATGTCCGGTGGTGTGTCGGTATAAGATTTTGGGTGACTTAGAGGCAGTCACATTGGGAAGATTCCGAGGTTTTCATCTGAGATACGAGATACTTTGGAGTTATTTGGTCATTATCTGGAAGGTCATCGAGTGCTAAATGGTATGTTCCATGATTCGGGAATGGTACATCTGGTGAGCCAGTCTGTAGTGTGGTCTGTTTGGTATGTCAATGAATGATGGTTCGAACCCTAAGTGGGGGGAGAACTGGGTATTATGTAGGGAGGATCCTTAATATGCCGTGGTACAAAAGTTTGGGTTATGGGGATCTGCGGCCCGAGTATATGAGACTGGGGTCATTTGGTAGTCAAGGCAACGTACAGAGCGAGATGATGCATAATGCACATGCTCAGGAGAGAATGAGTGTTTTCACAGCTGGTGGCCATTGGACAGGAATCCGATTAGGGTCTGTGTTTCTTCGGGTGTGTCAATGTTTAAGTTTCGAGACAATTGGGTTGCTGAGGTCAAGATTCGATTTTTGAGAGATTGATAGTTCGATGTGTAAATGGTTATCTGTACTAAGGGAAGGGCAGCAGTTGATTTGTCAATCAATGGACGATGGTTCGAACCCTAAGTGGGGGGAGAACTAGGTATTATGTAGGGAGGATCCTCAATCTGTTGTGGTACAGAAGTTTAGGTTATGGGGATCTGTGGCCCGAGTATATGAGACTGGGGTCATTTGGTAGTTAAGGCAACGTACAGAGCGAGATGATGCATGATGCACATGCTCAGGAGAGAATGAGTGTTTTCACAGCTGGTGGCCGTTGGATAGGAATCCGATTAGGGCCTGTGTTTCTTCGGGTGTGTTAATGTTTGAGTTTCGAGACAGTTGGGTTGCTGAGGTCAAGATTCGATTGTTGAGATAGTTATCTGTACTAAAGGAAGGGCAACAGTTGATTTGTCAATCAACTTCAGAGTCGGTATGAGTAGCTTCGCATGGGCATGATCAGTAAAGGATAGGGCTTTGGATTTTCGTCAACATGTTCTCAGTCATTGACGATTCCTCCGTGCTTCAAATTGTGAGTTGGATTATTTCAAAGTTTCGAGTTGTGTGAGTGGAGGATCAGTGGTCGTGGCATGTCAATCGTGAGATTCTGTGATGGTGTGTCAAGGTATCCGAGTATGATGCCCTAAATTGTTGGATTACGACGAGACTTGGGTTGTCAGATGGAAAAGGGTACATCAAGCGACTATATTGCCAGATGTGAGATCATCATTTTATTGTCACCAGACAAGGATTGTCCAAGGGTGTAAACTGTATTGAGGGAAAGTGCCTAGTCTACCAGAATTTTCGTCAAGAGTAGTGGTGTATAATTCGGGTAGGTTTGTGCACCTATCTATGTTGGACCGCAGAGCATGAGTTAGTGAACTCAGTGTGGTGATGACTTGATGAGGAGATTATGGGGTGATAAGAGGGTGAGTGGATCCGGGTGGGAGTAATCACTTAGGATAGTCAGTGAAAAACCGTGGGATGGGCCCATGGCGAGTGAGAGAGTGTTCTAAGACTACGAAGAACCGTAGCATACACAAGATAGTGAGAGTGAGTATTGTATTACTGCAGGGAGCTCTAGCATACATGAGTCAAAGAGAGAGTATCGTATGACTGTAGGGAGCCGTAGCATACATGAGTGAGAGAGAGAGAGAGAGAGAGTATGACTGATGGGAGCCGTAGCATACATGAGTCAGAGAGAGAGAGAGAGAGAGAGTGAGAGAGAGAGAGTATCGTAAGACTGCAGAAAGTAGTAACATTCACGAAGCAGTGAGAGAGTGTCATAAGACTTCGAGGAGCCATAACACTTGTTAGTCAGTGAGAGAGTGTTGTAAACTACGGGGAGCCGTAGCCTTTACTAGTCAGGGTGTGACACACAGGGGTTCTTAGGCCTGGGTAGCCTTGCCAAATGAGCTTGTGGGAACCTGGTGGCCGAAACAGGGGCGAGAATGGGGTCTCGGTGATGGTAGGAAACCGTATTATCTCGATTGAGGGAGAAGTTGTCATAAATCGGAGGATCGAGGAGTAATGCATGCACAGATTCATGGAGCATGGGTCATGAGTTGAGTGTCAGATTGGATACGAGTGGTTCCAATTATGTGTCAGACCAGACTCTTGTGTTGAGTTTAGGCTCTATCTGTGTGGAGGATGAGCAGATTGGGATTTCGGATTTTTCATATGGATTCATTCTAAGTGGGAATGTTTCTCATATGATATTTTAGACTTAGGAGAATTGGTTCATTGGTTTGAGGAGGACCACAACACGCATGAATTAGCAAGTAGTGGACGACAGAGGTCGGAGATGAGGTGCGAATTTAAATCGGTTGTAGTAATCGCTTGGGGTAAAGCGAACTTCATGGTATTGTAGTTCAAGTGTGATTGGTCGAGACAACTCGCTTTGATATAAGGACTGTGAAGTCATATGGCCGGATGTGCTAGAGTAGCCTTGAAGGTTCAACTTTTAGACCAGGAGTTGACCTGGTACTCAGAGAGGGAAGGAACATTTGAAGGGAAGCTGAGGATTACGGTTATGGATATCAGAGGATATTTCTGACATGGAATGGTCATTCTTCTATTGTCTGAGGGCAGAGTATTGAGGTTCATTCTTCAGAGTGGTTCTGATTGCAGTGCCGACAGTTGGTCCTTGGCAAGATGTTACCCCTCCGTTCCTTTTGAGCTACGGTCTTGATCGACTAGTCTGTCGGACATGAGTGATCAACAGGCAATTATGGTCAGGGACTTGTCCCCATCAGTTGCAATGAGATAATCAGAGTTGGAAGTGTTATCGGTGTGTGATTCGATGAGCGATTGACATAGTAATATTCCGCATGGCGGTTTGCCGGGGAGACAGACCACTACAGTTTCTGAGTTCGGGAGATACAGAGTTGATACCTACACGTCAAATGGGGTCCGTCCCTCTTCGGGTGGAGGGTTTCTGTTTGGGTACAGATTGTATTAGGAGGGGGATCGTTGTATATTACGAGATTTTCCAGTTGAGTTGCTCGGATCGTTGTTTCAATCTATGCGTTGATAAAGAGCAATTTTGAGGGCGAAATCTAATTAAGTGGGGGAGAATTGTAACATCCCGAGACCCAATATATCTCAATAGCGCTTACTTTATTGTATTTGTCAAGTTTGGCTCTTAATTGAGAAAAGGTGGTAACTGAGTACGCAGGGCGTACGCATGTGTACGCTCAGCGTACTCATATGCGTGATTTGGACGCGGAAGCCACCTAGTACGTTGGGCATACTAGGCTCAGAGTGAAAAACCTAATTTGTGGTGTGTCCATATTTAAGGATCATGATGGCTCCATTTTTAGCCACCATCTCCGGTCTTCAACTCCCCCAAAACCTTAATTTCTGTTCTCTTAGCTTGAGTGGGCATTTTAAGCTTTTCGAGTGATCTTTGTGGGATTCTTTGGGTGAAGAAGGAGCTTTGAAGAGAGTAGAGTTGGTGTCCAAGCTTTGGATCTGAGTTTCCCCGAGGTTGGTGCATCATTTGGAGGTATCAAGCTCAAAGCTTTCTCATTTTTTTGATTTATGCATATTGTGGTTCATTTTAGGTTTTATGTCCCAAAGCTTGAAGCATTATGAGTTTGTTGAAATCCAGAGCATAATACCTGTCCCTTTAAGTGTCTCTAGTTGTATGGACTCATAAAAATGGGATCTTGGACATCAAGATCTCCCCATGCATGATATATGAAAACTTTTGTGAGTAAGGAGTGAGAGTTTATGAGTTTTAGACTTGCTCAGCCATGCTAAGGCTTAAAGTCACAAACTTTATGGAGTATTAGCCTTTAGTGAGTCAAGATTTGAGATTATAGCTATTGTCTTAACAGATTAAGACCAGGAGAGTGGGAAAAAGTAAGTCTGGGACGTACGTTGAGCGTACTCCCAGATACGTGCAACGTAGTGTCGAAGTTTCCCGATGCATGCATGGTGAAGTAGTACGCTCAGTGTAAAAGGCTGTACGCCCAACGTATGCGCTTATTGTTGACTTTTAGGGTTTGGTTAAACTGTGGACTTTAGAGGCCATGGAAGGGTAAAATGGTCTTTTATCCTTCTGAGAGTTAGTAGAGGGTTTCGCCTAACACCTTTGGGGGTCGTTTATTGATTATATTTAATTACAATATATGTTAGGCGGAGACTAGACCGGTGGTTCAAGTACGAGAGATACTTGCTTTACTTATGAGGTGAGTCTTCTCACTATACTTACCTCAGTGGTAATCATTGTGTGATCGGAGGGTCTTATGTGCTTATACTGAGTTACGTGATATCAAGCATTTTGTCTTTGTGATTTATGTTGTATATTACTCCTGTGCCTTATTGATTTGTTATGTTCTTATGAGACCAGAGGGTCTCCACTGAGATACCGGACTGGAGGGTCCGACCCGAGCTGTGAGACCGGAGGGTCTTCACTGAGACACTTGAGCGGAGGGTCCTTATCAAGATATAGCCATGAGAGGCTTATTATTTGCATGTGGTATTTTGGGGAACTCACGAAGTTCCGTGCTTACCGTATTGTGTGATATGTGTTTCAGGTACTTTACAAGATCGTGGGAAGGCACCGACTTGATTGTACACACCAGTTAAAGATCATGATTTTGAGGATTGTGGGGTTTTATCAAACATTGTTGACTTGTGTTTTGACAACTTATACATTTTGTGGTTTTTGGGAAATGTGATATTGAGTTTTTGTGATTTTAAAAATGAATTGTTTATTTGAAAATTTAGAGTGTTACATATTGTCTCATTGTCATCCATCTAAACATATGGATCCTTGTGAGGTGGACTGTCTGGGGTTGGTTACACATTAGGGAAGAGTTTAATGAAAAATACATCATTTTTTTATCTTGTTCATAGGAATACAATCATCAAGTTCAATGTTAACGTCCGTATCTCCTTACAAATCATCTAGGTTAATATCAACGTCAAAATCACCTTGCAATTCTTCATTAAATCCATCTACACATGAATGCTTATCTTCAAGACTGAAAACTTTAGCTTTCTCATCATTAAGCCATTCTTGCACATTAACACCAAGATGATCCATGTAAACGGGAAGTATACAACCATAAATACCCTATTTCGATCAAATCCACATATTCAATGTCAGTAGCTATGATCCTCAATGCTTCAGGAAACCTAATGTCGGGCATGCAATAATATATATTCACGCATTTTTCATTGGCGAATCTTTCAAGGAACACCACAAATTCGTTCTTGTGTATTCTAGCATAATCAATATCCTCAAACCTCTGCTCCACTCCATCTGAGTAACTGATAACAGGGTACCTCGTAAGAATACATTCAAAATGAAGATCGATCTTCTTATAGACGACCATAGGAAGAACGAAGTTGATTGATTTTATAGGGAAAAGGTAGGAGAAAGGTTAGGAAGAGATTGATAGAGGTATTTATCCAACTTATAAATGAAGCGTTAAGTTAGGTCAATGATTGTAACCTTAGGTGGCAACGACATGACATTTTTTAAATGATATGGTAAAAAAATCTGCTGATTAGGAATAAATTTATCGGGTGGCCCATTCACTTTTTAAATAATGGCCTTTTAAACCTTCAAAATAAGAGTTCATAAAAAACAAAAAACAAAAGGAGCCCTTTAAACCAAAGCTATAAGTTGTTTGCACTAGAGTGTCCTCCAAACTTTTCTAGTCAAAATCGATTTTGGATTCAAAAACACATGATATTGACAAAATATAATCAAAGGGTATTATTCTTGTAAAGAATTCCATGAACATATATTAGCCACCTTATTTGATTTTTAAGAGGCATTACCTTCGTATGAAAAATTAATAAAAAAGACACGAATTAACTAGTCATGGCTTTGAAACTCCTTTTTGATGTGAATATTGTTTGTTTTAATTTATCCTTAGTGTAATTAAATTCAAAAAAGTATTTGTTTTACGTTCTTCGTTTTTTTAATTAGTATTTGAATATGATTTTTCATGTTTTATAAGTGGTATAAAACTTTTATGCTTTTGCAATATGATACCTATTTTCTATATGATTTAAAGAGTAGTTGAAAAAGATAGGGAAAATGACTTATCAAGGTAATTATTTTTATCGTTTTGTTCATATTTAGACGATTTTTTTTTGTATATATTTGACAATTAAACTTGTTATATGTGTTTACGTATTACCATTGTCACTCGCTATAACAACTGACAATGGTAATATGTGAACATATTTAATAAGTTAAATGGTCAAATATATACAAAAAAGTTGCCTAAATGTGAAAAAAAATAAAAAGTTAATTACCATGATCAGTCATTTTCCCTACTTTTAATACCGATTTTATTTTTCATATTTGTTTGTATTATTTTTTTCAAACGTTATTTTTAAAGTATTCATAATTTCATAAATATTAATTAAATATTGACCAATTCTAAACTTTACTTTTTAATTAATAAATATGTTTTTGTTTTGTAAAATATTTTATAGAGTTTGTTATATATATATATATATATATATATATATATATATATATATATATATATATATATATATATATATATCTAACAATAAAATTAAATATGTAACAATAAGTATGAAGAGTCTTTTAAAAAAATAAAAAGAAAATAGTATATAGCAAATAAAGAGACAAAAAAAATCTATTTAGTGTAAATATTTGAAAATTATCACAACTTTTTAATACTTTTTAATTAGAAATTTATAAACTTTTATTTTTTTAATACAACGTTTTAAACTAGTATTTAAAAATTTATAAAAAATATTAAATTGTCCTAAAAAATCTCTGAAAATTTAAAAATGTTGTAAAAGAAAGTTTAAAAATAATTGTATGACACTTATAAAAAAAAAATTGTATGAAAATGCAAAAAATGGTAAAAACTTGTGAGAAAAACTTAAAAGATTTATAAAATATTTGGTTTAAAATCACTTGTATTAAAATTATATGAATGTATATAAAAACTTTTAAAAAATTATAAGCAAAGTTTAAAACATTGTATTAGAAAAACCTATAGGAAAAAAATATCATAAGAATGTTGTAAGAAATTATAATAAGTCTTAATAAATTTATAAAAAAAAATGCTTAAATTTACATAACTTTTTTTGTGTACATATTTGACAATTTAACTTGTTAAATGTGTTTACATATTACCATTATGACTTATTATATTAGGTGACAATGGTAATATATTAACAAAGTTAACAAGTTAAATTGTCAAATCTGTACAAAAAAAAGTTGCATAAACATGAACAAGACAAAAAGGTAATTACCCGGACAAGACATTTTCCCAAAAAGATTCGTCAAACATGTGGAAAGATCTAAACTGTCCAATTTCTGAAGAAGGTATAAAGATTGATGCTGGAGCTTGGAAGTACATGTAGTGCACCTGAAAAGCTTGGATATTTGACAAAAAGTTAAAGTTAAGTTGAGTTTCGACGACTTCTAAAAATGGAATATCAAAGTTAATGAAAAATCTAAACATTTTCATGATGTTTTGAATAGCAAGTATCTGAGGATGGAGTATGACGTAATATGATTGGTGGTGATTTGGCTACGGATTAAAATGAGTGTTATATTTATTATTCAAGGAAGTTACTAAAATGAATGTGGATTAGGCAAAATAAGCAAGCTTTCATTTCGAAAGGCTATTGGAACATATTTTAAATTTTATTGATATTATGATGAAAAGAATAAAAGATGTTTGCAATTGCAGGTCCGATAAAACACAATGATCGGGTGGTTTCAGCTTTCTCGTGCGAGATTATAAAGATACATTGAGATTTATTCAAGAATAGAATTATCACTATGATAAGAAACAGTTCATTGATTTTGAATGTCATGTGAAAAGAATAATAACGAGCCCCTAAATATAATTTTTATATATAAACAAAATAAATTTAAGAGGGTGGATTGTCGTGATGGAAAACTAAAAAGTAAATTAAATTTATTAAAATGGGACAAATGAAAATTTATAAAAGTTAAGGGGCAAAATTATAACTTTTAAATATTTGTAAATAGAATTGAGAGGAAAAGTAGAATTTGATGCTTGGAGTATAAATCAGGGGTTCAAAAAGTTTTTTCTTGGAAATTGAAAATAATTTATTAAAAAATATAACTACATTCTACAAAAATATTTAAAACAAACATGAAGGTAAAAATGTTGTATACGGGAATCGAACCGCCGTTGGGGCAAAAAAAAGGTTCATGGTTAGTAGGGCTGACAATTCTCGACACGACACGCGACACGACACGAAATAAATGGGTTTGGGTTGAGTTTTTCAACCCGCCAACCCGCTAACCCGTCAACCCGCCAACCCGTTTATTAAACGGGTCATATATGGGTTTCTCAAAAAATAAACGGGTTGACCCGCCAATCCGTTTATATTCTTAATAAAAAATTATTATATTTTTAAACGTATTTATGTATCAAGTATTAATATTTAATAAGTATTATATAATATATATCATTTATTCATAGACCATTTGATTGTTTTGACATTATTACTCGTAATGGATGGTCTAAGGTCATAAGTCGTAACCTATAAGGCTAAGTCTGTAACATGTTTCTATGAATGTTTTTAATTTTCATTTGGATGTTTAAGACTTAAATATCTAAAATTTGGACCCACGAACCCGCCAACTTGTGAACCCGTATAAATAAATGGGTTGGTGGGTCATATATGGGTTTATGTTCCAAACCCGCCAACCCGTGACCTGTATATTTAAATGGGTCGTGTTTAGGTTGGCATATTTTAACCCGTCAACCCGCGACATGCCAACCCGAACACGACACGATTGCCAGACCTAGTGGTTAGTTTAGCTAGACGGTTTCATATATCCTTAATTGTCAATTCAATATGTTCAAGATATGTAATTGCTCGTATGTTGATGGTCGCTCCAAAATCTGTAAATTGTTACGGTTGATAATAATAATCTTATACGATTAAATGCACGATGAATCAGACGATTGTTACGGTTAGTTTTTGATGAAATCGTTGAAATCGTTAACGATTTCATCAAAAACTAACCGTAACAATCGTTTGATTCATCGTGCATTTAATCGTATAAGATTATTATTATCAACCGTAACAATTTACAGATTTTGGAACGACCATCAACATACGATCAATTACATCTCTTGAACATATTGGATTGAAAATTAAAGAGATGTGATCGAAAACTAGAAAGATATATACAGACCAAAACAAATCTTAAAGATGTCTCCAATTACATCTGTTGATTGACTCACTTGTGGGGAGTATAGAGATTGAGATAAAAATTGATTATATTGAATTTTTCTAATTCAGGTGATTGAAGATACTTATTAAATATTATTAATTTATAGTAATCATTTACATCCTTTTAGGTGATTACTTTGTACATGTGATTTTAATGTAAAAAAAACTGTTATAGTATAAAATTAAATTTTATGCATCGAACAGATGCATAGTTTTGTTTCTTCTATATTCAAAATTTGAACTGGATAATTTGAAACACCAAATGATATTTTAGATTCAATTTGCATTTCATAACTAGCATAATATTTAAATACAAAGTTTAGATCACGTATTGATGGGAATCATTCCTTGTATTCTAATGAACACACAATTTTTAAGTAAAAAAAACTTTTTACAGTACAAAGACAATTTGTATGCATATAACATATGCATAGTTTTCACTTTACATATGCACTATATTGATGCATATGTTTTTTTCATATGGTTTCTTAACATCAAATGCACAATACACAATATACTTTATTAAAATGATAGAAACCTTATGTTGTATTATTTTCAATCACGAAAAACTCACATATTTCATCAAAGTGACAAATCAATCGAACAAGAACGTGGTTCTTCGATGTTCTTGCCACAAAAACTCAAAATCTTAATTCATTGATCCAGAAAGAACCATTTTGCAAACTTTGATTGAGAATTATTTCATGGGTTGCACAGATTAAATTAAGGCATTCAATTTAGAGGTATGGTTCCGTTAAAAGTTCAAGTTTGTATGCAAACAGTGTATATGGAGAAATTATGATATGTTCAGGCTAATTAATGAAATTAACAACTAATATAGTTTAAAACTACAAGGAAACAACTAATACATATGCTTTGATGCCCAAGTGTTGTATAATGAGATTAATGACCAATATGAGTAAACAACTCATATAAAGATGAAATAAAACTAGAAACTGTGTTGATTATGGATCATGACTTTGAAAAAAGGAGCAGTCATTTCCCAAGATAATACCAGGGGGTAAAGACCATACCTAATTAATAGAATTTTCAAATAACCGATATATAATCAAACTAATTGATACTCATACACCTGCAATTCACATCATAATTACAGTAAACTATCAATATGGGACAAAATGTTATCATAAGGGCAAAATCGTCCATGTGACATGTCCCAACAAAAGTGAAATTACAACTAGCTAACTTTATCCTAGATCATCCAAATGATTATCTTTCATGGTTTCTGTCATGTTTTTATTAAAAAAAACATTGAATTAAGGGATTATACAATTACAAACTACACAAAAAAATCAAGAATCATTTATGTTAAATTATACATTATTCAAATGCACAATGCGCTTGACTAAACTTGAATTTTCTACATTTTTTAGGTAACAAGTGCACCAGATTGATGCATTAATTTATCTTTAACATGGTTTCCTAATGTCATATTGTACAGTGCAATGGGTGCACATGCAGGTGAAGTTTTTTACATTCAAAATGTCATATTTCTATGTTCATATGCACACTAATATGACACAAATCTACGACATAAACATATATAAATATATGCATGTGCATATGAACATGCATATATAAGTGCACATGGATATGCACTTGTATAAGTTTACATCTATATGTTCATGTATATGCATATGAATATATCCATATGCATATGTGCTTGCATAAGCGTACATGTATATACACTTCTATAAAGCATGCCTATATGTTACTGCATATGCATAGGATAAAAGGTAAAAAAGATGGAAAATTGTAAATCTTGAAGAACGTATGGGTAAAAGGTAAAAAGCCACCAAAATTCAACATTAATTGAAACGACGAAAAACTATCTTACATTGTTTTGAATAAGTTTTGCACATTGTGCAAATGTTAAAGTGTCGTAAGTCTCAATAGTAGAACTATCAAAAATGTAAAACGAAAAATTAAATAGTTAAATAATTTCCTGTGATAACGATACACGAAAATATATATAAGCATACCATATTGAAGGGCTCATTTAACAATTATTATTGTTTTTGAGTTTCCACCTAATGAGTCTTGCATTATATTTGTCGTAAGGTGATGTTTTTAATGTAACGAGGACATGACATATAGACCGTCGTTTCTTAATAGAAGGGTAAAATTACCATTTGAAATAAACAAATATTATGTATATATCGTTCTACCCAAACAAATATTATTATCCATTCAACCACTATATCCATACAAGAATTAATAGGGATGAAAAAAAAAAAAAAAAAACATTGAAAATCCTGAAAAAGTAAGATTATTGCACTATTAACTCCGGATTGTTTACAAAATTTCCCTCATTTAATTCTTTCTTTCATTAAAAAAAATATTTTTTAAACATTATTTTTTTCAAACAAATACATGAAGAAGGAATAGTTTTTGAATATTAATTTCGAAATTTAAGGAATATTTTGACTAGTTTGAAAAACAAAATATAATTTTTATTATTTTTATTTTTAAAAAAATTAATATGCATATTCATAATATAATTATTCTTATGGATATGCATATAACTATTCTAATGCATATGCATATGCATATGCATATACTTCATATACTTATGAATAGATGCATATACTTATTCGTATCAATATGCATCTACATATGCATATGTGTTAGATGTCATTTTATATATCTTTTAGGGTAGTTTTCATCATCATTTAACATCATATTTTGTACATTTGAATGTCATTTGTTTAAATAATGTTAAACTCATGTATTCTATTAGAATTCCCGTACTACTCATCTTTTTATATCAATTTCAGATAGTTCGAGTGGAGCAATACTTTGGGAGCAGTTGGATGCGTTTTTGGAGCTTAAAATGGAGCTTGGACCCCTATCAGTATTGTGACCATATCTCATGAACGTAACTCTAATTGACGATATTCAAAATGTTATGAAAAGTAGACGAAATTTCGAACAACTTAGGCAAAACATGCGATCGCAACTCTTGTCCATGCGATCACATGGAGCCTTTATGCGATCGTAACTTTACTCGCAACTAGTCTTCGAGGTTTTTTAGTGCCAAAAATTCATCCGGGAATAAAAACTCAAAACATGTGATCTCAACTTAGCCTTATGCGATCACATCTTTGCCAAAAGAGCCCAAAATTGCATCATACTTTATTAAAAAGGCTCATAATGCGTTTACTTGAAAACCTGTGATCGCAACCTCAATACATGCGATCACATGTTATCAGTTTCTTGTTCCGGAAGCTTCACTTTAAGTATAAATACAACCCTCATAATCAGTTGTAAGGGTTGGACGATTCCAGACAAAGAAAACTAGTTCAGAAGGCGATTTTTAAATTATTTTAGCAACTTTTGAAGATCTGAAGAATGCGATTTATATCACACATTTAGTTTATCTAGATTTCTCAGTAAATGTTTCTTTTATCTAGTTTGATTTCCTTTTTGGTCATGTCTGACTAAACTTTAGTTTTCAGTTCTGCATAGACTAGTACTTTTCATGTTATTAGTTTTCAGATCTGATTTTTGTTTTATGTTTCTATCTAGATTTTTCAGTTTTGTGCTTAATGAACGTTAGATTTTTAAATCTTGTTAGTCTAACCACCTAGCTAGGGTGTTTATCATTCCAACTAATCAGTTAATAGAATCCGTAATTGTTCTTGTGAACTGGTAAAACTAACAAGTATCACATTGGTTCCCTTTTTGGATTTAACTCTGGTATAAATTGTAAAAATCATACCTTTACGAGTTTGTGAGAAGTATTGGGTATTGTTCGGAATTTACACAGAACTTAATGCAATTTTTCTGATTTAATTAAGAGTTTATTTAATAGAATAGTAAAAAGTTAGGGTTAATACAAAGAACTTGTTTTGATTAACTAAATTAGGTAAAAAAAGATTATACTGGAGCTTGTTAATTTTTTTAAGTACCAGCTTAGATAGAACGCATCCTAAATAATCAGATCTGGGCTAGTTGCATGATTAGGAAAGTCAAAGTAGAACTTAAATCGTTCTTTTATTATTGATTTTAATTTAATTTTAATATCACTGCAAATTTTAGTTTTTTCTAGTTTTAATCAAAATCCCCATTTTATATTTCTGTTTCTTGACTAGATTGTGCCTGATGCAAAAAGGCATTGACCATTCGGCTGTGTTTCTGAGGATTCGACCCTGCTTCCATGTGCTATATTTTTAGTGCAACCATCAGTAATAAAGTTTATTTGTTTAAATCGGGTGCGATAACCGGTTTAACAATATGCATATGCATATTCATATACATATGCTTATTCCTATGCATATGAATACGCAGATGTCATATACTTATTCATATGGATATACATATGCATACACATATACATACACATAATCATATGTACTTAATTGCCTTGTATATATACTTATCTTTATGTATATGCATATACTTAATCGTATAGATATGCATATACTTATAAATATGCATATACTTATTCTTATGCATACGCATATGTTTATTCATATATATACTTTTTAATATGATTATGCATATACTAGTTCTTATGCATATGCATATACTTATTCACATATATATGTATATACTTATTAATATGCATATAGTTATTCTTATGCATATTCATGTACATAACCATAATCATATGTATTTAATATCTTTATGCATATACTTATTCTTAATTCATATGTATACATATGCATATATGCATATTAATATCTGCATACATATACATTTATATGCGTATATGCATATTAATATATGCATATGTAATACATATATATATATATATATATATATATAAATGTATACATATGCATATATTAATATGTATATATGTATATAAATATATACATATGCATATACATATTAATATACATATGCATATGATGTATATGCGTATACATATGCATATCTTAATATGTATATATGCATGTAAATATATAAATATGCATATGATGCATATGAATATACATATGCATATAAATCTATACGTATCCATATAATGCATATTAATATACATATATGCATATAAATGTATTCATCTGTACATATAAATACGCATATATGCATATAAATATATACATATGCATATGATGCATATACATATGCATATCATATATGCCTATAAATGTATACATATGCATATGATGCATATACATAGCTATATGTATATGCATATAAATGTATGCATATGCATATTAATATGTATATATGCATGAGAATAGAAATTGTGTTGTTCTTATTATTAAAATTAGTAAAGAGAACAAAATTTTGGAAGTTGATGCTAAGAAAGAAACAAATATAAATTAGAAAGGTCTTAAAATTTATCTTATAAAAAAGTTTCTTTTGATTTCAAAAGAAGTCACCATGGATGTTAATGGGTTTCCAATTAGTGGGATAAATAATAAATGAAAACATAAGGAGAATTATAACAATAAGGGGCAAGGGTATAATGAGAAAAACTGCCAAAATTCTACAAATAAAAGTGGAATTCATTTAAACAGGGGAGATACTTTTAAGCGGAATGTGAATGGAAGGAATCAGGTAAATTGGTTCAACTTTCAACAGGGGCAATCAAGTTCTACTTAGTTTAAATCGAAAAAAGAAAATGGAGGGAAGAAACAAGAGACTACTAAATTCAGGTTTGGAGGTAAAGATTTAAGGGTATTTATGTCAAAAGGGGAGAACAATGGAAATTCTAAGGGTACATGGGTGTTTACTTATGACATAATATTGATGTATTTGTACATCTGTGATATTCGTGTATTCGATCATTATTAGCTTTACGTACTACATGATTTTTTTTCTTTCCATCATCCTTTGGTTTCTCAAAAAAGTTATGTTACAACCAGAGCGAAACAAAAAATAAAGGAATAACAGGGGGGAAACAAAAGTAACACACCCACAAAGAAAGAGTAACACCCAAGGGAAAAAAGATAAGCACCAACAGCAGATAGCAACACCATATCACAGTCCACAAAGGGAACAAGAAAATACAATCGAGGGTAATACAGTCCACCCAATAAACCTCAAAAGTAGGCAGTAAACATTAGAGATCAATAGAAACATGAGAAGCACTAAAGAGAAACCTGGGCATCAAAAAAACCTGACATCCAACAAGGGTAATTATGTCAAAACGCTAGAAAACCCAAAAATCTTAGTAGAAAATTTTACCATGTTTGATAACTTTTAGAACATAACACTAGGTCTAAATCCTAAACTTATTTCTAGTCAAGATACTTATTAGAAATTTTACCTATTCTAATGTGAATTTATGCTTCATAAAGGGTAAACGTATCCGAAGTGATTTTAATCATATTATTGCATGCTACAGTTAAAACTTCCAAGATCTGTATGTATGTAGTGTATGTCAACATCAACTCAATATAACAAGAACAAACAAGCATACACATACCTTAAATACATGAACTTGATTTTGAAGGTTTATGTGAAACAAATAAAGAAAAAAACAAAAGAACGATATATCAATCAAATGCATAAGATATTTTTTAAGTTTACTTCAAATTAATAAATTTCTAATATTTAGTTATGAATAATGATTTAGTAATTAGGGTTCTATGAAACAAATAGTAAAACTAAACCAATGCATCAATCAAATGCATAATATTTTTTTTAAGTTTACTTCAAATTAACAATCTTGCTTATGTTCAATTCCTACGAGGAATTAGCATTACCCTACATCGATTTATAGAGGTTTAAGTGTTAGTAGACGTATCTCTAGCCACATAAATCAAAATTAGGTGTTGTCGGTTCGTTGGTTTGTTCCTTCAAATGAGTTCGCTCATGATCCTCTCTCTCTCTCTCTCTCTCCCTCTCTCTCTCTCTCTCTCTCTCTATATATATATATATATATATATATATATATTGAATAGTTAATTTGGCTAAAACTCATCCCCTGTTTTTTTTTCTGGACCCTGTTCAGTTACACATCTGACATTCCTATAGGGTCGGGTCTGACTATGATAACCATGATTATTATATGGATGACCAATGAAGATGTGAATATTTGACTTTATGAAGTCAAAATTAAGTTATTATGCTTATATATATATATATATATATATATATATATATATATATATTGAAATGGTAAAAAAGAACAGATGGATTGTTATGAGTGTTATGAATTAAATGATATAGGTATTAGACACCACCTAATGAAAAGGAAATGTAATCAATGATTGAAAATTGAATGACAAAGTACTATCATTTAAAATTATGGAACAAGTTGTGAAATATTTAATCTGATGGAAGTAAACAAACATATATATGATTTGGAGTTCTTAATTACTAAGTATAAGAAGATATATGATTGAATGTGTTGGACATCAGCAGTACCAGTTGATATAAAACCAATTGGTGTTAGAAAGGGCGCAACTTAACCGATATAGCGCATTCATCCCTCCAGGACCAGACATTCGATTGTGACACAATGACCATCTTGCGAGGACTTGGTCGATGCCATTTCTGACCCCCAATAACCCCCCCCCCCCCCTAAGAAATTGCTCCTTGTGAGATCGAACCCTCACCACTGGCTCTGATACTACTTGTTGGACATCAGCACTACCGGTTGATCTAAACCAATTGGTGTTAGAAAGAGCTCAACCTAACCCATATAACGCATTCAGCCCTATAGGATCATGCATTCGATTGCAGCACAACGACCATCGTGCGAGGACTTGGTCGATGTCATTTCTGACCCTGAACAGAATGTATGTTACAACATTAAACTTAATGTAATGAAAAAGTTATTACCTTGAACTTCACATTCAACAAACGCCTCTTTTAACTCCAAGATGGTTTGCAACAACTCATAAATGGCATTCCATCTCATATCCATATTTTTTCATAGATTTGTTAAACCTTGTAATTCTTTGAGTGGATTGTTTTATATATGTAACAACCTTTGGACATATTTCACATCAAAGTTACGTATATCAACCTTGAAAATAAGGTTCAATATGTGTCATGCAACATCTCTGATGTGGAAAATGCTTGCTAGCATAATACAAGTTAGCCAACTTTTTTTAATCAAAATATTTATGGCCTTATCGTTTGAAGTTGTGTTATCGAAGCTCATGCTTATAACTTTATTTATACCCAAATCATGTATACTCTCCAATTAAGACATTCAAATCATTCCCCTTATGACTAACTATAGGCCTAAACTTTAGGATTTTGGAATGCCTAAATCAATTTTGTCGATAAAGTCGCATGATTCTAAAAGGTGCATCATGGCTGCACCAAGGCATGACTAGGCCATCTTAAAACCTTCATGGTCATGAAACATGCCTAGGCGGATCAAGGCGTGCCAAGGCGCTCTATGACACAGGCTTTTTTCAAAAGGCATTTTTGTTTTTTTGTTTTTGTTTTTGTTTTTGTTTTTTTTTTTTGCTTTTTTCAGATCGGGTATGAAACTATTGAGTTTTTGTTAACCGTTTGTTATTATGTGTTGATATAGCTCTTTTAAAAACTTGATATAATTTATATAAATCTACAATTATGTGATTTCTCTCTCTCTCTCTCTCTCTCTCTCTCTCTCTCTTTAATGTATACAAGTTTGTCTCTTTAAATCACGTCTTGAAAACGTCATTACTAACCATTTCTGAGGCTTGACCCTGCCACCACGTCATGCCTTACTCTATTTAAAACCTTGGTGACCCGTTACAACTGTATAATTGATTATTTGACAGAGGAATGTTTCAGTGTTCATAGTCAAATTTATGCTTTTATTTGGATTACTCAAATAAGCAAGCATTTTCTCTTCAATATAATACTTTCCAACATCAATATAATACATTCCAACATCGGGACTAATCTTATGCAAGGATGACAAAGTCAACTTAAATGCATTTGCGTACGCAAAATAAAGGTTTTCGTGTTCCACATATTTAAAAGGTAGTTCTCCCACAACAATGGGATTTTGTAAAGTTTTTTTAATCCTAAGGTTATCATGCTCCCAAGTTGTAACATCCCAAGGTTCAGGTGCAGCTATTCAACCCCCCCTTCTTTTCTCTTGTGGTCAAGTTTAGCCCTTTATTGGAAAATGTGGAAAATGAGTACGCTGGGCGTACTCGGGAGTACGTTGGGCATACTCATGCGCTTAATTTGGACGCAGAGTCGCCAAGGTACGCTGGGTGTACCCAGAGTTACGTCGGGCGTACTCGGCCCAGGTGCAAAACACTAATATGGCTTGTGCAATATTTAAAGGGTGCTAAGGCTCATTTCTCAGCCTCCATATCAGTGAGTGAAACCCTAAGAGAGAGCCTCCCATCGTTCATAGTGTGTGTGAGTGTTGTTGGAGCTAATTGTGCATTGGTGGCTTAGTGAAGAAGAAGGAAAGGAGCTTTTGGAGGCTAAAGCTTGAAGTGCAAGTTTGGATCTGAGATCTACAGAGAAAGGGGCTACACTTAGAGGTATAAAGTTCAAAATTTCCTCTCCTTTTTGGTTTGTTGTTGCATGTGTCATTTCTAGGGCTAAAAACCGCAAAGGTGGAGACTTTATGAGTGTAAGGTTCTCCATGGTCCGAGATCTGTCCCTTTTTAGTGGTATCGGTGGTTTAGATCCATAAAGTTTCCATCTTGGTTGTTGATATGAGGTTATGCTTATGTAATATGCCTTCTAGAGTTAGAGAATGGGATATTATGGGAGTTGGTGACTTGTTCACCCATGCAAAGGCTTAAAGTCATCAACTTTATGGATTAAGAGGCTTAGAAGTGGTCAGATCTAGAAGTTGGATGTGGGTCTTAACTGTTTTAGACCTCAAGAGCTAAAGGGCTGAAGCAGGAGAGTACGCCGGGTGTAATCCCAGTACGCACCGCGTACTGGGTGGTATTCCCCGATTTTGAGAGGCAGCCGGGTACGCTCAGCGTACACATCTGGTACGCGCAGCGTAACCCGGAAAGTTGACTTTTGGTTGACTTTTTAGGTATGGTCTATAGTGGGGCCTTTTGAGTTATGAGAGGGCTAAAATGGTCTTTTACCCTTCTGAGAGTGTCATAAGAGGACATAGTCTAGCCTTTGAAAGTTATATTAAATAAGGTACTTATTTCATGTGATTAGGCGGAGGCTAGACCAGAGTTTACCGAGTCAGAGATTTACCGAGTTACCAGAGGTGAGTATTCTCACTATACTTTACCTAGAGTGGTAATAGAGTTATATGTTAGAGATATTATATGCTATCTATGTGAAGCGTGGCACTGCATTATTTCTATGTGATTTATGTTGTGTGTATATCAGAGTTAGGACCGGAAGGTCCACAGAGCTAGGACCAGAGGGTCCCCAGAGTTAGGGTCCAAGGGCCCACAAAGTTATAGCCTCGAGTGGCTAATATGTGTTATATGTGGTATTTTTAGGATTACGTGCCAATGAATTTGTATGCTATTTATGTGTTGAGATTTATTGTGATATGTGATATGCATGATTCAGAGTTATCAGAATTAGGGCTTTTGGGTCCATAGAGTCAGGGCCAGGGGGCCCACAGAGAGTTGGGACTAGAAGGTCCCATTGAGACACACTGACCAGAGGGTCAACAGAGATTATAGCCCCGAGTGGCTAATATGTATTAGAGTGGTATTTTAGGGAACTCACTAAGCTCCGTGCTTACAGTGTTTGTGTTATGTGTTTCAGGTTTTCTCAGGATCACGGGACGACACCGGCTCGATTGTACACACCAGAGGAAGCGTTTGTTTTGAGGATCCTGGTTTATTAATTGAATGAACAAAATAGTCATGTATTGTATATTAAACAAAAATGGGATCTTTATGTAAAGTGTTAAAGAGATAAGCGATTTTAAATCAAAAATTTGTTTTGAAAATTTCGGTGTTACAAGTTGGTATCAGAGCCTTGGTTTGAGGGATTCGGATGCACCTTCGGGTAAATCTGGACTCAAACTGTAACGCCCGTAGATCAGGGCTAGTCAATTTAGAGACAATAAGCGTCAAAAATGACTTTGTGATGGAAGATTATCTAGAAGGATTAATCTTAACCAAGTTGTAGTATATGTCACGAGGTTTCCGTGCATATAAAGAACGCCAAAATCCGAGTTATAACGAAGAAGTTATGACCTGTCGAAGTTTCGCCACAGAACCGGTACGACACAGCACGACGTAAAAAGTGAATTTACGTTGGAGCGATATTTAGCCTTAGCAATCTAAACGAGAATCGAAGATCTTGTTGTTAGTAGCGAAACGACGAAAAGTTAGGCGAGAACGGACGTCAAACGAAGAAGTTATGAATTTATAACGAAGTTTTCTGTCGCGGCCTATTAAAAATAAATAATAAAAAATAAATTCAAAATTAGCCGACGGAGTCTAAACGAAAGTTGTAGAGCGTAGTCTCACCTTCGCGTGGATATAAAGAACGTCGAAAACGGAGTTCGTATGAAGAAGATATGAATTTCCGAAGTTTATTAATCATTTTGTATTTAAATTTAAATGGAAATTCGGAAGCATTATCCGAAGCGAGTCACCGGTCTGATCCGAGGTACGCCCCGCGTACTCCGAAGGTGTCGACATCGCAGCAAGTGGCTTCAGATACGTAAGCAGTGACGTTTCTCGGACCAGTACGCCCCGCGTACGTGCGAGACTCAGCCCCTATAAAAGGCTTGCGAGGGCAGCCGAGAGTTTTGTTCATTTCTTCTCTTATCTCTCTCGTTTTGCATCGTTTTGCGTGCCAGAAATACCCCGAAGCCCCAGTATTATTCTCGAGCCCCAAGGAAAGCCCGAGATCCCGAAGTTCCCAAGAAGTGCAGTTCCCGAGTCGAAGCTCTGCCCGCGAGAAGTTTGATTTTTGTAGAGATCTTCCAGATCTGCTGAGGATTTCTACTTCTGCAAGTCGTAGTGCTGTCCGATCATCTTCTGATCAAGTGAGTGTATACTACCTTTCATAAACACGATAATAATACAAGTATGGTTTGAGTGTATTAAGTATATTGGTGTTTATATGCGTGAGTGTGTAGTTACTTTCTTCTAACACATAAATATGAAGTATTTGCTATGAAATACGTGCTATGTGCTTATATGTTATTTGTCTATTTGAGATGGGCATGGAAATTGGAGTTTTATACAGGTGTTAAATGATTTAAATTGTGTAAGTATTTATACCTACAAAATTGTTGGATAGAACATAGGTAGATGGAAATTGTTAGTGACTATGGAGTTAGCACCTATTGTATAAACCTTGGCGACGATGTGACTTCGTGCCTATTTGATGAACCTTGGCGACTATGGAGTTAGCGCACGTTGAGTAAACTTTGGCGATTATGGAGTTAGCTCCTGTTGAGTAAACCTTGGCGACTATGGAGTTAGCGCTTGTTAAGTGAACCTTGGTGACTATGGAGTTAGCACCAGATAACTATGGATTTAGTACTTGATAAGTAAGCTTTGGCAGTAATGGAATTCATGCCAAATTTCTTACGAATGAATGAATGAAGGATAGTTGGTTCTTAGGGTAAAACCTTAAGAAGATAATGGGGATGGGTAATTGGGTTGATTGTTTGCTGATTAAATATAATGATTATATTATTGTGGGTTGAAAACCCTATATGCTCACCAGGCTCCCAAGCCTGACCCACTCAGTTTTCTTTTCATTACAGGTAATGGCATAAGGGTATAAGTTGGTGGACTTGACGAGAGATTTTGGGTTTATAGATCAGTAGTTATAAATAACTATTGTAAGATCTATTTTATATTGTTTATGCTTTTGGTCTGTAATGAACATGACATCCCGAGGTTTTATTATTTAATGAAAATACATTCGTTTCGAGAAATGTTTTGATAAATGGTTATCATATTTTATTTTGGGAACAAATTCCGCAACCGTTTTCTTTAAACGATCACTCTGATTTATAAAACAAAGCATAAACAAATCGGTCTTTTCTGGCCGTGAAATTGGGGATGTCACACAAACTGAGGGAGTAAGAAAAGTTTTCAAAGAAATGATTTCCTAAAAGTGAATAAGAGTTGAAAGAGAAACCGAGAAAGAGCAGTGTGTGCAATCAGCCAGAGCCTGAACGGTGATTTCCCAAAATACCTTTACTTTTGTGTTATGAGATATTTATGATGCACTTTATGAGATATTATGCATTCTAGAGACAAGATAGGTACGTAATATCTTAGGACTAGCGTGGCCTGATTTGTGATGCCTTATCCTAGGAGTTGCTGTTATATGTGATGTGATTTTGAGTATTATTGAGAATATTCAGTTGAAATCCTTTTAGGGGATTTGAGTAGAGGAGTAATCTAGGAGAGATGCCTAGATGAGAGTAGTGGTGCTTATCGAAAGAATAGTTAGAAACCGCGAGGGGTAGAGTTGCAGAGTTCAGTGGTACTTTTGAGAATGAGCAAAGCAAGCGGAGTTATCACCCATAGTGAGTTCTATGTATTCTTCGATGCCCGAATGTTGCTTGCTTCGTTCTTTGTGGAACTCTCGATGATGGGAGTCAACTACCAAATGAATATGACGATATTCAGGAGGTAGATGACTGGCATCATTAGGAGCTCTTCAGCAGCTGATGGCGGAGAAGTGGGAGGACCAAGGAAGAGCCTAGGGAGTGACGTTAGCCAGATGAGTACACTGGTGGAGTAGAGCATTTTGATGAGGAGCGAGCACGCGTGGTGGAATTAGTAAACGAGAAGGTTGAGCAGCTACTTAGGAGCTCTGGAATTGTCCGTGTGGAAAGTATGGGTAGATGTGGCAGGTAGTATAGGCCCGTACTACCGAAAGCAGAGGACCCATACTCAATACAGGGAGTATTCTGAAGGTTCTAAGTAGCAGATTGAGGAGTGATGCTATGGTTCGAGTATCATACATTAGAGCAGATTGAGGAGTGATGTTATGGTTCGAGTACCATACACCGGAGTAGATTGGGGAGTGATGTTATGGTTCGAGTACCATATGTCGGAGCAGATTAAGGAGTGATGTTATGGTTTGTGTACCATGCATTGTAGCAGATTGAGAAGAGACATCAGGGGCTGAGTACCATGGTTCTTAGCAAATGATGCTTGTGATTCTCCGGTTATCCGATCAGGATTGATTGGTGGAATTTACACGCGATGGGGTTTTAGGCCTAAGGGTCATGATTGAGTTCGAAGAGGCATCCCTTGAGAGGGAGGTCGGGAGTATTTCAGAGTACCTTGGTAAGATGTCAGATGTAGTCGCAAGACTCAGGGATTGGTAGAGAAGGCATTTATGAGGGATTGTGGACTGAGTGAGCAATCATCCGAAGGAGGAGATGTCACCTTCTGTGACTTGTTGGGTGTTATTTATGTTTCTTGTGGGAGTAGGAGAGGCGTGAGATTTCAGTTTTGGGTTTAGGAGTAAACCCTACGGGGTGACATTGATGTTGATGTTTTCCATCAGAGTATCAGGCAGCATGTCTGCCGTGAGGAAATGATCTACCATGAGCAGGTAGTCAGTGGGGTCTGAGATGGTCAAGGATCACATTACATTGAGTATAGTAGAGCGTGTGGTAGTGGTATCAGCGGGTAATCCAGTCGAGTATATCAGAGCGGTGGCTCTTCTGTCTATGATAGGTATTGAGCATGGTAGTGGAGTCTCTATTCTCGTGATGATTCACGTGTTGGAACGGGGGTAGAGAAGTCGAAGATGAGGAGTATGATGATTTATTGTTTCAGCCTGAGAGTCAGTGATAGTACTGGACAGTTGGGATGTTCAGTATTGGGGGGGTATGAGACTTCGAATGGATAGAGGCGGTCGTGATGAGAAGTTCCTGAGGATTTCTTCGGAGATTTAGGGTAATTGAGGTTTCTTGATCTCCGCGTGGGGAGATCATTGGGCGTTGTGTGGCACCTTCCAAGCGTAGGTGCGATGTTTATGGAGGAAACCGTCTATGGGGTAAAGTGTCGATGTGTCAATTGTTGATGGTTCGAACCTTAAGTGGGGGAGAACTGGGTATTTTTGAGGGAACCAGAGATTTGTGCAAGAGCGGTTAGGGGTTGGACACAGAAACCCGCGGCTCGAATACATGAGATCAGGGTCATTAGTGATCAAGGAAAGGAGAAGGGCGAGATAATGCATGTGGTATGTGTATGAGAAAGGATGGGTGTCTCCACGGTAAGTGGCCAATGGTCAGGAATCTGGTGGTGGTCAGGCCCGTTTCAAGTGGAAGGCTCGTAATGATGGTATGGGCAGTTGAGAACTTCTGGGTTGAAGTATGGATTGTATATGCCCTTTTTGGGGAGGATAGAAGATTATTGAGCTGAAAAATCCCAGGCCGGTATGTGTCCTTGCTTGGATTTTGAGCAGCAGGGGAAGAGGGTTTCGGAGGATCATCAGTGTGTTCTGAAGCGTTAGCGCTTTCTTTGTATTCCAATTGAGTGTTTGGATACACTGAAGTTGCGCATTGGGTAAAATGGAGAATTATTTATGGGGTTCAGAGGAAATGTATTGTTGTATCTGTATGGTGCTGGGGGTAGGAGATCAGTGGTTGAGGCAAGACATTGTGATGTTTTGTAATGGTGTTCCGTGGTACCCGGGTATAATATCCCGATTTCGGAGTTACTTAGAATCTTGAGTTTGACACGACTAGTGGTGCATCATGTATCCACGATTCTAGTGGGAGCCCTTCAATTATTGGCATCAAGAGGGATTATTTAAGAAAGTGGATCTCCGCAAAGGTAGGCATTTTTTTATGACGATTTCCGCCAGAGTCTGTGATGCATATTCGGGGCGAGTATGGGTAGCTACCTATGATAGTCTGCAGAACATGAGTTAGTGGATGTAGTGTGGTGTTGTGATGCTGCGGGGAGCCGTAGTACTCACTGGTCAAGAAGGAGTTGTGATACTGCGGGGAGCCGTAGTACTCACTAGTCAGAGGGTGTTGTGATACTGCGGGGAGCTGTAGTACTCACTAGTCAGAGGGTGTTGATATACTGCAGGGAGCCATAGTACTCACTAGTCAGAGGGTGTTGTGATACTGCGGGGAGTCGTAGTACTCACTAGTCAGAGGGTGTTGTGATACTGCGGGGAGCCATAGTACTCACTAGTCATTGAGAGGTCATCATGATGATGAGGGGAGCCATAGTACTCTCTAGACGGCAAGAGAGTGTGATGATGGAGTGTTCTCCGGTCAGTGTATGATGCGGAAGAGTTTTGGGCTTGAGTAGCTCTAGTATTGAGTTTTTGGAGCCTGGTGGTTGAATCGGGGTCTCCGTCTCTGTCGGGAGATTCAACGAGATGCGCAGGGGATATGCGCAGCAGACACCAGAGGTCAGAGTTGAGTCCATACTTAGTTGGATTGTATTTTTTCGCATAAGAAAAAGAGAATTTCGTGACTTGCATGTCACTGGGCCGGGATAGTGGTCACGGGGAGGAAGTTAGTGAGATATTTTGGATCATGATATGGGTGACCTTTGGAGGTTCAGCTGTGGAGTCAAAAGCTGAACTGGAGCTCAGTATCGAAGAGGGACATGAGAAAGAAGCTAGAGCTTATCATGGTGGTGTCTGAGGACACTCCAAAGCGAGCGGACGATTCTGACGTTCGAGGATGTGCTTCGGACATGTGTATTAGATTTCGGAGGGAGTTGTGGCACATATTTACCCGTTGGTTGAGTTTTTCCATATCAATAGCCATCATTCGAGCATCGTTATGCCACCTTTTGAGCTGTTGTATAGGAGGAGGTGTCGGACTTCCATTTGCTGGGGAGAGGTAGGGCAACGTGTGTTGGGTAGTACAAAGATAGTGATTCAAACGATAGAGCAGACTCAGCAGGTTAGACAAAGGTTGTTGACCGCTCAGAGTCGCCAGAGGAGTTATGCAGATAGGCGTCGGTCCAAGCTTGAGTTTCAGGTCGGAGATTTTGTGCTCCTGAAGGTATCTCCTTGGAAAGGAGTGATCCGGTTCAGGAAGAGAGGCAAGCTAGGGCCCCGGTATATTGGTCCGTTTAGAGTGATCGCGAGGGTGGGTAGGGTAGCATATCGTTTGGAGCTGCCTGCGGAGTTGAGCCAGATTCACGACACCTTCCATGCGTCCCAGCTGAGAAAGTGTGTAGCCGACGAGTCGGCAGTGGTGCCACTGGAGGATATTAAGGTGGATACGAGCCTGAATTATACCGAAAGGCCAATCACGATTGTGGATCGAAGGATCAAGGTTCTGAGGAACAAGGAGGTGCCCTTGGTTCTGGTTCAGTGGCAACATCGGAGGGGGTCCGAGCTGACTTGGGAGACAGAGTCCGAAATGCGGGAGCAACATCCAGAGTTGTTTTCAGTATGAGACTTCGAGGGTGAAGTCTGGTTCTAGTGGGGGAGAATTGTAGCATCCCAAGGTTCAGGTGCATCTATTCAACCCCCCTTCTTTTCTCTTGTGGTCAAGTTTAGCCCTTTATTGGAAAATGTGGCAAATGAGTACGCTGGGCGTACTCATGCGCTTAATTTGGACGCCGAGTCGCCAAGGTACGCTGGGCGTACCCAGAGTTACGCCGGGCGTACCCGGCCCAGGTGCAAAACCCTAATCTGGCTTGTGCACTATTTAAAGGGTGTTAAGGATCATTTCTCAGCCTCCATATCAGTGAGTGAAACCCTAAGAGAGAGCCTCCCATCGTTCTTAGTGTGTGTGAGTGTTGTTGGAGCTAATTGTGCATTGGTGGCTTAGTGAAGAAGAAGGAAAGGAGCTTTTGGAGGCTAAAGCTTGAAGTGCAAGTTTGGATCTGAGATCTACAGAGAAAGGGGCTACACTTAGAGGTATAAAGTTCAAAACTTTCCTCTCCTTTTTGGTTTGTTGTTGCATGTGTCATTTCTAGGGCTAAAAACCGCAAAGGTGGAGACTTTATGAGTGTAAGGTTCTCCATGGTCCGAGATCTGTCCCTTTTTAGTGGTATCGGTGGTTTAGATCCATAAAGTTTCCATCTTGGTTGTTGATATGAGGTTATGCTTATGTAATATGCCTTCTAGAGTTAGAGAATGGGATATTATGGGAGTTGGTGACTTGTTCACCCATGCAAAGGCTTAAAGTCATCAACTTTATGGATTAAGAGGCTTAGAAGTGGTCAGATCTAGAAGTTGGATGTGGGTCTTAACTGTTTTAGACCTCAAGAGCTAAAGGGCTGAAGCAGGAGAGTACGCCGGGTGTAATCCCAGTACGCACCGCGTACTGGGTGGTATTCCCCGATTTTGAGAGGCAGCCGGGTACGCTCAGCGTACACATCTGGTACGCGCAGCGTAACCCGGAAAGTTGACTTTTGGTTGACTTTTTAGGTATGGTCTATAGTGGGGCCTTTTGAGTTATGAGAGGGCTAAAATGGTCTTTTACCCTTCTGAGAGTGTCATAAGAGGACATAGTCTAGCCTTTGAAAGTTATATTAAATAAGGTACTTATTTCATGTGATTAGGCGGAGGCTAGACTAGAGTTTACCGAGTCAGAGATTTACCGAGTTACCAGAGGTGAGTATTCTCACTATACTTTACCTAGAGTGGTAATAGAGTTATATGTTAGAGATATTATATGCTATCTATGTGAAGCGTGGCACTGCATTATTTCTATGTGATTTATGTTGTGTGTATATCAGAGTTAGGACCGGAAGGTCCACAGAGCTAGGACCAGAGGGTCCCCAGAGTTAGGGTCCAAGGGCCCACAAAGTTATAGCCTCGAGTGGCTAATATGTGCTATATGTGGTATTTTTAGGATTACGTGCCAGTGAATTTGTATGCTATTTATGTGTTGAGATTTATTGTGATGTGTGATATGTATGATTCAAAGTTATCAGAGTTAGGGCCTTTGGGTCCATAGAGTCAGGGCTAGGGGGCCCACAGAGAGTTGGGACTAGAGGGTCCCACTGAGACACACTGACCAGAGGGTCAACAGAGATTATAGCCCCGAGTGGCTAATATGTATTAGAGTGATATTTTGGGGAACTCACTAAGCTTCATGCTTACAGTGTTTGTGTTATGTGTTTCAGGTTTTCTCAAGATCACGGGACGGCACCGGCTCGATTGTACACACCAGAGGAAACGTTTGTTTTGAGGATCCTGGTTTATTAATTGAATGAACAAAATAGTCATGTATTGTAATTTAAACAAAAATGGGATGTTTATGAAAAGTGTTAAAGAGATAAGCGATTTTAAATCAAAAATTTGTTTTGAAAATTTCGGTGTTACACAAGTTATGACACTACCCTATCCACAAGGTTATTTCTTAAATTGTAAAGTGCTTTAGGTTTTCATGTTTTCCATATTTTTTTTGTATCTTGGGACGTGCTTAAGTGAATTGAAGGTGCCATTATGTGATGTATCGACTTTAAGAGTGGATTATTACCTTCCTTTATCCAAACAATCCCGATGTTTTCCAATAATCTGATCTCTCTTTGCTTTTATTGGACTTTGGCGTATTACCTTCTTTTTTCTTTATTGGAGTCGTCATCCAAATTAACTTGAGGGGTGGGGGATATGATCAACAAATATATCATACTCCTAAATATAAAAAAACTATTACATGAATAACATTAAACATCAAACTTACAACATCAACTTACAAGACTTACTTGAATTACATGAATAGAAAATTAACATTAAGAAACCAATACAACTTTACAACATCAAATTACAAAACTTATTTTGGTATCTTCCATTTAGAGGGAGCCCAGATATCCATCAATGCATTCAATAGGGGTGGATAAAATTAATATTTTAGAAATTTCTTTGTTGATTTTGGAAATGATCAAAAACAAATTTAGGGTTTGGTTTGTTTCATTGTTTGGGATAGCAGTTGGGGTAGGGGGTATGATTTTCTGTCATCAAGGAATTAATGGAATACAAATAAATTGGGTTTAAGATTTAGGTGGCTTTTGGAATACCCGTTCGGTTTAAAACAGAATACCAACCCATTTATATGTAATTCGGTCATATCTGACCCATTTCGGAATCAAGAGCGGGTTTGGTGCGGAGCAGTTCGATCCGAACACGTATTTTGCTCATCCGAAACTTACGTAACAAAAAGTGAAACTTAAGACTTAAAGACGTTTTAAGTTTATATTATCCTTCTCGAATTAGAATTTTTATATATATTCTTATAAAATAAGATAAAGACTTTGATAAAATCATAAACAAAACGCTTTATTGATGAAATTAAAAAAGAAAATGATGTATATAGTTGCAAATTGGGCAGACCAATAATGGTGGTACATGTGACGGAGAGTGAATGAGGTTGGTGGAATATAGGTGCATGCCTTGAATTCTAAAAAGTGGGTATTAATCGTATGCCGTACGTGTTGCCTTTAGATCACCGCGTGTGAGTAATTAATGACAACTTGTTTATTTTTGGAAATTATTAAGTGTAACCCCTTCATATGTTGTTTCTATTTAAATATCATTTTACTATTTTAGCAACTCTTTCTCACCCTATCCACCCATTATATCTTCTCAATATTCGCTATATTTTTTAATGGTATACATTTATTTGAATTAGTTTTCGATTGCATTATTTGCTTTTATGATTATGATATAGTATAAGTGGAGGTAAGGAATAATCTTATTGTTAGAAAAAGTAAATTGAAATGGATTTGTATGGTTTTTTAATGAGTAGTCAAGATGATGGGTTTTATAATGATGAACGATGTTTTGTGATTGGGATCCTTCATAAGAAAATAAAAATAAATATTAGCTGTGTGCATGTATGTTTTGCTGATGTAGATTATATTAATCAAATAATTTTGTTGATATGTTTTTTGAATATAATAATAATAATAATAATAATAATAATAATAATAATAATAATATAAATTATTACTATTATTATCATCTCATCACCATCAAAAGAAGGTCCAGCATCCTCACCCAACCCATACTCAACCTTCATGCTACCACACTTCCTTCAAATGACCAATTTCCTTTTCGGGAGACCCCCCTGTCATCTTCTTGACAACCCTTCGACATCGGATTGTTAATGCTAACCCACCGCCATCCTTTCAACATATACTTTAGATAATATTTACCAATTTTCTTTGATCTATGGCAAGACATAAGTTACTACATAGATATGAAAAAATATTGCCAATTAAGCTGTATAATTATCCTACAAATAGTTAATGAAGAATATACCTACCAACTCCTTACCAACGGCATGGGTATTGTTTTGTTCGTTATGAGCTGACGTGGACCGCCATAACGGCGTCGTAACGGGGAACACCCCCCCCCCCCCCCCCCCCCCCCCCCCCCCGTTGCATCTTGTTAAGGCAATTCTTGTGCCCGTTGCGACGTATTGAAACAACGGAAAAAGTATACGTTGGGGGTAATGACCGTTGCAAAAAGTCAATATTTAAAATAATTTTTTTTTAATCTTTTTAACTTTATATAAATACTCATTTTAATTCAACTTTTACATCTTTCTCTCATTTTCTATATATTTTATACACTTTCTTAATCAAAAAAATGGATCAAACCCAAACACCCCCTCCATCATCAAACCCAAACACACAACCAAAACATCGCCTCTCGGATTCGTGGGTTATGAAAATTATTTCAACATTTTATCATCTCAATGATCACCACAAATCATATACTATGGCGCCACTTTCAATCTCGCTTCACCTCCACTGCAATTTCCCAACTCACCTTACCTTCAATAAAATCTATTTGGTCAAAACTTAAATTTACAACAAGATCTTTTTATCACTTTTGGTAACCACCACCAACAACATAACTATCGGTTGAAGTGGAAGCGGGAGGTAGTGAGAGAGGGAAAGGGAAAGGAAAAACGAAAGGGAAATCGATAGCGGTTGAAACGGAAAATACAGACGTTCCACAATTGTGGACATCAGAGGAGGAATATGCTTTGACGGCGACATGGTGTACTACTTCAAAAGATGAACTCCGTGGAAATAGAATGAAGAAAGGAGCTTACTGGGGGCGGTGCGCGACAAATTTCACCCTATTTTGAAGAAAAAACTGTATCGCAACAATGACAAGTTAAGCAGCAAATGGAGTCAAATAACTAAGTGGTGCAACAAATTCAACGGTATTTACAACCGGCTTGAGGCGCAATAGCAAAGCAGAACCAACGACTTCGATTTGTTCAAATATGCAAAAGAACAATATCGAGTTGAAATAGGACATGTTTTCGAGTTTGAGAAATCATGGGAGTTGTTGAGTGTAACGTCAGTAGATCTGGGCTAGTCAATTTAGAGACGATAAACATCAACAGTGACTTTTTGATAAAAGATTATTTAAAATAAATAGTCTTAACTAGGTTGTAGTGGTCGTGGCAAGGTTTCCAAATATATAAAGAATGCCGAAATCCGAGTTATAACGAAGATGTTATGACCTGTCGAATTTTCGCTACAGAACCGGTACGACACTGCGTAACGTAAATCATGAATTTACGATAGAGCGATATTTAGCCTTAGTGACCTAAACAAAAGTCGTAGAATACGTTAAACCGAGAGCGTGAATAAAAAGAACGTCTAAATCTTACTTCGTATGAAGAAGTTATGATTTTTCGAAGTTTCGACTTAGCAGTATGCAACCCAAAGTTCGAATATGAGATCTAGTTATTTCTAGCCGAAACAATATAAACGAGAATCGAAGATCTCGTCGATAGTAATGCAATGATAAAAAGACAGATGAAAACGGACGTCAGATAAAGGAGTTGTGAATTCCTAACGGAGTTTTCCTGTCCCGGCCTACTAAAAATAATATAATAAAAGTTAAAGTCAAAATTAGCCGACAGAGTCAAAACGAGAGTTGTAAAGCATAATCTCACCTACGCGTGCATATATAGAACGTCGAAAAATGAGCTTGCATGCGAGAGATATGAATTTCTGAAGTTCGGAACGCAAACTTCGAGGACTGTGTTAGAGCTCACGACGTGAGCACGGTGTTCACGACGTGAGCAGGTGATGGGCGTCTTCCAGGGCAAGTGGCCTAATGACGAACGCCATGACATCGAGCTCACGACGTGAGCATAGCATTTCAGCCTCCTATAAATAGAAAGCAAGGCCAACCGAGTTTTGTTGCTCAATTTCTTTCCTCACACCCATATTACCTCGTTTTACATGCAAGTTATACCCCCGAAGCCCCGGTATCATCCCGACACTCGAAGCAAGTCCCGAAGCACCGAAGATACTGAGAAGAAAAGAGTTTCTAGTCGAAGCTCTGCCCGCGAGAAACCCGGTTTTTGGAAGATATCCCAGTTTCATCAACAAATACTACTTGAAGAGCCGTAGTGCTGTCCGACAATCGTCTTAACAAGTGAGTGTGTAGTTACTTTCTTCTAACACATAGATATGAAGTATTTGATAAGAAATATGTGTTATGTGTTTATATATTGTTTGTTTACTTGAGATGGATGTTGAATGAATGTTTTACACAGGTTTTTAAATGGTTTAAACTTTATATGTAATTTTTATCTACAAATATGTTGGGTAGACAAAATAGTTGGTGTGTGATGACGGATGAGTTTGAGGATGAGACAAAAGATGATATAGATCATGAGATGAGGGTGGCAGGTGAAAAATGAGTGAAACCTTTACCCAAACGACGGCCCTGTCATTCAGCAAAGTAGGGATGACAACCACGGGCAATTCTAGACAGTCCATTGGAACAAAAGCAAGCTTGTAACTTGTAGGTGTTGTGGAATTGATGTTCACCGTGTACTCTAAAAACCCTGGCAGCTATAGATTTAGTGCTTATATAAGAACCTTGGTAGCTATGGTTTTAGTATTGTGTAGATGAACGATGGTAGCTATGGATTTAGTACTATGTAGATGAACCTTGGTAGCTATGGATTTAGTATTGTGTAGATGAACCTCGGGCAACAATGGACTTTGTGCCAATTCCTTAGGTCAATCGTTAGGAGTGAATGAAGGAAGGATAGTTGATTCTTAGGGTAAAACCTTAAGAAATAAAGAAGATAATGGGGATGGGTAATTGGGTTGATTGTTTGATGGTTAAATATAATAATTATATTATTGTGGGTTGAAAACCCTATATGCTCACTAGACTCCCAATCCTGACCCACTCAGTTTTTTTTGTATCATAGGTAGTGGCACAAGGGCATAAGTCGGTTGACATGACGAGATATTTTGGATTATAGATCAGTAGTTATAAATAATTGTTGTAAGGTCTATTTTATACTGTTTATGCTTTTGGTCTGTATCGGAACATGACATCCCGAGATTTTGTTATTTAATGAAAATACGTTCCTTTAAGAAATGTTTTGATAAATTCTTATCATATTTTGTTTTGGGAACAAATTCCTCAACTCTTTTAATCAAAGGATTACTCTGATTTTATAAAACAAAGCATAAACAAATCGGTCTTCTCTGGCCGTGAAAGTTGGGGATGTCACATTGAGAGTGGATCCAAAGTGGAATAAAATGCCTACGTCGTCAGAGGTTCAATCCAAAAGGTCTCGCAATTCGACCTCGGTCGACGTGTCGGACGCATGGACTCACATTAACCTAAATGCCGACACCGATGAGATCCAAGATGATATCGAGGCGATATCCCCACTACGATGACCGCCCTGACGCGAAAAAGCGAGGCGTTCTGCAAGACATGTGGAGGAGGTTGAGGCGAAAGCAAAAGAGACGGAGAAAATGAGAGCGAAATACGATGATCACAATTTATTAATAAAAGAAAAAATGACTTTAAACGTCATCATTTGGAGTTCCTAGAAAGACAAGCATGAGATAAGCAGGAGCAAAATGAGAGAGAACTAATGACACATCAATTGTCAATTCTTCGGACGAACGAGGAGGGTTTGACAACTGAAGATCTAGCTGTGCTACAAGCAATGAAAGAAAAAATTAGGAAAAAATATTTGGGTTAGTTAGCATTTTAGGAGTAATTTGAATTGTATTTTAGGAGTATTGTTGAATTAGTGGTATTGTTGTGTGGTTTTAGGAGTAATTTGAATGATATTTTAGTTATGATTTTAGGTTTCAAATTAATCTTTTTTTAATTGTAATCGTAATTTTAGATTTTAAATATAACGTCTTTTTTTTTTTGGTTTTTAAAATTTTATGTTTTATAAAAAAAATATATTCATTTAAGTGATTAAAAAAGATGTAAAAGAGAAAAAACGAACAAGGAAAAAAAACCAAATTCGAAAAAAAAACATATTCATTTTCAAAAAGTTGATGTTATAACGAACAAACCATTTTCCCACTTGGTGTTATAACACCATTTGCTTATGTGGCATGTAAGGTGACCCAACTTAGTGTTGCATCTTGTTGCCCACACCCAATGCTCTTGAGTATCTCACTCTCCATTCAACTATTATCATTGTAGTTTTCCTTAAATATCCCTTGTTTAGAAACTACTTAAACACTTACATTCGTATTTTGAACGCTTCCATTTGTATCGTCGTTTTCTTAGACTAGTGTTTTGATATCAACTTTGTAATGTATTAAAATTTAAAAAATATAATGTATTGGTGAATTTGTTTTGTTTGTGGTTGCATTTAATATCAATTTGCTTGATCACCCACACTTAACCAATCTTGTGAAATACTAATCATTTTATTTGGTGTCAAGATTTATTAGATAATTCTTATGATGAATCACAAAGATTTTTTTACTAATGATGATTATACTGATGGATCACTAAATGAACGTATCAATTATACATTATGGATATGTTCATGTCATTCCAATTCCAAGTGATGGACTCGCCATCCTTGTGTCGCCTATTGATCAGACATCAGTAAGCAAAACCGATGTATAAGTTATTTCATTATGTTTTTATTAGCTAAATTGATAAATTTCAGTTTTTCTAGAAATCTTTATGTAACATCCTAAAAACAGGTCAATGAATTTTGCCATTTCAATTAGAAATTAAAACTTTAGAAATAAATTAATTAAAATAATTAAATCATAAATAAATAATTTAAAATGAACTTTGAATAGTTATAACAAAAACATTATGAGAATAAGTGATTTAGAACTTAATTGTAGAGAAATATACTTGATGGATTAAAATTGTCACATTTGCGAACTTAGGAGTTGGAAATGTATCATATCTCTTCTTGAATGTTAAGTTGACTAGAAATTGTGGCTTAAGTGTGAAATTAAGACGTTATATTAACCTAAGTAATTATTAGTGTCAAATTGAGAAGAATAAGCACTTGGAGGACTAGATGTGGCAAATGAGTAAAGATATCACTATGCAGTGATGTTCTCTTCATTTGAAGAGGGAGAACGTGAATGAAGAGAAGAAGAGACACCATATCAGAGATTTTAAAGGTGTAAGGATCACCCAAGGTTCCTAGTTGGAGAAGAAAATATATCATTAAAAATAGAACATTTTCATTAGTGAATTGATATATAATTTCTCTATTTTTCTAGAGTGAGAACATAGAGTTTGGGTTTGAACCCCAAAATCTGATGATGATTATCAAATTGATGTTTAGTTAATTGATTCAAATAAGACTTTGATGTTAATATTGCTATTATTTTTAGGGTCAACCATACTTTGGTTTTGATGAAGTATTGGTGGATCTTTTGAGCTTTATGCTATATTATTGGTGAAAAAAAATTCATGAACCTAGATTTACATGCATGATTGGAGGATGGAAATGGTTTGGTTCGTTGTCTAAATCAAATCTCCAAGTGAATCACTGGCTTTATTCTATGAGTATTAATTTTGAATCCATTGTTATTGATGAAGTTAGATTTAGAGCAACATGGAGAATCCATGAGAATTTAAATAAAATTTCAATGATTGGATCATTTGATAGATTTAACTAATAACTTTATTGACTCAAATCAAATCCTTTGTGATTTGGATTTGTGGTTAATCATTAGAGTAATCAATGTGTGAATTATTTTTTGCAATCCCAATTAGATTAAGCTTTGAGGAACTTCATGGATGGAATCCCAAATTCCATTCCATGGATTTCAATGATTAATCTCCATGACTTAATTTAATGTTTATGAATGATTAATGAATGAATTATAGATGGAATAAGAGCTCACATGAATCATTTCTAAGATCCTATAATCGATACCTAAATTTTTTTTGTTTAATTACATTACTTATAAAAATAGTTTACGGAAAACATCGTTGCTATCATTTCAAAACATCAAGTCACAAATCACCAGTCTCGAAAACCATAGCATCAAATAGTAAAATGTCAGAGTACAATCCCAGGGTTCTCAAAGCGGAAATCATACTGCTGGCTCCTTCCCTTTAGCTGATGAGGTACCTAAAACCAAAACTAAAAACGGTAAGCACGGAGCATAGTGAGTTCCCCCATTATACCACATACCGATCAACATAAATACTGCCGGGCAATCTAGGGTGTCCGGCCTACCCATGTCAAGTCATTCTGGGGAGCTGACATACCCATATCAGACCATTTTGGGTGCCTGCCTACCCTCCGGTCTATCTCACCCAGTCACGGGGACTATCTCACCCCTTACTACTATCACATAATAACATATCATAATCATGCTTCCAGACAGGTCTGGGGTGTCCAACCTACCCTTCGGTCCTAACGACCAAATTGGGGGACTATTCCCCTCCTACTACCACTATCACATAGAACATATCATACTGGCACATAGAACGTATCAAGTAATAGCAAACCATACAATTATCACAAAGACAATCATCCCAGCTGTAATCCACTACTAGTGGGTCAGCCTTGGTGCCTTAGACCTACTTCTACTGGAATGTAACTCACCTCAATGTCGTGTAGTGTCTACACTGTCCATGACACGGAAATCAACTCTTCTCGACTCCTTGGTCCACTAACTCGTCAAGTCCCCACTTCCATAAAACGCCACAATCCCGTCCCTACTCGCTGAGTCTATTAAGAGCTCGACGAGTTCGCCTTCAACAATACATCGGACTATCTTCAACCGACTCGCCGGGTTCGTCCTTGAACTCGTCGAGTTCATCTTTATCCATATGAAGTCGTTCAGGCTATGAATCGACGAGTTCATCCTTGAACTCGTTAAGACCGTCTTCATGTGGTTGGAACATTTCCTTGAACTTGCCGAGCTCCTCCTTGAACTCGTCGAGTCCTTCGAGCTTCAAGTCCATAACAAACCCCTAATAGGCTGAGTGTTCCCCCCACTCAACAAAAAACCACTTCCAGAAGACATTTGGGGGAAAATGCGACCCGACTCGCCGATTTACCTAAATGACTCGTGGAGTCCCTCTTTGTCCAAAACTATTTAGTTGATTATAATGGGTCTTAACGCATCCAAACCATAGATCTGACCTCCAAGGGTCCATTTTATACGTAAAGTTACGAACTTGATGTCCATGCATGGGGTCTTTGGCTCAAAAATCCATAAAAAGATGTATATGAGAAGCATGGGTCTCCTATGACCATAAAGTTGGCACCTTTATGCCATGGGAACCCTCAATGGTTCCAGATCTGAAGTGCAACTCTAGATATACACACAGATCCGAGTATGGCCTCTCTAAAGATTTGAAAAGGTAGAAAATAGCCCCAAATCAAGCTCTAAGAAATGAATAGCCAAGATATCAGCTTTATACCTCAAACGAGCAGGAAATGTGCCAATACTTCTGGATCTACTTGCTCTCTCTTGATCTCCCAAGCTTCTTTCTCCTCTTCCAACTTCAAATACACACAAAAAGGCACCAAAAGCTCAAGAGCACTCAAATAAGGCTTAGGGTTTAGAGTTAGGGTATTCTCTAGGTTGG
Organism: Lactuca sativa; assembly: GCF_002870075.4. Lineage (NCBI taxonomy): Eukaryota > Viridiplantae > Streptophyta > Magnoliopsida > Asterales > Asteraceae > Lactuca > Lactuca sativa. The sequence goes on from NC_056628.2 coordinate 7,376,804, forward strand.
GAAGAACAATGGAGGCTGTGTTGGGCGTTATAAGTTGTTTAAATAGGGTGCAAATCCTATATATTAGGGTTTCATCTAGACAGTCCTACTCGTCGAGTCGGTCTCCAGACTCGTCGAGTAGGTTACTTATCTTGCCGATCCAAAGTCAAGTCTACTCGACGAGTTGGGCCTCCAACTTGCTGAGTCCTAGAGCAAAACATGAGTTTACTTTAATTAAAATACATACCAGGAATTGGGTGTTACATATATCCCCCACTTATTTTAGACTTTGTCCTCGATGTCTGCTGCTGAATCCGGAAATATTTCGGGGTAGTGCTCCCTCATCTCATCCTCCGACTCCCAGGTCCACTTTGAGCCCTTGCGGTGCTGCCATTGCACCTTCACCAGCTCCACCCTCTTGTTCCTCAGATCCCACGACTTCCTGTCGAGGATTGCTACTGGCTGCTCAATATAGTTCAGGCTGTCATCCACCTGAATATCCTTTGAAGGAACCACTGCCGACTCGTCCAAATGACACTTCTGTAACTGGGAGACGTGAAAAGTACTATGAATCTGACTGAGTTCGGCTGGCAGATCCAATGTACCTTGCCCACCCATGCTACAACCCTGAAGGGTCCAATGTACCTGGGGCCCAACTTTCCCCGCTTCCTGAACTGAATGACACCTTTCCAAGGCGAAACCTTTAGAAGCACCATATCCCCGACCTGGAACTCTAGGTCCGAACGACGCCTATCGGCATAACTTTTATGCCGACTCTGAGCAGTCTGAAGCCTGTTCCGAACCTGATGAATCCTCTCTGTAGTCTTGAGTACCACTTCGGTACTCCCCAGGACCCTCTGTCCAACCTCACCCTAACATATCGGGGTCTTGCACTTCCTCCCGTACAACATCTCGAAGGGAGGAAGATCGATACTCGCATGATAGCTATTATTGTAGGAAAACTCTGCCAAAGGAAGGTAAGTATCCCAACAACCTCTGAAGTCTAAAACACACGCCTGCAACATATCCTCCAGGTTCTGGATGGTTCGCTCACCCTGTCCATCTGTCTGCGGGTGAAAAGCGGTGCTAAAGTGCAGACGATATGCAGCTCGTCGTGAAACTTCTTCCAGAATCTGGAAGTGAACCAAACATCTCTGTTGGAAATCACCGAAACTGGCACCCTGTGCCGAGCCACTACCTCTATGATATAGATATCGACCAACTTCTCGGCCGAAATGCTCTCCTGAATCGAAATGAAATGGGCGCTCTTGGTTAACCGATCTATGATGACCCAAATCGAATCCACTCCCTGTGCGGTCCTGGGAAGCTTCGTGATGATATCCATAGTGATATCTTCCCATTTCCATAGCGGAATATCCAACGACTGGGTCTTGCCGTGAGGTATCTGGTGCTTGCCCTTGACCTTCCTGCAGGTCAGGCATCGCTCAACAAACCAAGCTACGTCCCTCTTCATGTAGGGTTAACAATAATCAAGGCAAAGATCCTTGTACATCTTCGTCGCCCCGGGATGGATAGAAAACCTCGATTTGTGCGCCTCCTTCATCAATACCTGGCGCACACCTCCATGATATGGGACCCACACCCTACGATGTATAGTCAACAATCCACGACTGTCATAATCGAAAGAGGAACCCTGAACCACAATACGCTCACGCTTACGATGTTCCTCCTTTATGTCCTCCTGCTGGGCCTCTCGAATACACTCCAACAGCGGGGTCACCACCATCATCCTCATACAAATATCTCTGATTGGCGCTACCTTGCGGCTAAGTGCATCGTCCACGACATTGGCCTTCCCCGGGTGGTAGATGATCTCACAATCGTAATCCTTCAGCACATCTAGCCATCGACGTTGCCTCATATTAAGATTTAGCTGATCCATGAGGTACCTCAAACTCTTATGGTCATGCGTCGGATAGTTCACCTCATGAGGCTTCATCTGCCTCGAAGCGTAGGCGATAACATGCCCCATCCGCATTAATACCGCACCCAAACCCGAGACGGATGCATCGTAATATACCACAAAATCATCCACGCCCTCTGGCAGGGCTAAGATTGGCGCCTCACACAATCTCTATCTCAATGTCTAGAATGGGGCCTGCTGCTCTGGCCCCTAGCGAAAGACCACGACTTTCCTTGTCAACCGGGTCAAAGGCACAACAATCTTGGATAAGTCTTGAATAAATCTCCGATAGTAACCTGCCAATCCCAGAAAGCTCCGAATCTCAGATGGAGACCTCGAAACCTCCCACCTCATCACAACCTCTACTATGGCCGGGTCGACTGAAATCCCATTCTGGTTGACAAGGTGCCTAAGAAACTGCACGTCGTGCAACTAGAACTCACACTTAGAGAACTTCGCATACAAGCTCTCCCTCCTAAGAGTATCTAATACCTCCCGCAAGTGCTCCTCATGCTGCTCCCGCGTCTTGGAATAGACCAAGATGTCATCAATGAAAACTATCACAGACCGATCAAGCATTGGTCTACACACGTGGTTCATGAGATCCATGAACGCGGTAAGAGCATTGGTGAGCCCAAAAGGCATCACCACGAACTCATAGTGGCCATATCGTGTCTGAAAAGCAGTCTTCTGCACATCCTCCTCTCCGACCCTCATCTGATGAGAACCCGACTGCATATCCATCTTGGAGAACCAAGATGCTCCCTGAAGCTGGTCAAAGAGGTCATCAATCCTCGGGAGGGGGTGACAGTTCTTCACTGTTACCTTATTCAGCTCCTGGTAATCTATACACATCCGATGCGACCCGTCCTTCTTCTTCACAAATAATATCGGTGCTCCCCAGGGTGAACTGCTTGGTCTTATGAACCCCTTGTCTAATAACTCCTGCAGTTGTGTAGACAACTCTTGCATCTCAAGAGGAGCCAACCGATACGGTGCCTTGGCTATTGGATCCGCACCAGGGAATAGGTCGATCCTGAACTCTACCTGCCTCTCCGAAGGTATTCCAGGTGTAACAACCTAAAAATCATGACTAAAAATTTCGTTTGAAAAACATTACTTAAACTACGATTGTCAATCCATAACATAAGTTATAGCATAAAATCAGAGTGTTAATTCAAAACATATTCTTATCATCAGAGTAAATCATCCCAGGCTGACTAACTATGGTGTGTGCCATGCGATCATCCCGAGCTCTTCCCTCCGCTACCGGAAGTACGTGAAACCAAAACTGAAAACTGTAAGCACGAAGCTTAGTGAGCTCCCCCAAACTACCACATACCATATAATAACATATAAAGCACATACTAGGCCTTGCCCACTACATCGGACCGAAGTCCGGACTAACTAGGGCCTTGCCCCTTGTATCGAACCGAAATCCGGACTAACTGGGGCTTTGCCCCAGCATCGGACCGAAATCCGAACTAACTGGGGCCTTGCCCCCTGCATCGGACCGAAGTCCGGACTAACTGGGGCCTGTCCCCCTGCATCAGACCGAAGTCCGGACTAACTGAACATAGCATAACATGATCATAACATATAAAATAAGCACGTGTACTGAATACTGCATCGGACCGAGGTCCTGACTAACTAACACATAAACATGCCTGAATCAAAAAGACATCAAGCATACTGAACTACTGCATCAGACTAAAGTCCAGAACTACTGCTATCTAAACGGGCCGACATTATGGCCGTAGACCCGTTCCTACTGGAAGGAAAACTCACCTGAACTGCTAAACTTTGCTGATAATCCTCTGGCTTCTAATTGACTATTCTCTGAAGCGCTGCTCTCCTAGCTCACTGAGCTACCAACACCAAATAATAGAACTTAGCCTAAACTGGCCTCCAGAGGTCAACTAAGTCAACTCTGGTCAAGGTCTTGGTCAGAGTCAACCTTCCAGTTGACTCGACTCCCCGAGTTGTTCTACCAACTCGCCGTGTCCATGCTCCTCAAATCCTAAACAACCCCGACTCCACCCGTTGAGTCTAGCGAGAACTCGACGAGTTCTCCTTTATCTATCGCTTCAGGACTATCTTTAATCGACTCGCCGAGTTTTTCTACAACTCGCCGAGTCCATCTTCACTGGCTAAGGAAATTGCATTGGACTCACCGAGTTCCTCCTTGAACTCGTTGAGTACCATGATCTTCATGTCCCTCACGGGCACAGACTGGCTGAGTCCTTCTCTAACCCCACTCACTGATCCAACTCATAAACAGAAGGGTTTGGGTTTTGCGACCCAAACCGCCGAGTCCTCCTTGTGACAACTCTATTCTGTCGATTTCAGTCTATTCCAACACTTCCAACTCATAGATCTGGACTCCTTATGCTAGCATTGCACGTAAAGTTGCTAACTTTACGTGCATGCAAGGTGTTATGAGGCTATAACACCCTATTCTAAACTACAATGGAGGTCTAAGTCATGAAAGGAAGCCATAGTTGAGTAAAGCTTCACACTCAGAGCTTCTAGAGCTCAAAAATGCTCAGATCTAATCTCTATTCGTCCTCAAAGGCTCAATACTCAGGTTGGCCTTGGAAATGGTCCCAAAAGTGACAAGATACTAGCAAAGAAGGGGATCTAGATGATTAATAGCCAAGGTATGAGCTTCATACCTTCAAATGATCTGAGATGACACCCAAACTCTGGATCTACACTCTTTTCCTTGCTCCTTTCTCTTTCAACCTTCAAGATGCACTCAAAAGGGACATTAATCTTCTCACATAAGCTCAAGAATGAAGTTGGATGGCTAGGGTTTTGTCTCTGGACAATGGAGGCTACAAATGAAACCCTAGAAATGAGAATGAGATTCTTAAATAGGGTGCCAAGTCCCGAAATTAGGGTTTCCCAACCCAGACCAGACTCGCCGAGTCAGTCTCCCCGACTCGTCGAGTCGGTCACTTAATCCGTGACACGGGTCATGCTTTGACTCGTCGAGTTCCTCCTTGGACTTGACGAGTTGACTCGTTTGACTTAGGGCTTTTCTTTCCTTCCCTGGTCTTCCTGATTCTGGGTGTTACACCTGGCAACTCCTCTGGAAATACATATGCATACTCTCGTACCACCGGCACGCCACTCACCGTCGCCTCGCCCGTCTCCCGGGTATCCAAGACATAGGCGACATACCCTATGCACCCCTGCTGGAGGTAGTGTCTAGCCCTTGCTGCTGAACATAAAGTTGGTCCATGTTGTGGCCTCTCACCCTGAATCACCAGCTTTCCCCCATTGCGGGTCCTGACCCAGATCAACTATGGGGCGAAGTCGATCACCGCCCTATTGGGGCTCAACCAATCCATGCCTATAATACCTTGTTCCCCCACAACGGTATAGGAACCAAGTGTACCAAGTAGCGCTCCTCGAACAGAATTAAACCAGAATCCCTAAAAACATACGATGCTCGCAATGATCGGTCGTCCGCAATCTCGACCTCTAGAGGGTAATCTAACATGACCGAAGACTCAGGGAACCTCTTGCTAAGCGCAAGAGAGGAAAATGATCGGGTAGCACCCGAATCAAACAACACCTAGAGTGGGATACTGTTCACATGGAACGATCCCGTTACCACATCGGGTGCGGCGCGTGCCTCCACGGTTGTCAACTGAAAAGCCCGGCTCCTTACCACTAGAGTCTCTGACTTGACCTTCCGGCCATCCGTAACCCGCGTAGTCGCTGGAGTCGGCGCCACCACTAGCGCTGCTGTCAATCTAGGGCAGTTGGCCTTTTTACGGCCCCTCTGATTACAATGAAAACAAATCAGATCTGATGTCTGAACAGTGGGGGCAGGGGCAGTACAATCCCTGTCAAAGTGCCCCGTCTTGTCGCATTTGTAACAGCCTGATGATCCCGCTCTACAAGCTCCCTCATGCGGCCTGCCGCATTTCCTGAAGCGGCTCTGGCCCGGCTAGCCCTTCGATCTCATGTCGTATCCCTTGGGTTTCTTCCTCGAAGCCCTAGCAACCTACTCTGTCTCTGCCTTGCTCTTCCTGAGGTGCTCAAAATCAATCTCCCTCTTCCTCTCCCTGGAAATCATGGACTCTAGGGTCGGGCAGGATGAGTAGCTGACATGCTCTCGAATGTCAGCCCTCAACATGTCATGATAGCGGGTATTTCACATCTCTTCATCCCCTGCATACTGAGGTACCAACAAAGCCCTCTCTTGAAACTTGGCGGTGATCTCCGCCACTGTCTCCGTAGTTTGTCTCATATCTAGAAACTCCCAGGCCAACTGCTGAAGCTCCACGACTGGCGCAAACTCAACCCTGAACCTGATCACAAGTTCGACCAAGTCATAGCCTCGATGGCTGGGGTTCCAGTGAGTCACCAATTGACTCCCACCAATCCCTAGCTCTATCCCTCAAACAACCCGCAACAAAGCGGACCTTCGACCCCTCTGGGCAGAAGCTCGTCAGCTGCGCAAACTTGATGTCCGTGATCCGTCTCCTGGCAGCAATGGGGTCCTTTACAGACTTTTGGATTAGTGTCTAAGTCCATAACTATAATTGGTATGTACTTGACCCAATTTGGCATGGTCTATTTGGGTTGCATGGCATCAGAACAATTGGATAGACAAAATGAGAAAAAGGATACTTATGATTTATATTAATATATTATAACTTCTAATATATTAATATGAAATCATATTATTTAATTAGTATTGATCAAGAATTTATTTAGAGTTTATTTAGTGATCAAAAAGGAACTAATTAAATATGGACTTATATATATATATATATATATATATATATATATATATATATATATATATATATATATATATATATATATATATATATATATAGGATTGGCCAAGTTCATTTAGGTTGGGCTAAGCTTTCATGGATAGTCCATGGAGTGTTTAACCCATGGATCCTATGGAAATGAAAGGTCATGGGTATTAGGGTTTACATGAATGTAACCCTAATCCTCCACACTATATAAAAAGGTCCCTAGTTCATGAAATGAGCACCAGTGTGTGTACATAAAAGGGCAAAACCGACTTGGTGCAAGTATCCTTATTCTCAAGTTATTCCAAGGGTTCTTGGTGTTGTGTGAACCATTTGAGGTGTAACACTTGAGGCACTAGGCTCTTAAAGATTCAAGACTTCAAGCTCCATCAAAAGGTATGTCATTCTACTAGTTTCTTGTAGTATAGTTGCTTCATATTATGCTAGTTAGGATGAAACCTTGGAATATTGAATATTTGCATGTATAATAGAGAAAAACATAGATCCAAGGTTTAAAGGGTTGCATGTACACCATAGGAGTGTTAGAATGCTCAAAACCCATTACTTTTCCCCGTGAAAGTCTAGCACACCACTCCCCATGAAGTCCTTGAATGACAGTTTGCGCGTACCCGATTGGCTGGACGCCAAGTCTCTCCTGAATGTCCGGAGGCGATCCTCCATCAGCTCAATAATCCCCTCCTTGATCGACCCAAAAATGACCGGGGTCACATCAAGGATACCTCTTGTGATATCAGACGCGATGAAATCGCGTAGCCCGTCATCAACTTGCTTGGATACCGCACCCGCACCCGAGCCTGATCCCCATCCTGATCCAGACCCTGAACCTCCTGCTCCATGTCGCGTAATCGCCATACTGAAATAAACACAAAAACGATAGGTTCATACATACTCTCGAGAGGTCTCACACTCTCTCCAAGTTTCCTGATTCTATCTTAGCCCTTCTTGATTCGAGTATGGATCCTCTGCTTCCAGTAGTATGGGCCCATACTACCTTCGACATCTATCTGTACTTTCCTCAAGGATTGCTTCGACTTCACCAAGTCCCTTCTAATACTGCTTTCCTAAACTGATCTTATCCTAGGCTTGTCCTAGGGAACTCTCCGACCTACTCTCCACCATTAGCTGCACAAGGAGTCCCTACCATCTTTCCATATCTAGCTTGCGAATACTATTACATATCCGCTTACTAGTTAGTTAAAGCTAGCGGAAACCCCTATAATCACAAAGCAAGTAGTATTCGTGCATTGAGTAACCATTACCAAGCATAAGCTAATCAGGCTACAATATTGTTGACTAACCAATCCAAGCATATAGCTCAATAAACTCCGAAAACAGGCATATAAGGCTGCCTTCCTAGATCCTTAGCCCTAATCTAGCATGCAGTTCTCATAATCACATAACAGGTATACAAGGCATCCTCCCTAGATCCTTAGCCCTAGTCTAGCATGCAGTTCTCATAATCATATCATATAACATAAAATATCATGTATGGGTATCTTGGGGAAAACTTACTTGAGCTCGGCCGGTCACACACATCACACACCTTGTTCTTTCTCAAAACTCCTTATTTTTTTAAATTTTAGAAAACTATTTTTTTTGTAAAAATCCTTCAATCCCTCGGTTTAAGTCCAGACACCCCCGAATGTGTGCCTGAATCCCTCAAACCAAGGCTTTGATATAAACTTGTAACATCCCAAAATCGAGACCCAAATTTTTTTGTTTAATTACATTACTTATAAAAACAATTTACGGAAAACATCGTTGCTATCATTTCAAAACATCAAGTCATAAATCACCAGTCTTGAAAACCATATGGGTGCTGACCTACCCATGTCAAGCCATTCTAGGGTGCTGACCTACCCATGTCAGGCCATTTTAGGGTGCCTGCCTACCCTCCGGTCTATCTCACCCAGTCACGGGGACTATCTCATCCCTACTACTATCACAAAATAACATATCATAATCATGCTGTCAGACAAGTCTTGGGTGTCCGACCTACCCTTCGGTCCTAATGACCGAATTGGGGGACTATTCCCCTTCTACTACCACTATCCTTAGAACATATCATACCGGCACATAGAACGTATCAAGTGATAGCAAAACAGACAATTATCATAAAGAAAATAATATCAACTGTAATCCACTACTAGTGGGTCGGCCTTGGTGCCTTAGACCTACTTCTACTGGAAGGTAACTCACCTCGATGTCGTGTAGTGTCTGTATTGTCCTCGACATGAAAATAAACTCTTCTCAACTCTTCGATCCCTACACAACATGCTTTCTAAGTTACCATTTCATACTCATAACCATTGCAAGGGTTAATCAGGTCCAATTCAAAGTCAAAACCTTGGTGAAAGTCAACATCTGGTTGACCAGACTCGCCGAGTTGGTCCACAAAATCGCCGTGTTCCCACGTCCATAAAAAGCCATAATCGCGTCCCTACTCGTCGAGTCTAGCAAGAGCTCGATGAATTTGCCTTCAACAACACATTAGACTATCTTCAACCGACTCAAGGAGTTCGTCCTTGAACTTGTTGAGTTCATCTTCATCCATATAAAGGTGTTCAGTCTATGACTCGCCGAGTTCATCCTTGAACTTGTCGAGTCCGTCTTTATATGGTTGGGACATTGCCTTGAACTCACCGAGTTCCTCCTTGAACTCGTTGAGTCCTTTGTTCTTCAAGTCCATAACAAACCCCTAACAGGCTGAGTGTTCCTTCCACGCAACCAAAAACCATTTCCAAAAGACATTTGGTGGTAATGCGACCCAACTCGTCGAGTAACCTAAGCGACTCGCCAAGTCCTTCTTTGTCCAAAACTATTCAGTCGATTATAATGGGTCTTTATGCATCCAAACCATAGATCTGACCTCCCAGGGTCCATTTTATACGTAAAGTTACGAACTTGATGTCCATGCATGGGATCTTTGGCTTAAAAAGCCATAAAAAGAGGTATATAAGAAGCATGGGTCTCCCATGGCCATAAAGTTGGCACCTTTATGCCATGGGAACCCTCAATGGTTCCACATCTGAAGTGCAACTCCAGATATACACGCAAATCCGAGTATGGCCTCTTTAAAGCTTAGAAAAGGTAGAAAATAGCCCCAAATCAAAGATCTAAGAAATGAATAGCCAAGATATCAGCTTTATACCTCAAATGAGCAGGAAATGTGCCAATACTTCTGGATCTACTTGCTCTCTCTTGATCTCCCAAGTTTCTTTCTCCTCTTCCAACTTCAAGTACACACAAAAAGGCACCAAAAGCTCAAGAACATTCAAATAAGGCTTAGGGTTCCGAGTTAGGGTTTTCACTAGGTTAGGAAGAACAATGGAGGTTGTTTTGAGCGTTATAAATTGTTTAAATAGGGTGCGAACCCTAAATATTAGGGTTTTATCCAGACAGTCCTACTCGTCGAGTCGGTCTCTCGACTCGTCGAGTAGGTCATTTATCTTGCCGATCCAAAGTCGAGTCTACTCGACAAGTTGGGCCTCCAACTCGCCAAGTCCTAGAGTAAAACACGAGTTTACTTGAATTAAAATATGTACCAGGAACCGAGTGTTACATCATTGTTGATAAATTAGTCAATACGAACAATTAAGACCTTTGTTGGTGATGTGATGTTCATATAAGCATCCTTAAAGTTTATGCAACATCTAAATGTATTAATGAATAATTCATGAAGGGAATAAGACATAAATGAGTATTAGTAATGTTAAAACACCTATTTAGACAATTAAGCTCTTTCATAAATAACATAATAAAGATGAAAAAGTAGGATGCACTAAATGGTATTTTTGTCACAAAATGTAAATGCACCACAATTGCATGGGCCAAATAACATTATATAGGATCATTACACGGTCATGTAACACCAAGGAAAATATTACATGGGTCATGTAATCTTCTTTAAGGTAAAAATTCTATCTTGAGTTCGGCTTACCCGTTTTGCTTTATGTTTCTTCTGGCATGCTCATATAGGCGTAAGAAGATCTTTAAAGTATAAAAATGAGTTGTAAGAAGTCCTAGCGGTATCTTGGTAAAAAATTTAACTAAAGTTTGGTATTGTATTTAGGTGATTGTTGAGGTGAAGTGAAGAGGAATCAATCAAGAGTCAAGGTGAGTAGTATCAAATACATGTTACATAAAAACAAGATTATGGTGTTTTGTATTTTTTAAAGTAGAATGATTTAAAAAAATTTCATTATTACTTTCTATGTATTGAAATGTATGCTCATCTACTTGTGCATTTCATGAAAATGATTTCGTAAATGCATTTAACCAAGAGAGAATAGTTAAGATGTTTTGAAATGAGTTTTAACATGAATGTGAGTGGGTGTAGTTACATTTTTCATTTCATTTGTAACACAACGAATTTTTCAAAGTAAAAAATGTTATAATTATAAAATCATTTTTGGGATTAACTCATATTTAACAAAAACCCGGTCCCACAAAAACCAATTATAATTAAAAAATTAGGTGTTTCCATTAAGCATCATACAAACCATATCAAGCAAATACAATTTACATAAATATCATTAATAAGAAACTTCATAGGCTCCAATCCATTCACTATCTCTTAACTATTAACTTCCACCTATAATCTTTTATCATTGAGTGTAAACTAAAACACATGAAATTACCAAGAGATACATAAGACAATAATGTCTCGTGAGATATATGAGTTTGTGACACAAACATTTATCAAATTTCTAACATAAACATTTCCTTAAGCAAAACATATTTTAAAAGACATTTTTCCATATTCCATTCCCTTTTAGAATTAAGGGATAATTTTGGTATTAAACCGTTTCCAATTTTATACTTAGGGTCTAACAATACCCCTAATTTTATCCTTTATATCTCATCACGGGGATATCTAGCTCAAACGATATATTCTTGTCATTAGTTTCCATGCTTTACATATTCCATATAGTAGTATCTAAAATACTCATTTAAAAAATAAAGCACCTTCATTTCAAAATATTTCAAACTCATTATCATGTTCACTAAAACACATTTTGCCATGTACCACTAAGTGAAAAAAAAGCCAACACCTACTCACCTAAGTCACCAATGTAGATTGCTAATCCTTTCACTTTCAATTCCACATGCAAACACCTCTTAGACACCACCTATGCAATCTAAATGAAGGTCAAAAATATGACCAAAATATCATTAAGGGTCATAAAAATTATAAACCCTTCTAAACATCATTTTAAACCATTCTTAACTAATACAATTGGAATATGGTAAAATAGATGAGCCAAACTCAAGTTATAGAAGCGAGTGGCAAAATAATTCATTCTCAGAAGGGAATATGATCGTGTTTCTCTATCCCTTGAGAAAACACAAACATGTTTTCATGAATACACTCTCCTATTTTGTTTTTTTTTCTCAAAATGGCACTTTAGTTTGCATAGTTTTTGAAACCCATTTTGAATTCACTTTCTATCATTTGTATAGGTTCTCACACGTGATTAGGAGATGTTTTATCATCCAGAACACCCCACTTAAATCCTTAAGTGCTTATTGGAACCTTTAAGAACATAATGATATTTAAGTTTTAAATGGAGAGTTAGCTAGTCTATTTTGAAATTTGACATTTTAAAACTCATATAGTTTGTTCCCAACTTATTTAACAATCATATGAATGTTGTTAAGTACATAAAACTACAATCAATCCCATTGTAACTGCTTAATTTAACTATGGAATCCTCAGTTCCCCCATTAAACTCTAAGTGCTTATAAACACTCAATTGAAAGGGTTAAAAGCCCAAGTTGTTCAATAACACTCTTCAACTAATATGAATTATTCCCAAATCATTTAATACATTATTGGGTGTTGTCAATTTCTTAATATCTTACACATTCCTATTTTAATCACTTAATGCAACATGGGGTTGTCAATTTCATTGCATATTTGCTAAATTCCTAAATTGCAGTTTTGGCTAGAATCCCATGGATTAACCAAGTAATGAAATGACAATTTGTGTTTTAGCATTCTAATTATCCAAGGAGTATCTGTCCATGTTTATGGAGTTCATTTATTCGCTAAATACCAAGTCTAACAAGGTTTGTATGGATTTTAACCATATTTCCCAAAAATCAATACAAATCATTGTTTATACTTGATTCTACCATTATGGATGAATTTGAGCATTCTAGTTGGATTTGTTGCTATCAAATATTATATAAATCATAGAATCCAATCCAGTTTCATCATCAATTGGAATATCCCCAATTTGGGTTTTCTAGGGTTCATGTGGGTTGTCACCTAAATCATCAAATCCACCAACATAGTGATTGGAATGATCAAAACTAATCAAGGGAAGTGAGAAACGAAAAACCCAACTATTAAAAGAAGCTAATTTTGACTTTTGGGTTTTCTACAAACCTTGAATTCAAAATTTAGAGGTAGAAGAGAAGAGATTATACCTAGCAAGTTTTTAGTTCCTCTATCCTTTGCTTGGATGCACACATCTTGTCATGGATCAAACCTTAGATTTAAAAATGAAAGAAAATCACCATAAGAGAGGTCCTTATCTCCCCCTTCCATTTTTTTATAAATGAAGGGAAATAGATGCATCTTATTTACCCAAAAGTTTCATGTTTGGTCCCTTTAGTTTATATCTTTTGTCAAATTTACCATTACTTCATTTATTTTCACATTTGCCTAAAAGGTTGACATGACAAGTCATCCTCCATCCATTATATAGCTTTGGTAGTCCTTTCCATTAGACCGTAGTCTGAGTCCAAAAACACTCTCGAAATTTCCATTAGAGGTGTAGAAGTGCCACAATGGGTCGAAATGGTTTATGCAATCAGGTAAAATCAATGTTATACCGGTTAGGTTTCTTAAAACAACCAGATCTTTTACATACAAACTTCGTTTTAGACGTTTTTTATATTTTCGGACTGAGGTGAGCATATACTATGGAGCTATAGTATTTGTTTCGCTTTCAAACGTTTAATACAAATTTTCAGTTTTTCAGATGTATTAATTAGGGTTATGGTTTTTACTTTAAGATTCGTTCGAGATTTGTAGCACTTGGAGTAAAATACTATCTCATATGCCTCGCGGTGAAACGACTAATTACAGATTTAGACCTAATTTTCAGGATATAATAATGTCTAATTGCGTTTATCTGAATATATTTGACACCCTCAAAAATAATCTAAATAGCATAAAATCCTTTTGGAAACAAATATGAAGATTTCCTAATAATGTATAATATATTTTTTGTAGAATTGTCGCTACTTCCGTGAAACTTGTGTAATTTGTGACAGTCTATTAAGTATTATGTAAACCTGGAATTTGGTGAGGAAATATTCTACAGGTTTTCATCAAATTATTATCAGTGACATGCTAAACTATTTGTCCTAAAAACCATTGAACATATTTTAATGCGAATAACTACAAAAATCAACCACCGTTTGTTTCTACGGAAGGAACATGAGGAAGCCAACAACTAATGCAGCCCCAACTCACTTAATTTGCAAAAAATGGCCCACAACTAAAAGGAAACTTCATGCATGGTAACGAGTACTCTATCTTCTTTTTAATTTGATCTTTCTATTTTTTCTCTTTCCCCTCTATATATATATCCAACCCCATTCGTCTAGTTCTCAAACTCAAACACCACCTTCATTCAACCTCCATTTCTCTAAGTAAGCTCAATAAACATGGAGGTTGCATTGAACAACAGCCAAAAGTTCTTATCCAAGATTGCAACCAACGATGGCCACGGTGAAAATTCCCCGTATTTTGATGGCTGGAAGGCGTACGACACCAATCCTTACCACCCTCAAAACAACCCCACCGGTGTTATCCAGATGGGTCTTGCCGAGAACCAGCTTTGCTTTGATTTGATTCAAGAATGGATCGAGAAACACCCTGAAGCCTCTATATGCACACCTGAAGGAGGTTTTGATTTCAGGGAAATTGCCATTTTTCAAGATTATCATGGCTTGCCCAAGTTCAGAATGGCAATTGCTAATTTCATGAGCCGAGTTAGAGGAAGCCGTGTTAGGTTTGACCCTAATCGGATTGTGATGAGCGGTGGAGCCACTGGAGCTCATGAGACTGTGGCGTTTTGCTTAGCTAACCCTGGTGAAGCCTTCTTGGTGCCCACCCCTTATTATCCAGGGTATGCATATATACACTCCTTTCACCTTTTTTACCATCGTTTTGTGATAATTGAGTTTTATCATCTAATCGTTATACTTGTTATAATTTAATTAAAGAAAAAGCTATATATAGTATCGCCTAATGATTAATGATCCTAGAAATTTCAAGTGTTATATTCTAATGAAAATTACGATAACCTTAGTTGAAGATCATATAGTATATCATATTCTAGCTAGTGTTTTGAGGAAAAAAGCAATTATTGTGCAATGAAACCAAAATATTTACTCTTTCTAGTGTTTGGAATTTTACATATTTATGTAATCTATAAAGGGTTTCATCCACTATTTTAATTAGTGAAATTTTCACTCTCCATTTATTCATGCTTATTTAGTAATCTGCTGGGAGATTAAACCATTTAATAACAATTATCAAATATGTAAATTGTCAAAACATGATTTATAAACAATATGATACATGGTTTAACTTTTTTTAATTTTTTTTTTCCGTGTATCACAAAACAATAGTTGCAGTTAAAAAATAAACGAAAAAGTCAAGCATGTAACTTTCAGTTCCAACTTAAAATTAAACATGTAACTTTCAGTTCCAAATTAAATTAATATGTATTTATTTTGTGGACCAAGTACTTCATAAGAAATTTAATAGTTTTAAACATAAGTCAACTCTTGAGCGTTTCAGTTTATCTTTTTATATGATTTATGGTTAATAAATTCTTTTTTGGGTATCTAAAATGACATTTTTAATATTTATATTTAAAAAATACAGAAGTAAACTTTAACCTTTTGATTGTTACGTACATCCTATTTTAATAATTTTAATAATAATAATATATATTTACCGAGCATCATGTATTCATTTTTGTAGATTTGACCGTGACTTAAGATGGAGGACTGGAGTCGAGCTTTTACCTGTTGTTTGTGGAAGCTGGAACAACTTTAAGGTCAGCCTTGCTGCCCTTGAGGAAGCTTATGAAAAAGCGAAAGAGTCGAACATCAAGGTCAAAGGATTACTCATAACCAACCCATCCAACCCTTTGGGCACTTTCTTCGATAAGGAAACCCTAAAAACACTTGTCACTTTTGTTAATGACAAAAACATCCATCTCATCTGTGACGAAATCTATGCTGGCACAGTGACCAAAGACAACGAATTCATCAGCATAGCCGAGATCCTTGAAGAATCCCCCACAATCTGTAATCATGATCTCATTCACATCGTTTATAGTCTCTCAAAAGACATGGGATTCCCTGGATTCAGAGTTGGAATCATCTACTCCTACAATGATACTGTCGTGAGTATTGCACGTAAAATGTCGAGCTTTGGCCTTGTCTCGACTCAAACCCAACACATGATCGCTTCAATGCTATCAGACGATGATTTCGTTGAGAATTTCATTAATGAAAGCAGGAATAGGCTTGCCAACAGGCACGATCTGTTCACCCGGGAGCTAGCGCAAGTTGGGATAAGCAGCTTGAAGAGCAATGCCGGACTTTTCTTCTGGATGGACTTGCGTCGTTTCTTAAAGGACGCAACTTTTGAGTCTGAAATGACGTTCTGGCGTATCATAATAAACGAAATCAAACTCAATGTCTCACCTGGCTCGTCTTTCCATTGCTCTGAGCCAGGCTGGTTTCGTGTGTGTTTTGCAAACATGGATGATGAGACTGTTACAATTGCTGTACGTAGAATCAAATCGTTTGTGCTCAAAAACAAGTTGTTCGAGATTAAGACCAAGAGCAAGAAACAGTGTTGGCAAAACAACCTTCACCTCAAGTTATCTTCACGTAGGCTGGAAGATATCATGTCACCTCAATATTCCCCACTCAACTCTCCTCTGGTCCGAGCACAAACTTAGGGGAACGAACAGTACTCTTTTCATGCATGGCGTACAAGAACTGTAGCAACGTTTTGCTGGTATTTCCTGTAAGAAGAGGGTGAGTAGTGGGTATTGCATGTGTATCAACATTATCACCGTGTGATGTTATTTGTATTTTTATGCTAACTTGTAATCACAGTTTGATGCATATTATTTTAAATAAAATTTTGGTGAATTCAATTAATTTTGAATGGAAATACTGCAAAAATCTTTTATTATTTCATGTTGGAGCCTTATGAGAAACTTTATATAACTTCCCAATATATACACTTAAAAACAGTGATTTTATCACCACTTCAACCACGTGTTAAAAACAAATTATAGTCATATTGTCCTGTCACATATTAGTCAGTTTTATTGACACAAAAATGAGCCCAATATTTGACAAAAAAACAATAAATATGATGAAATTTTGTGACAGAAGCATCGAGGGATATTCATTGCTAAATTTTATGAAAAGATGCATCGCTAATCGGCAATCGCTCATATAGTTATTTTGCAATGGAATATTTTTCTTGCCGATCCAACTTACATATATTGTTAAACTATATTATCACAAAACATATTTCATCTTGTTGATGTTCTTAACCCTAAGGTCCATATACATCCATATGGAACAATTTTAGTGTTCTTTGGATTGAGGAATCCACAATCATCTTGTTTGGTGGTCTCTTACATGTTCCTAATTCAAAGCATAAAGAGTATCATCGATGAAGAATTTATAAATAGAAGTTCATTGATAGGTTCTTGACCCACCAATGTTAAAATTGTGTTTCAAGAATCTTCTATGCACTGCCAATTGGGAATAACCCAATTGGTAGAGACATAACCTCTTAGTTTCAATTGGGAATAGCCTTAGTTTGGGTTAAATCCTTGGTGCTTACAAGAATTGAAATATTAACATTAATCTTTTAACAAGTCAAGCTGCCTTAAAAAATAGTCTTCTATGCACTCAAGCAGATGGATAAGGCCATAGACAAAACATAAATATTAGGTTTACCCACAATAATATCAATGTACAGTAGATACATGTTACCATTTCTTTCTTGTGTAACCAACACTTTTAATTAATATCCTGATATGACTCTTGTATTTATAAAGCTCTCTTGTATATATGTCTACTGATAATTAAAAAAATGAAAAATAAAAAAAAAAATAAAACAAAATAAAAGGAAAAGTACACTACAAGAAATATATCCTTTAGCAGCGACACTATTAGCGGCGACTATTGGCTTTATCGGCGACTCTAGCTAGAGTCGCCGGTAAAGCCAATAGTCGCCGCTAATAGTGTCGCCGCTAAAGGGTTGACACCCGAATCCGCACTTTCCCCCTACATTGCATCTCAACCGTTCGATGAGATAGCCAATCCAACGGGTGGGGTGCCTTATTCGGTCTAACCTAATACCGGCGACACGCATGTCGCCGCTAAAACTCTAAAAAAGTCGCCGCTAATTGTTTGCTAAAAATGTCGCGGTACCCTTCCCTCCAGTTTGTCGCCGCTATTAACAATTGTCGCCGGTATTGATCCTCGCGTCGCCGCTAAACGTGTCGCCGGTATTGATCATCGCGTCGCCGCTAAACGTGTTGCCGCTATTGATGATCGCAGATAAAATAAAAAACGCACGCAGATTACAGTTCCTCTTCATTTCCCTTTCTGTTTGCTTCGAGTTCCTTCACCATTTTCCGATTTCTTCTTCAATCAGCTTCTTTCAAGCAAATTTCTCCCCTCATTGTTCCAAGCAAGTGTCCCTAGGTGTGGTTAAAGCGTTGGGATCAATTTCTACCTCCATTTCTTGAAGAAAGGTAAGTTTTATTTTGATGATTTCATTTTTGTGTTGTATGAATGATAATAAATTGCTCATGTTCTTTATTTTTGGTGGTGTTGTTTTGGATTAGAAGCATTGTTCCAAGCAAGTGGTTAAAGCTTTGGGATCAATTTGTGGGTACCTCCATTTGTTGAAGAAAGGTAAGTTTTTTTTATTTTTATGATTTCTTTTTTATTTTGTATGAATTTTGATTTGTAGCTTTATGTAGTGATTGAATGATAATAAATTGTTCATATTTTTGTTTTTGGTGGTATTGTTTTGGATTAGAAGCAAGTTATTCAATTTTTTGTTTGTGGTTATTTAATTGCAATTAGTTGTATAGCTTCAAGTTGTATTTATATGTGAAATTATGTGATAATTGTCATATGTGAAAATTGGATTGTATATTTTGTATTTGTTTGAATATATGTGAATTTGGTATATATATTCCAATGTATGTGTGTTTGATGTATATGTGGTATATTAGTAGAAGTTATATGTATTTGTTATAAGTAGAATGTTATTGTGTGTATGTGAATGTATGTTTGTTGTAAATGTGATATATGATTGTGAAACTTTTGTATTTGGTATAAATAGGATGTTATTATGTATATATGTGAAATTATGTGTATTTGGTTTAAATAGGATGTTATTTTGTGTGTATTTGTATTTGATGTATATGTGGTATATGTATGTAAAAGTATGTGAATTTCACCTTCTTATGTATTATGTAAAACTATGTGGTTTTGGTATAAGTAGGATGCTATAATTGAAATAAAAAAAAATACATTATTTTTATAAATTGAAAAAAAAACACAAAAAAAAACTATAAAATTGTTTAAAAACTTAAATACAAAAACTAGAAAGCTTCTAGTTTTTACCCAAGCTAACTCTAAATTAATTAACCAATAAGTTATATAGTTAACTTATAATTGGAAAAAAAACACAAAAATAATTATAAAATTCTTTAAAAACTTATATATATTTTAATCTCGACGGTAAAAAAAACAACACAACAACATAATACGTATGTAAAAATATGTGGTTTTTTTATAAGTAGGATGCTATAATTTTAAAAAAAAAAATACATTATTTTTATAAATTGAAAAAAAAAACACAAAAAAAAAATATAAAATTGTTTAAAAACTTAGCTTCTAGTTTTTACCCAAACTAACTCCAAATTAATTAACCAATAAGTTATATAGTTAACTTATAATTGGAAAAAAAAACACAAAAAAAATTATAAAAATCTTTAAAAACTTATATACATTTTAATCTTGACGGTAAAAAAAAACAACACAACAACATAATACGTATGTAAAAGTATGTGGTTTTCTTATAAGTAGGATGCTATAATTGAAAAAAAATACATTATTTTTATAATTTGAAAAAAAAAAACACAAAAAAAAAAACTATAAAATTGTTTAAAAACTTATATACAAAAACTCTACAGTTGAAACACAACATAGATGTCATGCATGTCCAGAAAAATGTGGACGAGAGTTTGTTAGGTACTCTCCTAATGAACGATAAAAGCAAAGACACATCAAATGCACGAGAGGACTTGAGAATTCTAAACATTCGGAGAAATGAATGGTTGCAAAAAAATGGTGACAAGTTTCATAGACCCCAGGCAAGATACTCTTTCACGAAATCTAGCCGACAACTCTTTTGTCAATTTATAAAAGAGGTTAAGCTGCCAGATGGGTTTGGTTCTAACATTAGTAAGAAAGTGAACGATACCAATACTAACATTATTGGGTTGAAATCGCATGACCACCACATTCTTATTCAACGTTTGATACCGATTGGAGTAAGAGGGTTGTTAGACAAAGATACTTATACACCTATTGTAGACCTTTGTACGTTTTTCAAGCAACTTTGTTCCAGAACATTGAAGGTGGAGGATATGAGGAAAGCAAAAGTAGACATTATTGCAATCTTGTGCAAGTTAGAATTGATTTATCCTCCGGCGTTTTTTGACATTATGGTTCATTTACTTTTGCATTTACCTGATGAAGCAATTGCTGGAGGCCCGGTTTGTATGAGATGGATGTTTCCATTCGAGAGATATATGAAAAAACTAAAAAACTATGTCAGAAACAAGGCGAAGCCAGAAGGTTCTATAGCTGAGGGTTATGTTGCTGAAGAAGCTTTATCATTTTGTTCAATGTACCTTCGAGATGTAAAGAATCGTCCGGAAAGAAATGTAGATATTGTCATTGAAAAAACAAAGTTTTGGATGTTTGAGTCTAAATGTCGACCGACCAGCACAACTCAAATCAAAACTCTTAATTTAACGGAAATGCATAACATGGAATGGTTTGTATTGAATAGCTGTGAAGAAGTCAGACAGTATATCAAGTAATTAATCTTATCTCTAACTTTCATTCTTAATTTTTTATTTTATCTTTTTAAATCTATATCTTTTGGTCACCAACATAGGAAATTCAAATCTGAGCATCCCCAAAGTGATGAAAAGAGAGAATTTCGTAATTGGTTTCGTGAAAAGGTAATATAAATTAATAAACAAATTTGTTTCATTGATCTAACGAATACATAATACATATTAATTTATAATTGTTAGGTTCATCAAATGAAAATAGAAAAATCTCCAGAATTCCACGAAGAGTTGTCGGTTCTTGCAATGGGCCCGCAAATGAATGCCTATTCTTACACCGCATGCAAAGTCAATGGTGTTAGGTTTATGGTACTTAGTCGTGACACACAACGTACAACACAAAACTCTGGGGTTTTAGCGGTGGGTGAGAAAGGTGAGAAGTATTATGGCCAGTTAGAAGAGATTATAGAGTTGAGGTATACACATGATTATTCAACTGTACTATTTCGTTGCAAGTGGTTTGATACTCGAACAGGAGTTATTTCTAGTGATAGTTTCACCAGTATCGACACACGACGCGAAGCATACAAAGATGATCAACTCATATATGCGTCACAAGCCAAACAAGTGTTCTACATCAGAGAGCCAAACAATAACCATCGGTGTGTTGTCGAGCATGTTAATCATCGAAGTATTTGGGATCTACCATCGAACGATGACCTTGTTCAAAATGTTGACAATGTCTCACACGAAAATGTAGACGATGTCGATGTACTTCAAAATATCTCTTCATCCGATGCTCCGCTTTTTATCGATTTCAGCATGTACTTTCAAAACATTCCTAGAGTCAGTGTTGATGTAGAAAGTGCATCTGAAGTTCCTCCGCCAACTGGTAGAGTCAATGATGTTTCTGATTGCGATACTGATTACGATGACACCGATTCTGACTATGATACCGAAGAAGACACTGAAGGATATGAGGAAGATTCTGATTAGAATAGTTCTTATGTAATATGTATTTGTAATATGTGTTTGTAATATGAACTGTATTTGGATTTCTAGTTTAAATGGAAATGTTTATTCCTATCTAAATGTTTATTCCTATCTAAATGTTTATTTCTATGTAATGTGTATCTATAATAAAAATTGTATTTGTATATCTTATAATTTTTCAGGAAATGATGAGAGTGTGGCTGTTGTTTATGTTTACCATGGCTGCTGTCATGGGTCGTGGACATGGGGGAGACGGAGCTGAGGACCCACCTTTCCCAGGTGGTAGAGGTCCTGGCCAGCACGAGCTGGACGGTAAGTCTTATCATGAATTTTTATTTACTATTTTTGTTCAATTATCATAAATTAAATGTCGTTTCTAATAATTTTTAATTACATTTGTAGTTGAGGGACGTGCCCGAAGGAAAGCTCGAGGAAAAGCAAAAAATATAAAGCTTGAAAAAGCAATCTTGCAGAACCAGGGGAAACCAATACCCATGCAATTTGATAGGGATATCACATTTAATCCCGTAGGAGAGGCGGGAGACATGTTTTCCCGAGAAGTTGGGAAAACAATGTGGCAGATGGTCCCTTTCGACAAATGGAGTTGGAAAAGAGTTTCCCCTGATATAAAGGACACTGTATTACAACATTTAGCGGTAATTATTTATTTAAATATATTTTATAGGTTTAACTATAATTGTTTCTTGGTTAACTTTTTTTTTTTATTGTAGACAAAGTTTGATCTCAATCAAATGTACCAGGATGCACAAGCTACTTTATTGACAGAGAGTTTTCAAGCAGCCTTGTTAAGAGGTTTTCGAGAGCGTAAAGCCGACGCTAAAGAATATTTCAAGATGGTCGGAGGGTATGAAGATATCCCGAGAGCATTGGCAAATCCTCCGGATGGTATGCTTGTTGATAACTGGGAGAAGACCGTTGAGTATTTTCAAACTGACGAACACAAAATTGCTTCAGAAAGGAACAAAAAAATCCGTGAAAAGCAAACAATTGTGAATCGTGGGGGTTCGAGCTCGTATAGCAGTACTTGCTATAAGAAGGTACCGTACGATACATGTAATTATTTATTTAAAATATAATCTAATTTTTAAACTTAAACAGAACCTTAAGAGAGTGGAAACGTTTCGCAAAGCTCATACCGATAAGAATGGTGTATTTGTTACTGCTGAATCAGAACAACAATATGTAAGTATTTAATTATAATTTTATCATATATTTAAATGTTTATTTATACTTAATTGTTACTCACTTTTGGGAGTTACAGAATCGGTTAGTTGAAGAGCTGCTAGAACAAACTCAAGGTGAAAGTGAGTTTACGCCAACTCAAGAAAGAGCTACGTTCGAGAAAGTATTAGGAGAGCGACGTGGCCACATTAGAGGCATTGGCCGCAAACCTTCTGGTCTCCCGACGATTCCACAGCCTTCGCAACCATCACAACCACCATCACAACCATCACAGGTAAAATAGCAATCTACTTTAGCATCGTAAAATGCATGTTGATTTGGTAGTTTGGTGATTATTTGCTAAAAAGTTTGGTAATTTGGTTTTCTATCTTACTTTAAAAATAACAATGTATTTTGATAGTTTTTGTTTATGTTTGACAATCTAACTTATAAGTTTATATATATTGTTATTAATTATGTAGTTGAAAAATCTTCGTGCAATGCTCGCCGACCCGGCATGTAGGGATGAGCTTTATTCGTTTTTTCAATCCCAAAATAATCAAGGGAACGATGGGAACGACGATGAGGGTATGTAAGAATGGGTCTTATTTGCATATGTTGTCTCGTTTTGCTACTTGGTAGATTGTAAAAATTTTGTTGTTTTGCTACTCGGATAGTATGACTTTTGATATTTAATTGTATTTTGGATATTTGTTTGACACTATTATGTTTGATATTTAATAGGATGTTTGTTTTGTAATTAGCGTCGACACTATTGGTTTTGATATTTAATCGAATATTGTTATTACCGGCGACACTTTTACCTGCGATATTATCACCGGCAACGAAAATCATTTTTTTAAAAAAAAAAACTGAAAAACAATTACCGGCGACGCTTTTACCGGCGACAGAGCTCATTACCGGCGACACTTTTGCTGGCGACACTTTTACCGGCGACAAATGTCATTCCCGGCGACAACATTA
Organism: Lactuca sativa; assembly: GCF_002870075.4. Classification (NCBI taxonomy): domain Eukaryota; kingdom Viridiplantae; phylum Streptophyta; class Magnoliopsida; order Asterales; family Asteraceae; genus Lactuca; species Lactuca sativa. The sequence goes on from NC_056628.2 coordinate 7,400,839, forward strand.
TTAGCGGCGACAATACTCATTAGCGGCGACATACTAATAGCGGCGACTATTATCATTAGCGGCGACAAACTGATCAATAGCGACGAGGCAGTAGCGGCGACTTATTACCGGCGACGCGTCGCCGCTATTATCATTACCGGCGACTTTCGGGACTTTTACCGGCGACTTTTGTCGCCGGTAATGGCCTTTTTCCTTGTGGTGTATACAAGATACATATGCTTATTGGGCAACATATATACCACAATTAGGTAAACAAGAAAAAAAAAACCAAGACGTTAATCATCAAAAGTTAATGATTTAACTAGAAATAAAATGTGTTTTGTTACAGAAAATAGTTACGGAAAATTTCCGTAGATAATTACGTACACAATCCCTACAAATTACATACGGAATGAAATGCTCTAATTTAATAACGTGATAGCTAAGGAATAATGACGGAAGTGAATCCGTAATTATTCTGTAGGTAATTACCTATGGAATAGCTATAAATTAGGGACGAAAGTAAATCTGTAGGTAGTTAGCTACAGAATACCAATGGATTTATTAATTTCCATTATTATTATTATTATTATTATTATTATTATTATTATTATTATTATTATTATTATTATTATTATTATTATTCGTCTTAAAACTATTTTTTTGGATTGTTTTTTTTTTTTACATATTTAAGACACGAACAATTAAAAATCATACTAATAACAATATTTATAAACATAATGATAATATATAATAATGATAACGAATATGTTTAACACACAAACGATTAAACAAAAAAAAGCTATGTTTTAACATATCAATAAGGTGAAATAATCTACGTTTAATGTATACAAAATGAAAAATGATGATAATAAAGCGAAATATATACATTTGCATGAGTACGCATGTATATATATATATATATATATATATATATATGTGTGTGTGTGTGTGTGTGTGTATGTACATACGTACGTGTATGTGAGTGCGTGTGTTTATATATATATATATATATATATATATATATATATATATATATATATATATATATATATATATATATATATATATATATATATATATATATACACACACATACTAGCCGTTTACCCGTGCCAAGCGACATATGCGACTAATATATTTCGGAAATTAGTTTCAAACGACAATTAGTGTTTTTGATTGAAATAGAAATTACATCAATGGTCCTTGTTTTAAAGTACATTGCTATAGATATGAATATTATTTTATTTTTCACAAAAGAACAAATTCACATACATGCATACGTAGTGACAGAAGTGGTACTGATTCAAAAATAAATTTACATAAATGATCATTTTTGAAAGTATGTTGTTATAATTCATAATTGTTTTTAACAAAATAAAGTTATATAGACACACAAATAAACATACAAATATACACAATAACACACTGTTACACACAAACAATCATACACACACAGTTTGTGTTAACATTTTCACAAAAACAACAGAAATGGTCCCCTTGTGAATTTTTTTACATAAATGATCCCTATTTTAATGTGCATTGTTATAAATATAAATATTATTTTATTTTTCACAAAATAATCATAAATTCACATACCCACATACGATATAAATGGTACCAATTAAATAGAAATTACATAAATGATCCTTTTTGAAAGAAATAGTACGCATTGGAATAACCTCGCTCTTTTTCTGTAAATTTATGTTATTTTATAAATAACTATAACTTTGTTAAATATGTTTAAAAAACTATTCTATTGAGTTTGGGAAAAATTTATCAACATATGTAGCAAATGCCAAATGGTTTCAAAATTCAAGAGACTGGTAAAGTGACTTTACTTGAAAATTTAGTCAAATTTGTGTTTATTACATTGGCTCCTAATTGCTCTCCATATACAATAATGTAACTCAATTTCCCATGATAATAAAAGGCGTGTTACACTCCTTTAAGTCTTGCAAAAGTTATGCCAATACACAAAAGCTACAAAAAGATAAAGAGAATTCAAATTTTCCATTAGACACCATATGACACTATTTAATATTTTACAAATGATAATTGCAAAATTTTGAAATCTTTTTAGGAACATAATGTAGTGGTGTTGATTTTGAGGACATGTGCGGAATTAGAAAGATCTAGTGATTCATCATACAAATTCAAAAACACAATGAGTAAATAAATCTTTGTAAGCTCTTATTAGATCTAGAAAGATTATACAAAAGGGTTTGTATACAAATTCTCTCTCTAGTCTAACACTTCAAATGGGCTCTTGCATTCTTACATAATGGGAGTCACTCACTTCCTATTTATAGGAAAAGACTCAACCCTTTTACACATACAAAGAGGAAAGCCTAAACACATTACATCCAAGCATGACTTTGCACCCTAACATTCTCCCCCTCAAAGTTAGGATTGGATGTCCGGCTTTAATCTCCAACGAACTAGCGCGATTAAGACCAAACTCCCCCTCGAAGTAACACCGGTCTTCAAATCTGCAAATGAATATTTGACAAACCTGAGAAGCTTCGAATATCCATCATTCTCCCCCTTTTTATAATCAAAAAATGATTATAAAACCCACTAAGGATGAGAAGCGCCCGAGGAATAATCTTTACAATACTCCCCCTTGATGTGTACCAAAAATGAATCACCAAAAATCTTGCACGGAAAAACAATCACGAGAAAGCCACAAAAAATTCCAATTTATGAAATTTTTTGACTTTTTGGGTGAAAGTTGCAAGATTTTTCAAAATCCGGGTAGATATTGTCACTTTCTGAAACTTGCAGGGACCCGTTGCGCCAAAAACAGTCAAATATGCGAAACACTAGCCCATTTGCGAAACCGGGCATAAAGTGTAAATTCGCACAAACTGTAGGGACCAAAACTAAAAATTCTGCATTTTTCAGCTTTTATTGCCATTTTGCAAAGTTGGGTATAAACTGTCAAAAATGCGAAACTACAGGTACTCGTTTTGACAATTTCTGTATGTTCTTCAAACTTGCGAAGTTGGGCTACTTGTGTTATTTCTTGAAAAGAGCAGGGACCAAATGCGAACATATTTGTTTTCTTCTTCATTGAACCATTAACAGGGAATGTTTCGCATTTTCATTCCCACACCCTTCGCATCCCTTCGCATGTTCCACCCAATTAATCAAATGAACCAAATGCCAATGAACAACTTCCAGATATGCGAACCATGGATAAGAAAATACTTCGCATCTTAACTCCAAAATTGAACAAAATGCGAACTCATGTGATCTCTGTAACCAACTAAACAAATATGCGAACTCGTCTTTGATCTCATATGCGAACTCAAAATTGAGACCCAGATGCAAAGTGAACCAACCATTGCAGATGCAATTTCAAATGCGATCCCAAAAAAAAAACAGCACACATCAAAGCCTTATGCGAACTGTAATTAATTGAACACAAATTCGCATCATCAAAAACTTTCGCACATCGACCCAAGATATCCCAGTCGATTACTTTTCAATACTCACCATTTGATCGATTGATTTCATATCCAAATCAAATACCTTTGAAATCTAACCCCAAAATCGATTCCAATGATGTCGACTATCATTAATCGATTATTGTCATTTATGCCATTGATGAACCCTCGATCTCAATACTCCATATCTAACTTCGAAATCAGATTACAAGCATCGACCTTAAGCCGTCGATTGTACATCTTGATTCCAGAAATAATCAACATCTATCCTGATTTTGACTATGAACCACAAATCGAGTTTTGCTTAATACCAATTGAAACACCAGCCTGAAATAATTTCGACACTAAGCTCAACTTCAAGAAATTTACAGTCGATTGCTTTGATTCTCAATCGAAATCAAATTATCTTCTCAGAATATACAATCGAAATTCCAATTTCAAAATCGATTTCCTGTTTGACTTCCCAAACGTCTTAAAACAAGAACAACAAAAGCGAAAATGATTTCAGATTCATCAAGAATTTGATTTTGATTTCCGCTATGGCTTTCTTCTATCATAACATAATTAGTTTCAATTCAACTCCAAAACTCCAACATCTCAAATTGTTTGACTCAAAGAAATTGATCCCAAGAACATCCGATGTGAATGGCAACTATCTATCATCATCGGTTTGTAAGGAACACAGTCAAGAACATAAGAATGTACAAGTACTTGAAGCGTATGAGACTGAACAAAGGAAATACTTCATATCCGATTTCGATTTTGATCCAGTCACATTTGGGCTTAAAAACAATACTATCATATCATAAAAGAATTGATTGGGCTCACGAAAGTCGATCAATGAACAGTGACTAATTTAGCATTTGGGCTCAAAATTTGGATTATGAACAGTGAAATTAAACAAATTTTTAGGATTGGGTTATGAGCAATATTTGAATTTGATGAACAGTAAAATTCGAGATTAAACAAGAATTTGGTTTTGATCTAAACAAAAATAATTGGATCAACTATGGGGTGGAAACGAATTAGATCTAATGAGGCAAATCGATCAAAAATGAAAAACGCAAAGCACGAATCGAAATCATGGACGTTTTGGAATCCATTTGAGAATTTGAGATACCTTTTTGACGAATCGAGTTCCGTTTTCAACGAACGAATCAAATTTGGAAGATCTTGGTTCTTTTGTCGGAATGAGAAAATCTCCAAATCGAACATTGTACCACCCACCATTCGAGATGTACAACTCGTTCTTCGTGTTCTTTGTGTTCTTCATCAAACCAAGAACATCTTCAAAAGAACCACCAACACTTTTGGGTTTTGACTTCAAATTCATTTCAACACTTGGAGATTGTTGCTTTGGAACCCAAATTTGCTTCACGAATTTTGGGTTCACAACATATGACGATTTTTGTCAGTAAACCCGCTTATTCTTCCGATTCATCTTCTTCTTCTTTTTCTTTCTCATCTTTTTGCATCTTGAAGACTTGACTTCATGAACAAACCCACTTTCAACAACATGAACATTTTGAGTTTGAATCAAATCTTTTGGAGTTTGATATTTGTGAATTTCTTGAACCACCGGCTTCCGATAAGGAATCATTCCTTCAAACGAATCACAAAAACACAAAATATCATCGGTTTGAACTCCAATTGAGCAAAAAACTTTTTCATCTTGAAAATCAACTTGAACTCCTTTTTCTTGAACATCATTATCATCAAGAACACCATCCCGAGCTTCACGACAATCTGCATAATGTTCAATTTTATTTCTTCCATATTTGCATTTAGCACCAGAAATTCCTTTTATGACTTCTCCATCTCTTCTATTTCTTCGTCTCTCTTGATATGTTGTAATCAATCGATCAAACAAATGTTTGGTTCGAAAAATTAGACTACTAATTAATTCTCCAACTTCATTCTTTTCTCCATTTACAACAATATCATATTCACTTATCAATCCAACAGTTAAGCTCTTAAGAAGATATTCAAATGAGCATTCATATTGAACATCTTCACTACGAATCATCCATTTCTCCATGATTACAAGAACTTGAAATTTTCTAGAGAGAGAAAGTGATTTTGAATGGGTTTTCTAGAAAGATAAAGTAACGCAAACAAGTATTCTAGAGAGAGAGTCGAATTATGGATCGAATCAAGGAAAAATTCGACTTCTAAAACACACAACACTCTCTAATCACAAAGATCCATGATAAAAAATTTAATCACTAAATCAAAATAGCCATCAAGGATCAATTCTTGATGAAATCAAGAACACCCGCTCTGATACCAATTGTAGTGGTGTTGATTTTGATGGCATGTGCGGAATTAGAAAGATCTAGTGATTCATCGTACAAATTCAAGAACACAAGGAGTAAATAAATCTTTGTAAGCTCTTATTAGATCTAGAAAGATTATACAAATGGGTTTGTATACAAATTCTCTCTCTAGTCTAACACTCCAAATGAGCTTTTACATTCTTACATAATGGGAGTCACTCACTTCCTATTTATAGGAAAAGACTCAACCCTTTTACACATACAAAGAGGAAAGCCTAAACACATTACATCCAAGCATGACTTTGCACCCTAACACATAATACATTTTCAGCCCTATTTCAGGATTATTATTTAAAATTTCACATCGAATCTTATTACCCTTTCTCTATATACATCATAATTACCCAGGAACCATAAAGATGGATATCTTGATTTTGAGATTTCATGGATACTTGTTTCCATCGAAGCTCTTTCACATTTTTGTAATTTTAAGCCCCTGGTCCAATTATATGTGTTTATGTAAACCAAAAAAAGAATTCAACTTTTGGTACAAATTAAATACAAAACACGATAAATTTGTTAAAAAGAAAAAATGTTTGCATAATTAAATAAGAACCCATGAAAAAGTAGAAAAATTAAATATATGATTGTTTATTCTTGTCCAAAAAAGAAATAATGATCGCCTAAAGTTATTAGCAATTTTGTGAACAAACGAAACATCAAGCCTTTTACCAAGAGCCTCACATACATTTGGTTTAAAGTATTATCCAGAATAAGCTGAAAATGGTGCAAATAAGACATCTTTTACAAAGTCTATTACATTTCTGATAAAAATTCATAATATTAAAAAATTAAACTTGAAAGTGCTAAATTCAAATTTCCATATGGAATTTACCTATGCACCACTTCCCTGCAAATTCTTCATGTAAAAGATTAAAATGTCGGAAAACATGCTCTCGAAAAGTCAAACATCATCTTTGTCTTATCAGATCAAATTTCCATTTTTTGTAATGTCGGGTCATTTCAAATATGGATCTTGGTTTATTAAGTTAACAACCAGTTCAAAAGATGAAGACATACCTGTTTCAACTGGCTTTATCTTCTCTTACAAGCTAATTTCTATGGTGGTATTTGGTTCTAAATGATCCATCGTGCTTTGTTTTGATAGTTCACAATTTATCAATCCATATACACAAAACCATCTTCAAGAACATTAGTAGATAAACTCATAGACAATCGCAGTTATTGATATACAAAAACAAATATGAGAAAATACCCAAATACATGTTAAGAACATTGAAGAGATATTTGACGAAGAAGGAGAAAGGATGCAGTTACACCATATTTCTCTAATGTTTCACACGTATGGATGCTCTACTGGGATATATCTGAGTGAGGAGACATAAAGAGAGGGTTATAAACACCAAGTCCAAAAGAGATGACACTAAAAGCTAACTGAGAAATATATGGGCAACAACCAAGCAACAATTACCAGTATGGGTAAAATGGTCAAAACTGTAGAAGGAATTTCAAACAGCAACTATCACAGTAAAATCCCAAAGGAACCAATTATGACCCAACTAACTTGCTGAAAATATGAAAAGGGAAAATGACACATATAGCTTATGAACTTTTTAGGGTTTACCCTTTTAGTCACTAATTTTTTTTATGGTTTTATGAGGGAACTAAGTTGTGGGTAACTTGTTTTAGCTAGTTTGGATAATAGATAGATTAAACTTAGGCCCCACCCATCTCTCCATCTCTCAAAACTTTTGAGCTATGATCATTAGTTACTTTGACTAGTATTTTGTTTGATCATCATCTTATGAACCCATATAACTTGATTTTTAGTTCGATTCATGTGCACCGAAGGTGTATTTGTGAATCAATTGCCTTTAACTGAAAGTTGTAATGCTAATTCTTTTGGGAAAACATATGAATCGATTGAAGATTTGGGCATAAAGACGATTCCCAACAAGACATCAGATTGTGAAAGTTCTGTAAGTAAATCAGATGATTTATGTACACAAGAAGAAATCATTTTGAAGGATTCAGAGTAGCATACTCTCTCTCTCTCTCATGCTTGAATACCTTTAAAACCCATTTCCCGACTATCATCTTCTTCCCCTGTTAATCAAACACCCCCAGATTGAATTGATTGAACCCACCTATTGGAAAAACTTGGTATGATTTCTCTGGAGAGACCAATCCTCCATTACTAACCTCGCCTCCACCGACGACTCAGGAAGCTAAAACTCGTAGCTTCCCTTATTTGATCTCCATTCCTGCAATTAAAGGGGTTTTTTGGTTGCTGATCTTACCCTTCTTGGTGCAAATCAAAAACCATTAAGATGAGATGATGTGAACCTAGAATAATATTTAACCAAGGACGAAGAAGGTGAAGTGGGCGGCTTAAGATGAAGCAGTCGCAAAAGGTGAAGTAGTCGGAAAAGATGAAGCGGGTCTAGGAAGCGTCGATGGTTGGTCGTTCATCACATCTTTCATCAACGATGTATGTTTCGGGGTCGAACCTACAAATGTTTATGAGCCTCATCAGCAGAAACAACATATGAATATGTAAACATGTGTTGAATCTGAAATCGGGCAGGCATGGTGGAAGATCATGAGCCCAAATGGTGGTCGTGTTTCTTTTGCTGTCGATGGGATAAAGAGAGGTGTAGGGATTTTTGTTTTCTAAACACACACACACACAAAGAGTTAGTTACTTAGTTAGTTAGTTGTGGGCTCCTCTTATTATTTTTAATTATTAAAATGTAAAAGTATGCGAGTTGTCATAAGGGGTAACTAGGTTACCCCTTCGTTTTCTCAAAAAGACGTTTTAGACCCGACAACACACTTTGTTCCCTTAAAAGACATAGAAATAACATTAGGGACTGAATGAGTCAACCCAAAAAGGTTTGTGGGTTATATGTATCATTTTTCCATATGAAAATCATAATGAAACAAAGAAAGCCCATAATTAATTCATAACTTCTAAGCAAAAATATTAAAAATAGCATTGTTATCAGTTAAAAATAGATTAAAAATTGTTATATGCACCAGGAATACACCAAAAATCAGAAAAACACATCAAAAATAAAAAAATCACAACAAATATTAGAAAAATCATAGATCATAAATTCTCACAAGAAATCAAAAATCACACCACATATAACACACCCGGGATCAAAAATTCACACAAGATATCAGAAAAAACACACTAAGGTTTCTTAAAAAAGTCATCGTGTTTCAATTTTGATAGTTAAGAATGTTTCAGTGCACATACATAGTACCGCCTTCAAGAACGAAAAAAAAAAAGAATAGATTAGTAGACAAAATCATAAAGCAATCTCAATTATTTATGTAGAAAAGAGATTCTGAGAAAATAGCCAAATTCAAGTTAGGAATATTGAAGAGAAAGAAAGTTTTAGTGAGAAATTAAGACCTTTAGCAAATACCCATTAGAATTCTTGTTTCTAAGTGCCTCTTACTTCCCAAAATTCTTTAAATCTACCAGAGGGTTCACGTTGACATCATATGTAACAAAAAGATCAATAACATCCCAAACATATCTGGTGTGAAATCTTGAAATGAAAGATTATATATTTTTTTCTTAGGATTACACTAAACACATTTAAATCACAGGCACCCTGAACAAATTCGCACCAATTTCTTGAAAACGTCTAAAGATAGTCAGTCATAGATAAGATAAAGAATCAGAAAAGTACTAAAAGATACTATGTGAAATATAAGCTATAGAGGGAAAAGAAGTACCACTGACTGTCTATTCCTAAATAGACTACATGTTGATTTTGATCCATCTCCTACACTTCAGTCATACCATCCTACAACTTGATATACCAAACATTATAATTACGTAATAAATAAAATTAAACGAAGAGAGAAATGAAGACCGGTTAAATAATAATTAAATAAGGAATTGATGTCAGTTACACATTAATAACATTTTGCTTATCTGCATGTAAGCATTGTTGGAAGGGTTACAAATAAACTAATGGGACTATGTTTCAGCTTTCCACTATCCCCTTCTCTCAAAAGATACCTATTAAAATGTTGTCAAGTAGGCAAAATTTCAAGTATCAAACCCCAAATAAAAAATCATTACATTTACAACTTTGGAAAGACCTTGAATGTTTAGTTGAACCACCATATTAGATAGCAAGTATGCACCCATTCCCTTGTGAAATCCTATTAATTCCTTAACTATTCAGATACAAATACACAGACAAAATAAAAAAAAAACAAAATTCTTGCTTACTGGAGTAGAACAAAACAAACGAAAAAAAATCATATTGGATTGGTTCATGAAGGAGAAAGGAACAAACAATAAGACCGATATAGAGATAGAGTCGCGTACTTACAAATAGACACACATAATTATGAGGCGGTTTAGAGGGAGGGGTTAAAGTTTACAGATCGAGCAACGATGACGGGTAAGTGTGATAGATTAAGTGGCGCCTACGATAGAGGTTGTTTAGGGCTTTCACATCCCTATCCAAACAAAAGTCTCAATATCTTCTAGTGCTCTGATTAAACACATAAACGGAATTGAGAGCGAGTGAGGAAGGTGATAAATTAAACCAATAGAAAAAAAGATACCTTCTAAGATGAAAATAGAAGAGAAGGTTAATGAAGGCTGTGACATCCCCAAATTCACGGTCATTTTAAAAATTTTATTTATGCTCATTTGAAAATCAGAGTATTCATATTTAAAGAATAATATTGCAGAATTTGTTCCCAGAAAACATGATAAATATATTATCAAAGCATTTATGAAGAAATGTATTTTGTTTATATTAAAACATTGGGATGTCATCGTCAATACAGAAACATAAGAATAAATAGACCTTACATTATTTAGATTAGTGATCTACATCTCCTTTAATCTCTCAGTGTAATGTAGCTTCATATTAACACATGTGATACAATTAAACTTAGTGGGTCGAGTTGGGAAACCTGGTGAGTACATAGGGTTTTCAACATGAGTACATAGGGTTTTCAACAAACAATAATAAAGTTATTATGTTTCATCATCAAACAATTAAACTAATTAGGCATTCCCATTATCTTCTTTATTCTTAAGTATCTTCCCTAAGAATCATCTATTCCTGAATATTTATTCCTATGGATTGTCCTAAGGAATAGGCACGAAGTCCATTGCTGCCATGGTTTATATAATAGGCACTAAGTCTATAGCTGTCGATGCTATCTATTAGGAACTAAGTCCATAGCTGCCTATAGGCCACTAAATCCATAACTATCAACATTCATTTGTAAGGCACTAAGTCCATAGTTGCCAATGTTCATCTATATCATATTTCATCTCTCATCATTCATCTACCCATCTTTACCCAATATTATTATAAGTATAAAATACATATACAATTTAAATCAAATAAAACATGTATATTTTGTTCATCCAACATAGATGTCAAGTACACGGATAATATGCACACATAGCATGTAGTTTATATTAAATAGTTCATATCGATGTGTAAGATGAAAGAAACTATGCAATCACTTGTTAAAGTGATGATTCCAAACTCGGGCAGCGCTTCGCTTCTAATAATTCTATTTTCCTTCGGCGAAACCTAGTACCATTACCGCTAGATTTTATTCTAATATTTATCGCGACTATTTATGAAAGATATTGTCTTATAAGTGTTAAACAATACTTTTCAACCAGTATGTACAGATAGGGTCCAGACATGATTCACCGAAGGGCATGACCATTTTGGCATTATAGCACTTCTGAAATCCAACAACCCTATGCGACCCTTCAAACCAGATTCCTCGTACCATGAGTAGTTAAAAGATATTATAATAACACTTTGTATATTATACTTTATAATATATTTATTGTTTATAAGTTCATAATAATGATATTGAACTTAAACATAAGCTATACTTAAAGTAGGGTAAACATAACTCACTTACAATGAGGGTTAGCTAAGAACCGGACTCTGTAAGGGCAGAACTTCCGAGCCGACATCTCTTCTTCTCGGAGCCTTTTGGTGCTCTGGGACTCGCCTCTAGCACTCAGGAGTTGCTAGGTAATGGGAGGGGCTAAGAGGGGTGTTTGAGAGAGAAAGAATGGGAAAGGTGTGAGTTTTTGGGGTGATTTGCGCCCCTATTTATAGGTTAAGTCTGATTCGAACGCGGGGCGTTCCCTTGCTGAACGTAGGGTGTTCATGGTTAAGTGTCATCATCTGATGCCAAGCCGTTGTGAGGAAGCAGTGGCTCAGATCGCACCATGTGTCGCTCGCTGGTTACTCCAAAAACTAATTATCTTCTAAAATCCATAACTTTTTCATACTAGCTCCGTTTTTGACGTACTTTATATCCACGTGTAGGTATCGATAGGATCTACAACTTTTGTTTAGACTCTGTCGGCTAATTTTGACTTTATTTTTAAAGTGATATTTTAACAGTCTTAGACAGTTAAAAATTCGTTAAAATTCCATAACTTTCTCATCCGACGTCCATTTTCGACTGTCTTTATATCGTGGAGCTCCTATTAAGGAGATCTTCAACTCTCACTTAGGTTGTGTCGGATAAAAATCGATCGATCTAAAATTCGAATTTCGGGTTGTGCACTGCTATACTAAATCTTAGAAAAATTATAAGTTCCTCATATAAAGTCGGATTTGGACGTTCTTTTTATGTACGCTCTTGGTTTAACGTATACTACGACTTTTATTTAGATCGTTAAAGCTAAAAATTATTTTATCATAAACTCAATTTTTACGATTCCCAGTGTCGTGTCGGTTTTGCTATAAAACTTCGGCTGGTCATAACTTATTCGTTATAACTCGAATTACAGCATTTTTTATATTTATGGAACCCTTGGTGTTAGGGTTAGAAGAGGACAGAGCGGGAGCATAAGAAGGGGAGGGTGTAACAGAGGGACGATGGCTAGGTCTTGTAGGTCTATGATATTCAAAGATAGCATGACTATACCTACAATCAAAGAAATAATGTGAAGTGACGATGGTAATGGGTTTTATAGCAGTTATATTAATAATAGCTTTGAATGAGTCTCCCACTTTGAATAATTCTATTACTTTAAATGATCACCAAATTGTTGAATTTCAGCTACAAAAGAGGGAATGCCAAATGGATAGGAATTCAAATGTGTATTCCTTAACTTTTTTACTTGAATAAATAAGATTTGAATGCATTAATTCGTTGTACATATCAGTTTGTACAATTTAAAATTCAAAATTTGACTAAATATGTTTTATAAGGTATTTTATATATATATATATATATATATATATATATATATATATATATATATATATATATCAGTGTTGTACAAATCGGTCTAGACGATCGATTAATCGGGGATTAATCGTTAAGCGGTCTTCAACCGAATAGGATTAAGGCTAATTGGTCGGCTTAATTGGTTTTCATCAAAGGGGGTCAAAGGCGGAGCTAGACGGTTCTAATCGGTCCTAGGCGGTTGTAATCGGTCCTAGATGGCCAAATCGGCCAAATTTTCAAATTTTCAAAATTTTAAATATTAAATAAAAAATTTCAAAATTTCAAAAGTTCATAGTATTTGAATGTTGAAACGACCCAAAAATACGACCAAAAATTTTTTTGTTTTTAATATAATCAAAACTGTAATCAGAGCATCATATAATAAAACCATGCGTGATGTATTCCAAAACATAATAAAATACTGTGCGGAAAACTGTATCATACTACATCAGATCAAAACATCTAAATCATTCACAGGCTAAAGCTGAGGCGGTGGTGTGTGCGATGCCATCATCCCGAGCTCTTCCCTTTGCTTGCGGAAGTACCTGAAACCAAAACTGAAACTGTAAGCACGAAGCTTAGTGAGCTCCCCCAAAATACCACATACCATACAATAGCATATAACACATATTGGGCCTTGCCCACTGCATCGGGCCGGAGCCCGGAAACTGCATCGGACCAAAATCCGGAACTGACTGGGACCTTGTCCCCTGCATCGGACCCAAGTCCGGAACTAACTGCATCGGACCGAAGTCCGGAACTAACTGCATCGGGCCGAAGTCCGGAACTAACTGCATCGGACCGAAGTCCGGAACTAACTGACTGAACATATCATGACATATCAACTAGCATGAACACATATACTGCATACTACATCGAGCCGTAGCCCGGAACACATAACACGTAACACATAAAACATAGCACATAAATCCTGTCTGAGCCACGAAGGCATCAAACATTCTAGCTGCTACATCGGACCGAAGTCCGGAAACTACTGCTAACTGGACGGGCCGGCATTGCGGCCTTAGACCCGTCCCTTCTTGAAGGAAACTCACCTCGTAAACTGGCGGCTGAGTGTGTGTCTCTGAAAGCTACCGACTGCTGCTCCTGAATCTCCTCGGCTACAAGCCCATGAACACACTCAATCAAATACTAAACACTGCACTTGGGGTAAAAATGACTCTTTTACCCTTGGTCAAAGTCAACTTACTTTTGGGGCTGACTCGCCGAGTTGGGTCACCCAACTCGCCGAGTCCTACTCTCACTTCTCAGTTCTACCCGCTGCTACTCGTCGAGTGTGGCATCGACTCGACGAGTACCCTCTTGATCCAAGAACTCAGACAATCTTCATCCGACTCGCCGAGCCGTATGAACAAACTCGACGAGTTGTTCATGATCCTAAGAAGATTGTCTTGGACTCGCCGAGTTGTATGAACAACTTGCCGAGTCCCTTCATCACTGAGTCTACCCTCAACTCGCTGAGTCCACTCTCTAACTCACTGGATTCACTCGACACTGGTCAAAATGAAGGACTCGGGAACTCGCGACCCAACTCGCCGAGTCGTTCTTCCCGACTCGCCGAGTTGCCGCCATGCAACTGATTTTTACTCGATTTTGTTTGAATCCAACGCATACAATTGATAGATCTGAGTCCAATAAGCTGATTTACCACGTAAAGTTTCCAACTTTACGTGCACAACCTCATGAATAAGGGAAATAAGGCTAAAAGATGCATAAAATGGGTAGATCTATGATTAATATGCAAAGTAACTCCAAAAAGACAGAAGATATGGGCTCTACAACACCCCAACATTCAGATCCAAAGGTATTTCGACTTATTAAGACATTCATGCAAACATAAGGCTTGGAACAAACATCAATTAGCTCTTAGAAGAGCTCTAATGGAAGTTTAAAGCATAAAATAAGAAGGGAACTCCGAAAATACCTCAATAAACTCAGATTTGCCCTTGGATCTTTGCAATACAACTCGCTTCCTTGCTTCTTTCTTCTTTTCCTTCTTCACACCTTCACAAAAGGCACCAAATCACTTATAAGCTCTCAAGGGAGGATTAGGGTTTTCTCACTGAGTTCTCAGGGTGAGGGAGGCAAGAATGGGGCTATAAGGTGGTTTAAATAGTGAGCAACCCGGGGATTTAGGGTTTCACTCAGACGGATGGACTCGCCGAGTCCAGAATATGGACTCGCCGAGTCCCCGGCTCACGCATGCTCGCAGCCGCGACCCTACTCGGCGAGTCAGGCTATGAACTCGCCGAGTTCCTCTTGCAAAACTCACAACAAAAACCAATAAATTAACATACCGGGAACGGGTCGTTACAATTCTCCCCCACTTGACTCAGACTTCGTCCTCGAAGTCTGCTACGGCTGGATCTGCAAATAACTCTGGGTAGTGCTCTCTCATCTCCTCCTCAGCCTCCCACGTCCACTCAGACCCCTTCCGGTGCTGCCACTGCACCTTTTCTAACTGAATTTCCTTGTTCCTCAAGGTCTTGGTCTTCTGGTCCAGAATCGCGACCGGTCTCTCAATATAATTCAGGCTACTATCAACCTGAATATCCTCTAGGGGAACGACTGCTGATTCATCCACCAAACACTTCCTCAACTGAGACACATGGAAAGTGTTGTGGATCTGACTAAGCTCTTCAGGAAGATCTAACCGATAAGCAACCCGACCCACCCGGGCCAAAACCCTGAAAGGACCAATAAATCTGGGGCCCAACTTGCCCCTCTTCCGGAACCTGATGACACCCTTCCAAGGTGAGACCCTCAGAAGGACCATATCTCCCACCTGGAACTCCAAGTCCGAACGCCTCCTATCGGCGTAGCTCTTCTGCCGACTCTGAGCAGTTTGCAGTCTACTACGGACCTGCTGGATCAACTCAGTCGTCTTGAGCACCACCTCTGTGCTCCCAATGACTCGCTGACCGACCTCGCCCCAACAAATCGGGGTCCTACACTTCCTCCCATACAGCATCTCAAAGGGAGGTCGGTCAATGCTCGCATGGTAACTGTTGTTATACGAGAATTCCGCTAACGGAAGATACGTATCCCAACTGCCACCGAAATCTAGGACACATGCCCTGAGCATATCCTCTAGAGTCTGAATCGTCCTCTCGCTCTGCCCGTCTGTCTGAGGGTGGAAAGCGGTGCTGAAATGGAGACAAGTACCCATCTCGTCGTGGAACCGCTTCCAAAATCTGGATGTGAAACGGACATCTCGGTCAGACACCACTGATACCGGCACTCCATGACGTGCCACGATCTCACGCACATAGATATCGGCTAACTTCTCCGCCGATATACTCTCTTGGATCGGGATAAAATGGGCACTCTTCGTCAACCGATCCACTACTACCCATATCGAGTCCACTCCACGTGCGGTCCGGGGAAGCTTGGTGACAAAATCCATGGTAATGTCCTCCCATTTCCACACGGGAATGTCTAACGGCTGCATCCTGCCGTGAGGTCTCTGGTGCTCCGCCTTGACCTTCCGGCAGGTCAGGCATCTCTCGACGTACCAGGCGACGTCCCGCTTCATGCAGGGCCACCAATAATTGGGTCGAAGATCTCGGTACATCTTTGTCGCTCCTGGGTGGATAGAAAATCGAGACTTATGAGCCTCGTCCATCAATACCTGCCGTACCCCACCCCAGTACGGTACCCATACCCTACCATGAAGCGTCAACAAACCCCGACTGTCGTACTCAAATGAAGCTACTCGGCCTACTATCCTTTCACACTTCTGCTTCTCCTCCTTGAGGCCCTCCATCTGAGCCTCCTTGATCCGCTCCAACAGTGGAGTGATCACTGTCATCCTCATACACAGATCCCTGATAGGGGCCGCCGACACCTTGCGGCTTAGGGCGTCGGCCACCACGTTGGCCTTCCCTGGATGATAAAGAATCTCACAGTCATAGTCCTTCAGCACGTCCAACCACCTCCTTTGCCTCATATTCAAGCTCGGCTGATCCATAAGATACCTCAAACTCTTATGATCCGTGTATATAGTACAACGGACCCCATAAAGGTAATGCCTCCAAATCTTGAGGGCAAACACAACTGCCCCCAGCTCCAAATCATGGGTAGGATAATTAGCCTCGTGAGGCTTCAACTGTCTCGAGGAATAAGCTATCACATGGCCTCACTGCATCAGAACTGCTCCCAAACCTGTGATCGAGGCATCACAATAGACTACAAAGTCCTCTACTCCCTCTGGCAAGGTAAGGATCGGAGCCTCGCACAATCTCTGCCTGAGGGTCTCGAATGCTGTCTGCTGCTCCGGACCCCAACGAAATACCACTGATTTCTTGGTCAGTCGGGTGAGCGGCACTGCTATCTTGGAGAAATCCTGAATAAATCTCTGATAATACCCTGCCAACCCTAGGAAGCTCCGAATCTCAGATGGAGACTTCGGGACCTCCCACTGCATCACAACCTCTATCTTGGCCGGATCTACCAGAATACCCTTCTGGTTGACGAGGTGACCAAGGAACTGCACCTCGCGCAACCAGAACTCACATTTGGAGAACTTTGCGAAAAGTCTCTCCCTCCTCAAAACCTCTAGCACCTCCCGCAGGTGCTCCTCGTGCTGCTCCTGCGTCTTGGAATACACCAAGATGTCATCTATGAACACTATCACTGACCGATCCAGCATCGGCCTACACACGCGGTTCATGAGATCCATGAACGCGGCTGGGGCATTGGTGAGCCCAAATGGCATCACCACAAACTCGTAATGACCATACCTGGTCCTGAAAGCAGTCTTCTGCACATCTTCATCTCTAACCCGCATCTGATGATATCCGGAGCGTAGATCGATCTTGGAGAACCAAGACGCTCCTTGAAGCTGATCAAACAAATCATCTATCCTCGGGAGTGGGTAACGGTTCTTCACTGTTACCTTATTCAGCTCCCGATAATCAATACACATACGATGCGACCCATCCTTCTTTCTCACAAACAGGATTGGCGCTCCCCAAGGCGAACTGCTCGGCCGAATGAAACCCTTGTCTAACAGCTCCTGCAGCTGTGTAGACAACTCCTGCATCTCAGGGGGAGCTAGTCGATACGGTGCCTTGGCTATCGGAGCCGCACCAGGGACGAGGTCGATCCGGAACTCGACCTGTCTCTCGGGAGGTATCCCCGGCAAATCCTCAGGAAACACATCCGGGTAGTCTCGAACGATAGGAACATCATCCACTGTCGACTTGCCCTTCTCCCGGGCATCCAAAACGTAGGCTACAAAACCGGCGCAACCCTGCTGAACATAGCGCCTCGCCCTTGCGGCGGAACAAAAGGTCGGTCCTCGCTGTGGCCTCTCGCCCTGAATCACCAACTCTCCCCCACTGGGAGTGCGAACCCTCACTAACTGAAGCTCGCAATCAATCACCGCCCCATTGGGGCTTAGCCAATCCATACCCACAATAACCTTATTCCCTCGCAGGGGAATAGGTACCAAATCCACGGAAAACTGCTCATCAAATAACTAAAGAGAACACCCTCTGTGCACTCTGCCGACCCTCACGGTCCTATCATCCGCTATCTCAACCTCTAATGGACAATCAAGCTCCCCTGGAGCTCTACTGAACCTCTTGCTAAGCGCAAGAGATACGAATGATCGGGTAGCCCCCGAATCGAATAATACCAAAGCAGAAATGCCGTTCATAGAGAACGACCCTGAATAAAACATACAACCATAAGCAACATTTAATCAATAATAATAAAGAGATAAAAGGAAGATACATACCCGTCACCACATCAGGAGTCGCTCGTGCCTCCTCTGCTGTCATCTGAAACGCCCTACTCTTCGCCACTGGCGTATCAGCTCGGCCCTGCCGACCATCTGTAATCCTCAAGGTAGCAGGGGCAGGTGCAGCCACCTTCCCTGCTGAAGCTAAACTCGGACACTGGGACTTTTTATGTCCCCTCTGATTGCACTGAAAGCAAATCAGATCTGATGATGCGACGGCAGTAGCAGGGGCCGTACAATCCCTACTCAAATGCCCAATCCGACCGCACTTGTAGCAGCCGGAACTCCCTGCCTTGCACGCTCCCTCGTGCAATCTCCCACACTTGCCACATCGACCGTGGCTCTGCTGACTCCTAGATCTGTGATCCGAAACCTTGGGCTTTTTGCCCGAACTGCCTGAACCCGAAACCGCCTCCGGTTTCCTCTTCTTCTCCATCTCAAGATCAATCTCCCTCTCCCGAGCTCTAGCAATCATATCTTCCAGCGTTTTACAGCTGGACCGGCTCACAAACTGGCGGATATCGCTCCGCAACATCTCATGATAACGGGCCTTCTTCATTTCCTCATCAGCTACATACTGAGGAACGAGAAGAGCCCTCTCCCTGAACTTGGCGGTGATCTCCGCCACTGTCTCTGTAGTCTGGGTGAGGTCCTGAAACTCCCTAGCTAGCTGTTGCACCTCAATGACCGGTGCAAACTCCGCCCTGAACCTGGTAGAGAAATCAGCCCAGGTCATGGCGTCCAATGCTGCATCATCCCCAATGGCATGCCCGACCTCCTCCCACCAATCTCGTGCCCTGTCCTTCAGAAGACAGGACGCCAATCTGACCTTGTCCCCCTCGGGACATCTGCTAGTACGGAAAGCGTTGGCCACATCTGCCAACCATCTGGTGCTCGCTATGGGGTCACGCGCCCCATGATAGTCCGGGGCTCCACATGCCCTGAACTCCCTGAAAGTAAGGGTGCGCGACCCCATCATGGCCGCCACCTCGGCACGGAAGGTGCCCAGTCTCTCATCCATCAGCTCTAGAATCCCCTCCTTGATCGAACCGAAGATCACAGGAGTCTGCTCTATAATGATGCGCGTAATCTCCGAAGAAAGAAACTCTCGGGTCTGCTCATCCATGCGCTCATCCCCCGAGCCTGAACCTGATCCCTCCCCGGCACCTCCGCTGCCGGCTGCTGGTCTCGAACGCAAAACCACCATTCTGAAACACATCACAATCACATCAGAAAACAGAAATATCTTGAGGGATCATTGATACTAAAACTAGCTTCCTGGTCTTGTCTCAGCCTTTCTTGATTCGAGTACGGATCCTCTGCTTCCAGTAGTACGGGCCCATACTACCTTCCACATCTATCCGCACTTTCTTCAAGAACTGCCCTGACTCCACCAAGTCACTTCTACTACTACTGATCTCTGCTACTCTCATCCTAGGCTTGCCCCAGGGAAACCTCAGACTTAACTCAACTAGTCCTCAGCTGCTGCAGGTCTCCTTATAATGCTAATTAACCATCACCTGAACACCATCACATGTGACGAAGATCAGATAATCCTTCAAGTAAAAGACCCGTCCCTATAACGGTTGGACTCAAACAAGAGCTGCGCAATAGGGTCAGTTCCAGCACTCTGGGATTATTTAACCCTGATCACATATGGTGTAACGTGTTCACTTAATGGTTAACTTCCATCACTCAGAACTCCCACAAAGCACGAAGCAAGCAGCATTCGGAATAAGGGAACATACTTAGGCAAAACTATTCTCAAAACGAGAAACTAATCTAGCATAAGATGCTAAGCTCCTGCTATCAGGCATAACCTAATCAGGCTATCCTACTGCTGTCTACTCAGTACTAGCATGCAATACTCGTAAAGTTGTAACACATAAGCAGGCACATAAGGCATTCTCCTAAATCCTTAGTCCTATACTAGCATGCTGTTCTACTAAAACTGAAATTGAACAAATAACTTGTATGGGTAATTTGGGAGTACTTACTTGAGCTCGACTGATCGCATACACCACACCCTTATCTTGTTTAAAAATTTCTTTCTTTCTAAGTGCTTTCAAAATTCTTTTAGAAAACATTTTACTTTTAGAAATCTTTTTATTTCCCCTTAGTTTGAGTTCAGATACACCCGGAAGTGCATCCGAATCCCTCAAACCAGGGCTCTGATACCAACTTGAAACGACCCAAAAATACGACCAAAAAAATTTTTGTTTTTAATATAATCAAAACTGTAATCAGAGCATCATATAATAAAACCATGCGTGATGTATTCCAAAACATAATAAAATACTGTGCGGAAAACTGTATCATACTACATCAGATCAAAACATCTAAATCAATCCCAGGCTAAAGCTGAGGCGGTGGTGTGTGCGATGCCATCATCCCGAGCTCTTCCCTTTGCTTGCGGAAGTACCTGAAACCAAAACTGAAACTGTAAGCACGAAGCTTAGTGAGCTCCCCCAAAATACCACATACCATACAATAGCATATAACACATATTGGGCCTTGCCCACTGCATCGGGCCGGAGCCCGGAAACTGCATCGGACCAAAATCCGGAACTGACTGGGACCTTGTCCCCTGCATCGGACCCAAGTCCGGAACTAACTGCATCGGACCGAAGTCCGGAACTAACTGCATCGGGCCGAAGTCCGGAACTAACTGCATCGGACCGAAGTCTGGAACTAACTGACTGAACATATCATGACATATCAACTAGCATGAACACATATACTGCATACTACATCGAGACGTAGCCCGGAACACATAACACGTAACACATAAAACATAGCACATAAATCCTGTCTGAGCCACGAAGGCATCAAACATTCTAGCTGCTACATCGGACCGAAGTCCGGAAACTACTGCTAACTGGACGGGCCGGCATTGCGGCCTTAGACTCGTCCCTTCTTGAAGGAAACTCACCTCGTAAACTGGCGGCTGAGTGTGTGTCTCTGAAAGCTACCGACTGCTGCTCCTGAATCTCCTCGGCTACAAGCCCATGAACACACTCAATCAAATACTAAACACTGCACTTGGGGTAAAAATGACTCTTTTACCCTTGGTCAAAGTCAACTTACTTTTGGGGCTGACTCGCCGAGTTGGGTCACCCAACTCGCCGAGTCCTACTCTCACTTCTCAGTTCTACCCGCTGCTACTCGTCGAGTGTGGCATCGACTCGAAGAGTACCCTCTTGATCCAAGAACTCAGACAATCTTCATCCGACTCGCCGAGCCGTATGAACAAACTCGACGAGTTGTTCATGATCCTAAGAAGATTGTCTTGGACTCGCCGAGTTGTATGAACAACTCGCCGAGTCCCTTCATCACTGAGTCTACCCTCAACTCGCTGAGTCCACTCTCTAACTCACTGGATTCACTCGACACTGGTCAAAATGAAGGACTCGGGAACTCGCGACCCAACTCGCCGAGTCGTTCTTCCCGACTCGCCGAGTTGCCGCCATGCAACTGATTTTTACTCGATTTTGTTTGAATCCAACGCATACAATTGATAGATCTGAGTCCAATAAGCTGATTTACCACGTAAAGTTTCCAACTTTACGTGCACAACCTCATGAATAAGGGAAATAAGGCTAAAAGATGCATAAAATGGGTAGATCTATGATTAATATGCAAAGTAACTGCAAAAAGACAGAAGATATGGGCTCTACAACACCCCAACATTCAGATCCAAAGGTATTTCGACTTATTAAGACATTCATGCAAACATAAGGCTTGGAACAAACATCAATTAGCTCTTAGAAGAGCTCTAATGGAAGTTTAAAGCATAAAATAAGAAGGGAACTCCAAAAATACCTCAATAAACTCAGATTTGCCCTTGGATCTTTGCAATACAACTCGCTTCCTTGCTTCTTTCTTCTTTTCCTTCTTCACACCTTCACAAAAGGCACCAAATCACTTATAAGCTCTCAAGGGAGGATTAGGGTTTTCTCACTAAGTTCTCAGGGTGAGGGAGGCAAGAATGGGGCTATAAGGTGGTTTAAATAGTGAGCAACCCGGGGATTTAGGGTTTCACTCAGACGGATGGACTCGCCGAGTCCAGAATATGGACTCGCCGAGTCCCCGGCTCACGCATGCTCGCAGCCGCGACCCTACTCGGCGAGTCAGGCTATGAACTCGCCGAGTTCCTCTTGCAAAACTCACAACAAAAACCAATAAATTAACATACCGGGAACGGGTCGTTACAAATGTTCACCTAATATATATAAAAAAAATTAAAGTTTTTCTCCAAAGTTTTCAAAATTTCTATAATTTTCAAATATATAAATACCCAAATTTACTTATTTTCTTAAGATATATTAAAAATTGACTAACTTTTCTTATTAATTGGATGATAAATTGTTGTGTTTTTTATACTTATTATTATACTTTACGCTTATTTATTTATATTATTAAAATTAAAGTTAGATTTAAAAAAATTTTGAATAATTTTCTTAATAATTAATAGTTCCCCATTAATCACTGCCTAGCCGATTAATCCTTAGACCCCAGTCCATCGACTAGCTAACGTCTAACGTCTTTCTGCAACCTTGATATATATATATATATATATATATATAGATATATATAGATATATATATATATATATATATATATATATATATATATATATATATATATATATATATATATATATAGAGAGAGAGAGAGAGAGAGAGCAAAGTTCAAATGTTTCTATCAACTATTGTGTGCATGTATGCACCAATGAGAATTCAGGAAATAATAAATCATTAAATAAATTTAAAAAGGGTATAATGGTAAACTTAGTATATGTAATTATGGTAAATTCATAATTCAATTAATATATACCCTAAATTTAAGGTAACAAACACCGTATATTTATTAATGGTCTTCACACACACACACACACAAAAACACACACATAACCACTGAATCAATATTCTCTAGTAATCCTTCACTTTTTTTTAGTCTCGATGGCGATGAAGATGAGAAGGGGCTAGGTCTGCAACTTCATTCCTCACCATCGGTACAAACAAACACACACCATTGACTGCTTGATTTCACCATCATCGTTCTTGATTTTTTCATTGTGAAACACCGATGCTCCTCAGTTGAACCCTAAATTAAGGCAATCACAGGTCGAAACTTCGAATTTGCCACCGTAAACTACAGATTGAAGTTTGGTATATTCCCATCAACACCAGGTAAGCATGTATTTTAAGTAATGTCGGCGACATAAGAATTTTTCGTCTACAACCTATAAACTTTTGTCTATTCTTCTGTTTGAGATTAACTTTCTTTCAATTTCACTACATCCTACAAACTACTATTGGAATTGCTATGGTTATATGCCACCATTTTTTTTGTCTAAAGGTCTCATCATCCCATGACAGATTTGTAAGTTACCATTTCTCTTTGGTCAAGAAATTTTTGTATCTTAGATGTTAATACTTATTGCATATAGGCCTTATTTCCTTTATTATTCTATTCTACTTTCAAAATGTAATCTTTATCTGAAAGAATTTAATATATATAATCTTTATACATTTTGCTGTAGTTGATTGCTATTGTTGCTCTTTTTCTTGCTGTAAAGTCGGAGCAGACACCTTGCCCTCTGAATGATGTATTGAGAGTGTCCTTTGAAATTTTCCACTAGCAGAATTTCAATGTGCTCTGTTATTTACTCCTCGTGGTTACTTGTTAAACTTTCTATTATCATTCGATCTTTTTATATTACTTTGTGTGATTGTTTTTATCTAATGTACAACTAACAAACATGATTGGTTTGATGAATACCGAGAACGAGTGCTTGAAGCTGAGCAAATGGTTTTGACAAATCTAAACTTTGAGTTGAGTGTGCAACATCCATACATACATCTCACATCCATTCTTTACAAATTAGGGCTTGCACAGTCACTTTTGGTAAACCTGGCATTGAGCTTGGTCAGTGAAGGGTAAGCCATCCATTTCTTCCATTTTATGGAGTTAATAATATAGATGAATTAGAAAAAGAATGTTGCTTGCTTTTTCATTTTAACTAAAGTGGTTATGAGCTGGAGATAGAGGCTGGAGCCAAAGATTCTAAAGATGAAGCAGGAGGCAATTTAACTACAATGGTATATTCTTGATAATACAAATTCTTTATGAATATTGAAAACCATTCTGCAAGAATAGTTTATTCTGTAAGAATATTATTGTTGTGTTTTGATAGAATTGTAGTAAATTATTTGTACGTTTAATGTGTTGTTGTTACAAGTGTATCACTACAAATTATTTGCCAATGAATTTTTGATAGAAATGGCTTGAAGAATGGCTTGAAGACCTGATGGGAAATGATGAATTAAAGAATGATCACACTCACTGTTTAAGAATGTTGTTATTTTTTTTAAGAATTATTCTTGATATTCTTTCAGAATGTTTGTTATTATTCAATGAATCACAATCATACAATGTAATTATTTGGTATATTATTAGTTCAAGAATCAATTTTGTGTATTCTTTCAAAATGTATTTACTAGTTTATGATTGACATTCTGTCATTATGATAGAATAAAATCGAAAAATATATTTATGATTGACATTCTGTCATTATGACAGAATAAAATCGGATTTTTAAATTTGAATTAATTTAAAATATTCAGGTTTTTAAAAATAAAGGAATTAATTAAACCTAAAAACCCGAAAATTTTCTTTTTTAATAAAGGTTAATTAACTAAAATGTCTTTATGCTGAAATTTATGTGAGTATATGGTACATGTTATTTTATTCTAATATCATAGACCCTCAAATCATGACCTTTGATTCTATTCCATCCGACGGTCCAGATCTGTGCATTCTGGCACATAATAGTTAGTAAAAACAAAATAACCTAAGCATATATATATATATATATATATATATATATATATATGTGTGTGTGTGTGTGTGTGTGTATGTATGTATTTGCATGTGTATGTGCATTTATTTGAATGTGTGTAAGTACATATATGTGTGTATGTGTGTATGTGTCTATATGTATCTATATCAAAAATCACAAGTATTAATAGAAATTACAATGTTAAACCATGAAACGAGTAATGGATCCCGAAGGTACACATGCGTTTATGAATGATATTAATAGCTATAAATTTGTGAAATTATAGATAAACATGTTTAATAGAGATGTGAAAAAAACCAACCGAACAAAACGACGTTCGGTGCCTGAAAAATCGAAAATAAGAAAAATATGTAGCTAATCCGTAGGTAATTACCTACGAATTTCGGACGGAAAACCTTTTTGGTAGCTATTATGTAGCTAATTAGCTACGGAATATGCTTTATGTCATAATTCCGTAGGTAAATACCTACAAATTAGCTAGGTATTTTTCTTATTTTCAATTTTTTGGGCACCGAACATTGTTATTTCTGCTTTGTTTTTTTCAAAACCCTAGTATACATGATTATATATACTTTCACCAACTTATAGTTACTAAAATCGTTCATAAAGTCGTGTGCACGTTTAGGACCCATTACTCATTTCATGGTTACACATTGTAATGCTATTAATACTTGTGGTTTTTGATACACATAAATACATTTTTACCTATAGACACAAACACACATACATACATATAGACACATACACACATACATGATTATCTAGACTTTCACCAACTTATAGCTATTAATATCGTTCATAAAGTTGTGTACACCTTCGGGATCTATTACTCATTTCATGGTTTAACATTGTAATGAATATGTATGTATGTATGTATGTATGTATGTATGTATGTATGTATGTATGTACGTATGTATGTATGTATGTATGTATGTATGTATGTATGTATGTATGTATGTATGTATGTATGTATGTATGTATGTATGTTTATGAATGTGTATATATGTATGTGTGTGCCAATATATATGTATGTGTGTGTATGTGTGTATGTATATGTATGTGTATGTGTGTTTTAAATATGTATGTATATTTATAAGTTTGTGTACGTGTATATGTATGTATTTGTGTATATGTATCTACAAGTATTTAAAAGAAACAAAATAGTTTTTTAGTGAATGTGTAACCATTACATTGTTAAACTATGAAACGAATAATGGATCTCGAAGTTGCACACGACTTTATGAACGATATTAATAGCTATAAGTTGGTGAAAGTATAGATAATAATGTATAATAAATGTGTGAAAAAAATGAAGCGGAAAAAACGAAGTTCGATGCCCGAAAATACAAAAATAAGAAAATTTGTAGTTAATCCATGGCTATTTACTTATGAATTTGTTACGAACTTTTGACGGAAAGCCTTTTCCATAGATATTTCGTAGGTAATAACCTATGAAATAGCTACGGAAAAGGCATTCGGTTAGAATTATGTCACCATTCCGTAGGTAATTACCTACGGATTAGTTACGGATTTTCTTATTTTCGTATTTTCAGGCATTCGTTTTTTTGACAAATTTATTATACATTATTATCTACATTTTCACCAACTTATAGCTATTAATATCATTCATAAAGACGTGTGCACCTTCATGATCCATTACTGGTTTCATTGTTTATGGTTGTAATTATTTCACTTTAACTAACAAGCTAGTTTGTTTCTTTTAAATACATACACATACACATACACATACATACACATACATATACACACATAAACATACTCCTACACATTCAAATACACACATACATATACATATACACACACATACACACGCATACATATACATATACATATACACATACATACACATACACACACATACACATATACATATACAATCACACATACAAACATGCATACATCCAAATACACACACATACACGCATACATATACATAAGCACACACATACACACATACACATACATAAATATACACTCATAAATACATACATACACATATATAATTATACAAATATACATATTTCCCCTAATTATCATTTTTTTCATTATTTAATTTATACATTAAACGTATATTATTTCGTTGATGAGTTAAATGTAGTTTTTTTTCGATTGTTCGTTTGTTTGTGTGTTAAACTCATTCGTTACCATTATTATATATTATCATTATGTTTATAAATATTATTATTATTAGGACTATTAGTATGATTTTTCATTGTTTGTGTTTTAAATATGTAAAAACAAAACGATCCAAAAAAGTTTTAAGACTCCAATATTGAAAAAATAAATAAATAAATAATAATAATAATAATAATAATAATAATAATAATAATAATAATAATAATAATAATAAATTAATGGAAAAGTGGTTATTTTATAAGAATGATTAAGGGACTATTGTAACCGGATGTGGCATGCCGGCCGAATTGTAAAGTGTTTGATAATTTATTTTGGAAACCCGAGTTCGAATCCTACCCTAGTTTTATTTAGTCCCGTTTTTTTCTCCCGTATAATAAAAGCTCCTCCAACACTTAGGCCAAAAACGTGATTTGCTGCTCCTTAACGACTTCTCTTCCTTTCTTCTCCCTTTTCGGACGGATCTTCCATTTTCCGGTCCTCCACTCCTCAAACGAAACCACCGCTCGTCAAATGGATGCTCAGGCCACTGCTCGTCAAACGGCTGCTCCGACGGTCGATTTATTGCTTGGTTTAGTCTCCAACAAAGCTAAAAACCTTCCCGGCTACCTCCATTTTACGGTCGATTTGTTGCTTCGACGGTCATTGCAACACCCACCTTCGACTGGAGATCCTTCTCCTTTTATTCCTGTCTTCAGTGACAACCATCTCCATCTCCGAAGAACAGTCGCCGCCACTACCTCCAGTAGACAGATCAATCGCCGCAACCTTCTTCGGTGGACCACCCACCCTAATTCTTCATCCTTTTCTTCCTAAGTTGATTTGTGAAGGTAAAACCCTAATTTCTATAACATCCATAAAATTCATGAAAAATTTTAACTTTTAAAACAACCCATAAATTATCATTGTTTACAAAATAGTTTTCAAAACACGTCTAATATCATAGTTTGTCCAAAATCACAAAACCAATCATGATGAGGTGCACGGTCATGCCTTTTCCTTTCCGCGATCCTCCGAGGTACTTGAAACATAATCCAAAATTGCAAGCCAAAAACTTAGTGAGTTCCCCCAAAATACCAATATACAACAAATATCACATATACAATAACAATATGCAATGCGACCACAACTAACCGACTGGATTACCCTTGAGCCCACAACTTAAGTATGGATTTAGGGGGATCAATCGGGTAAATTTTTCGGGTTTCGGGTAGAACAGATATTTCCTTAAAAAAATACTACCCGATACCCAACCTATATTGTAATTCGGGTTTTCGGGTTTCAGGTATTCGGGTTTGAGGTCAGGTCGGATAATGATCTGGTATACCCAAAAATTTCTTAAGTGACTCTTATTAATACTTTTTTTTTACATGTTGGTTGGTTTAATAAAGAATTGGGTAGGAAAATACTCCATACAATTAACAAGTACATATATAATAAAAATACAAGTCATTATAATATGTTATGTACTTTTTAATTCCATTCCAAATTTTGATAAAAAAAAACCATGAATATGATTAGCATGGAATAATAGGTCTAAACACAACAACAAAAATTCTAAATAATTAAAGTCAAAACACAACCCTACTAAACAATAAAAGTCTAAACATAACAAAATAGTAAAATTCATAAGTCATAACCCAACTCAAAACATAAAAGTCTAAACATAACAAAAAAAAAGTCTTGCACCTTCATGTTGCCATATTCATTTCCATATCTAATCCGAGATCTAGTTAGACGTACCAACTTCTCCCAATGCTATACAAATAGTATAAGTATTAAAAGGAAAAAACATAACATGTCAAAATATTAAAGATAAACAACTACCTTTATCAATTTCTTGTAGGTTTTCCTAATCTTGTTCAAAATCGATGTTGTCACTTCTACCACCTCGAAGCCAATCTTGGGTACAAATTATACTTTCAACAATCTTAAGAGTCAAAGAATTCCAATACGGATCCAAAACCCTCCCGCTAGTGCTAAAAACAGATTCTGAAGCCACATTTAAGATGCGAATCGCAAACAAATCTTTAGTCATCAAGGATAGAATCGGAAATCTTGGACTATTCACTTTCCACCACTATAAAATGTTAAACATTGACGAATCTTCTTCAACACTTTCTTTTAAATACTTTTCTAACTCGCCAATTGATTCAACTATGTTTGTTTTCATCTTTTCTTTTAGTTAATTTCTCAATGATGGTTTTGGTGTCGTAGCATCGGGATTTTGGCGTTTCCCTAAAATCGACGATAAATTACTAGACCCTGAAGTACTAGAAGTAGTACTTAGAGAATGAATTCTAAGGTAATCATTATATAATTCATGCATAGAATCCATAATATATTTCTTTTTTCTCCTCCATTTTTTCTTTTCCATAACGATTCTCAAGTAGTATAACCAATTACTTTACCTTGTTCCTTGGGTCAAGAATCAAAGAAAAGCAGAGCAATAAATTCATTTTTTCTATGTCGCCAAAATACTTATCAAGCTTTACTCTCATTGCTAATGCAAAATCACAAAGGCTAGCATCAGAAATAGCATCATCCAAGAGTGTACGAATGGAATAAATATCTTCAATGCACGTGTTTGATGTCACGTATAATGTCCCAGAAATCCTTTCAGTAACATCACAAAATGGTTTTAAAAAATGACACAAACGCCTAACATGTTTCCAATCGCTCGGTGAAGGAATCGATAAACCTGTCTTTTCAATGTCGGAACGAAACTCATATTCCTCTAGATCGTATCTCTCAAAAGTTTTTTCATAAGCTTAGGCAATATTCAACATACGATAAGTAGAGTTTCATCTTGCTGGAACATATCTTACCATGTGTTTCATTGTACCCAGACTAACAAGCTTAGCAAACTTGGTAAATTTGCCAATTCTTGAAGGTGATTGTCTAATCCACTTTACTGCCCATCTAATTATCTCAACCAGCTTATCAACCTTTTTAATACCATCTTGCACCACCAAGTTTAAAATGTGGGAAACACATCTCATGTGTGTCCATTTCCCATTTAAGAGACACTTGTTGGAATTTTGAAAGATTTAAAAAAAAACTCAATTGTCACGTCATTGGCACTTGTGTTGTCAACGGAAATTATGAAAACATTTTTTATTCCCCAATCTATCAAACATTTCTCAACCACTAATCCAATATCAACCCGACAATGACTCTCTTGAGGACAAAAACTCAAACACTTTTTTTTTCAATTTCCTTTTATTGTCTACAAAGTGGGAGGTGAGACACATATAACTTGATTGTGGTGTAGAAGTCAAAGTATCGGTGGTCAAACAAATCCTACCAACGTTTTTTTGATAAAACTTTGAAGTTTTTCTTTTTTTTCTTGATACAATTAGTAGGTATCGGTTGTACTTGTATTTCTACATGAAATTTTAAACATTGGTTGAGTAACACTATTGTAATATTTAAAGCCCGCACCTTCCACGATACTAAATGGAAGTTCATCAACTACTAACATGTGTGCCAAAGAAAACAGCAAAAAAAAGTTATGAAAAAAACAAACATGTAATATGTCAAATTGTAACTCTTTTCATGGACAAGAAAGGAACAAATAACACTTTTGTCATATTCAATATTTAAATTCTAAATCATTTGACAGCTTTATACAACGAACATCTATACAAAGGAATTCAATTCCATTCCATTTTTTGTAACAAAAAGCAAAATAGATTCCAACTTAATTCCAGAACATATACATCAAACATTTGACAGCTTTATAGATCAAATATTTATACATCAAATATTTGATAACTTTATACATCAAACATCTACTTTTTTGATTTTTCTGCACCAAATCAACTTATATTTTTTATTTTTCTAAACAGATTCAACAAATTAACTAGACAACGAAGAAATCAAAACCAACATTTTCTTTTGTAGAGTTATGCCTAAGCTAAACAAAGTGTGAATCAAAACCAACATATTTTAACCTATGATTAATAACACAACAAAAAAATCAAAGAGGATGCAAAATTTTTAACCTGTGATTGTGATTGCATACTCGAACAAAGCTGTAAAAAGGCAGGAAACTTGGGATTTTCATCGATCAAGGAGACTGGTATAATGATTAATGAAGATGGAGGCTGACAATCGCGTGTTTGAGGATCGGAAGAAGAAACTGGAGTCAATGTCTCGATGAGGGTTTAATGATTGTGTCGTCTGTTTAGCTTTGCATCTTTGAGGTTTAGCTTTGCATCGTATCGTATGCGTCGATCATAAGAAGATACTGAAGGGTTTTTTTTAAGCGTGCCTACTACCTCCCGACAAGTCATGCATGCATCGATTATAATATACATGTTGGTATTATTTAAAAAATGAATTCGGGTATTCGGGTATACCCGAAAATAAATATTCAAACCTTAAACCCGACCTATATTATTATCAGGTTAACCTATTACCTAAATGTTCATACCCGTTACCTGCTCTACCGGACCGATTCTACCCGAATTCAGAACGGATCAGGTGCGTAGAACAGGTTTCAGTTTTTTCGACAGGCGGCTTGCCATTGGCCCAAAACTTATGTTTGGCTTGCTCTCCGGCCTGATCAGTCCTTAGACTGAATATCACTAATCCCTCAGTACGAGTCTGGATGCCCTTCCCGGACCTTAGCTCGTATCTCAAATGCTCATGAGCCCTCAATATGAGTTTGACATGCCCTCCCCGGCCCTCAGCTCATATATGGCTTGCTCCAGGGTTTATTGGCTACAACACGGAGCAGTACAACCTCAACCCAACCCACACAATATGTCAAAATATAACATATAATAACATACACAGATAAACATACAATATTACAGGTAGTCCTACAGATCTACCAGACTAACATATCAAAACTAGCATGCATATCTACACCATATTCAACATCTCAACGAATATTCGATTATCAAACCAATAGGCTGGCCTTGGTGCCTTCGACCCGAAAGTATAATGAGGAACACTTACTTCACACTGCTGAATCACACTGAAAGTCTCCGGCAGCTGGCTCACAAAATCCTCACGCTATCATAAAAAAATAATCATCCAAGTAATAATTGGATTACAACCAAGACTAATAGTTTATCATTAGGGTAAAGGCCACTTTACCCTCTACCTATTTGGGCTAAGACCCAGGCCCAAATCTTTATCGAAAAGGCCCAAAACTAAGCAATCACTTAAGGCCCATAATCGACCCAATTTTCCAAATTGGGCCAAAGCTCCTACTTGGGCCTTACCCTAAGGTCCATATCTTCACTTAGACCAAAACACCTATACTCAGATGGTCCAATAAGGACCCAAGCATCTAAGCCCAAAAAGGTGGCCCAAACTTGAAGCCAAAACTCCTAAACCCAACAAACTGAGTACGCGGGGCATACCCATCTATACGCTCAACGTTGTCTGCCTTGACCAAGAACATACTGCTGACCACCTACGCCCAGCGTACATCGTAGCCATGCAAAAATTTGAAAAAGAGCTTATTCTATTCACTCCAAACGTCCAATAACCATATCCAAGTCCAAGAAGGTGCTCTTAACCATAAAGTTTCCAACTTTATGGTTATGCATGCATCATTAAGACCCAAAACCAACTTCCTAGTTGGTCTTAACCACTAAGGACCTCCACACTTTGCATGCAATCACTAAATGAGTCAAGAAAGAATTTTTATGACTTAACACAACTTAAACATTCTAAAAAGGTATCTCCTTTGGTCTTAGAGTAGAATTTACTCATTAACTCCAAGAAAAGGGGACAAACTCATAAAACTCATTAAGTCTAAGGAATACAAGTAAAGTTCAAGACTTTATACCTTCTGGAGCTTCCCAAAGAGATGAAGATCTCATATTAAGAAGCTTGAATCCCACACCAGAGCTTCTCAAAGAATCCTTTCTTCTTTCTTCAAAACTAAGAACACACACACACACACACACTCAAGCTCAACACACAAAAGGACTAGGGCTTGCAAAATCGACTCAAAGAGGGTGAAGGCCGAAAAAGGTGAGGGGATGAGGTTATAAGGGGATTATATAAGGCTCAACTCTAAAAATTAGGGTTTTCAATGTCTGATGAGTACGCCCTATGTACATAGATGTACGCCCCGTGTACTAGGGCGTGCCCTAGTACGCTAAGCATACACTTATATGCATGGCGTACTCTCCATCCTTCCAAATTATAATTTTGCCATTAGGGCTTCTCATGTCTTCTTCCTTCTATTACAGGGACCAAAATAACATAAATTAAAACTGTAAGGATGAATTTGAATGTACCTGAATATCGAGGTGTTACAATTTCTTTGAATCTTTGAAATTAAAGTGTTAAAATATTTATTTTATGTTTAGGTTTATATGAAAGATAAAACCTCGCTACTGTCATTTTGATTCTATTGAATTCCAATTTCTCCTCCAAATCCCTAACTGTTTGTTATATTCCCCTAAAAATAAATTTTATATCATATGCTTTAGAAACTTTGTTGAAAGTAGATTGTCAAAATGGGTATTAGATGACTAATTTCAAAGGGGTTTGACAACCTAAGCATTAGTTCTTCTTAAAAATAGGTTTGGCCATGAAAAAAATGAATCTATTTGTTGTAATAATAAAAATTTAATCTGAACAATATGTTTTAGGAATTAGAGAATGTATAAACAACTTTTATTTAGGATTTAAAAGTTATTAGGAGAATATATGCAGCATTTAGTCAGTTTGTTTAGGAGATATAAACAACATTAGGTAATTTCCAAAGGTTTAAGAGTTTATATTTTCTTATTCATGATGGCTTTCACCCTTTGCAAGTTGTTTAATGCAATAAAAAATTTAAATTTTTGCTTTAAAGAATCTTTTTTCTACATCTTTAGGATTTAAAAGTACTTAGAAAGATACAAAAATTTTAAGACTTTTGTCTTCTTCTTCTTTTATGTGTAGGGGCGTAATATGGTGTGCAGGGGCGTAATATGGATCGAACTTCCTCTTTACAAATGCTTTCGATTTTCAAGAAAATACAAGTTCAAAAGGCATCATGTATGTATGGTAGTCTTGGAAGGAATTTTTTATTTTTATTTTTGAGCTAGTTAAATAAAAGATATACATGGTTATTATAACATCCTACTTTCATTTTGTCTTACTTATAGTGTTGTACTTTTAAAACTGTTCCCAATTATGGCTATAATAAACAAATAAATGAAAGTACATTTCTATATTTGTATTTTTTTGTGATCATTGATTATGGTGTTCTGAAAAAGGAACAATTTGCGGCCTTTGATTCAAAACTCAAATTGCATAACACTTGTCATCCTTTATCGATTCGTCTTACCTGATAATTTGTACACCTCTAATGATCTGTATGCGGGTCAGTTCAATTCTAATTCTCTGACAAGTACTTATGAAACTTGGTTACAACCCATTGACTACCTTTCATCCAGTGAAAGTCAACCAATCCAATTTCTATTAGTCTTACTTCATAATTTCTCCGACAATTATAACTGACTATGAAGTTTTATAATAATTAGATTATTAATGGATTAAAACATTTTAATATATAACATAACAAGTATTGATGTCATGATCATATCCCGCTATATCAAAATACTATATAACAACTATTGTCATAATGTTATAATATCCAAATATTAAATCCAAATCAAAATCTCATTTCTAGAATAATAAAGTCTTACAACTGAAATGTAACCATTCATACTTAGCTCAGAATGAGGACTTTATTAATGGGTTCGACTAATCTTAATTTGTATGAATTATGTGAATATTTTCATCTCCATATTTGACTTTACTCTAGGTATAGTTAAATATGTTGGAGTATATGATTGGTATTCTTTCGTGACATAGAGTTTCTTAGCTCGATTAAGTATACTCAGGAAGTCATAAAGATTTCTATGTGATCCTTGAATGAAATAAATCAACATAGTTTTTCAATGAACTCATTCATCCAATCATATTAGATTTCAACTTCTAAAGTAGTTTATTCTTATTTTCTAGTAGATTGTGTTATTTTGTTTTGCTTGGATCACATTCCAACTAAACTTACTCTTCATCCCACAATGAAGTCATAATCAAATTATAATTCATAATTATATGTATTTGTTTATAAATCAGAATCTTATGTAGCTCTTTACATGAAGATTTTATGTTAAACTAATTATCTTATAGATATTCTCCTATTTCTTCTAAAGTACTCTTAGAATGTTCCTATAGTCATCTAGTAACTAAAGCATGTATATTATGATGTGCTCATAGCATGATCATATATAAGGTCTTATGCATAATATGGCTTAAATCATGGATTCTTTTTCCATGTAAATCGAATATAAATCATTTCAGC
The DNA here is from genome assembly GCF_002870075.4 of Lactuca sativa. NCBI lineage: Eukaryota > Viridiplantae > Streptophyta > Magnoliopsida > Asterales > Asteraceae > Lactuca > Lactuca sativa. Next base: position 7,436,948 of record NC_056628.2, read on the forward strand.
TAGTTCTAACCTATGATGTAGGTTCCTTTTGAGACTAGCTCAAAATCAGTGCCATGTGACAATGTTAAGATTCCTCCAAAAGAATTTTGTGTCTTGATCCCTTTCAATATATTTTCCATATATACATAAAGATATAAAACTTTTAAAATTCATTTTATCTATCCCTATAGATTTTACATTTGAAGAATGTATCTCGTTCTTCTTAAGTCTTTCATTTTAGAAACACATTCCGAGTCAAGGTGAAAAAGCTTGACATGGTTAGAATGTAATTTCTTATGATTAAGTAGGTCTCACTCATACAAAATTAGGAATGTCACTATTCTCCCACTAGTTCTTAGTAAACATACATGTATGTTCATTTTGATATAAAATAATACCTTGTGCTTTCATATTAAAACGACGATTGCAACATTGAGATGTTTGTTATATATCCATAAGTGGATCTCAAGCTCTACACATTTTTTTAGCATAACATAGATTAAGAAAACCTCCAGGCTAATGTGTATATATATATATATATATGTATATATATATATTTATATATATATATATATATATATATATATATATATATATCTTCTAATATATGTCTATTAATACAAGTAGTATTTCTTGAAATCTATTTGCTAGATCTTATATTGAGAATATGAATTTATAGTAACAATATCCTTGTTGATCTAATCATAGCTACTTGTGAAAAGGTTTTATCATAGTTAATGTCATGAGTATGATAAATATCATAGTTAATGAAATGAGTATAAGAAAATCCTTTTATAACAAGTTTTGCTTTAAATATATATAGTTATCCATGTAATGTATTCTTTCTAGAAGAAATAATTACTCCTTCTAGCCTTGTTATAGAGAGAATGTTCAATCAAGACCATACTTAATTATCATACATTTATTACATATCATGTTCATGAATCTAAGTCATTAGTCAGATTAGAGATTTGACATAGCATATTGGTATTTGATGGATTTTCCAGAAACCATCAATAAAAGCTCATCAATGAGAGATTCCGCATTTCTCAATTCATAGATGATTTCAACCACTAATACGAACAATTTGTGTTTGTAAATTACTATTGTTCTAGTTTAACAATCCTTGTTAAACCTAGTTCCAACTATTGCTACATCAAGTTATGGTTCTTGAGCTGCTTCAAGTTCCATGTACCTCCCACTTGCTTTGTCATTATAAGCTTGTTTTCTACGAACTTAGCTATCAGAGGAATCAGAAAACTTATTCTTGGTGGGGTTTCATATAATAGTCTAAGCTAAATTTATAATTTTATATACAAATATGTATTTAGTAGATTTTGGGGTTAAGGCTTTAGTCCAACATAGGCTTCAAATCCATAAAGCATTAAATAAGATATGGATTAAGCATTTCCATACAAAATCTTATAAAGATAATGTTATATCTACTTATTAGTTGGTATTTGTACTCAATGTACAATTGATAGTGTTATATGTCTTATCCTAAAGAGATAAAAGGAGGACATTTCTACCGATTAGAAAGTAAATAATACCAAGTAAGATTTAATTCATCTTTTATTATAATTAAGGCCTTAGATAGTTCCTACCTGTTTGTATTTTACCTTTATACTAGAAAACTTAAGCAAAGATTTCACTATTATGTTTTAACATGTAAAATATAATTAAAACTACTATAGTTGTTAGTAAAGTTGATTTGGTATCTTGTGCTAAAGCTTAGACATTCATTAAAAAGGAAGTCATACATAACAATGTATAGCTCTTTAATAATTTATTTTCTCTAGTACTTAGTAAAAATAGTATTTGGAATCCTTTATATTTAAGTAAGATTTACATATGTTAAATAAACTATATTATTTGCTTTCAAATATCCCTTTGTTGAAGTTGGAATATGTGAATATTATTTATATAATAAGGATAACATTGTCAAATATGAGTTCGATTTAAAAAAGTTTAAGTCAAAAGTATTTTGCACATAGAACTTGTGATTTATAAGACATTGATACTTACTTTATAATTATCATTAAGAGATCTAGTCTCATAATCAGAATTTTAATGATTTATGAATATGAAGGAGATCATTATGAAAAACGATTTAAATAAATACTCAATCATTCATAAATTAAATTGATAAATATATTTAGACAAGCTAAATTAAAACATACATTGTTCAAAAACAAACATTGTTTTTATATTACAACTATATTATGTTCCTAGGATAATTAATAAACTAAACTCCGAGATTGTAGTTCGAACTTGATTGTGTTCAACTGGTTACTCTTTTGTAAATATATACAAACCAATTACAAATATTTGATTAACATTTAAGTACCAAGTACATAAGTCTTATATGAAAAGTATGAGTTCTATATACTAGATAAATGAAATACTAGTCTCTTCCAAGCTTTCTTTCTAGATAAGAGGATCAGTTCCTATTGCAGTGTTCTTTCTTTCCAAATAAGAGGATCAGTTCCTATTGTAGTGTTTAGTTTCTCCATAGTAGAAACATAATCAATCTATGTGGGCCTTATTCCTGGGCTTAAAGGTGTTCAGTCTACAAAACATCGGTTTTCTAGATCATAAAGGTGACTCTTTTGGGCCTTGTACTATTCATAGTTTGATGTTAGAAACATCTTTAGCATCACAATGATGTCTTTACCAGGTGTCATGTTCAGGTTAATTGCTCAAAGAAATTAGTTTAGGACCAGGACTTTTAAGAGTATACAATTTTATATCTCTCACGAGATTGTCTCTTAAGACATGAATACATTCATTGAAGTTGTATCTAGTGAATGTTATTTTTTCATTAATTCATTAAAGAAAATAATAATCCATTGTAATGAGAATAGATTATTTAACTACAAAATTTTAACAAAATTTATTTAGTATATTCAATATTTAAAATATATAATAATTAATACCATTTTAGTGTCCAAAAACATTAATTATCAAAGTCTAGGATCCAAGTTACACAACAAATAAATGGTTAGGTGATCTTTATCCCATTCAGTTGAATCCAACCCAGTGGATATCGACAATCAATTATATCTTACTATATAATTCCAAGATTTATGAGATCGCTAATAACAAATTTAATACTACATGTTTGATCTCATATATGCCTTAGAAATCTCTTGCTTAGGTGACCTGTATCACAAAAGATTTTCGAATAAACCATCCAATTTGAAAAACATGTGTAATCGGTCTATAAATTGGTTATAGAAATTGCGAATGCACCTCGACCATCAAAAGATAACACTGAGCGGTTAGTTGATCTTATCCCAGTAGTGCATCCATGAGACGTGAGAGTATTCTTCAAGATGTATTGCATAGATTTGAGGTTTAAAAATGGTGTTTTATATGTTTTATAATACTAGTTTTTAAAACATGATATCATGGTTATTACATGCATATAATAAATCATGGTACCAATTTTCAAAAGAAAATCATTTTTAAAGGTTTTATATAAAAAGCTAGTTTTTATATAATTTTAACGCGATTCAATTTTAATAACAGGTATTAAGTTTGAGTGCATTTGAATCTTTTATATCTTTAATAAAACTTGATTTTATTACTTATATGTTCGGAGATTTTATAAGTTAGAAAAATCACAATTTTAAAACTTATAATTGAGTATTTCAAAATTTGACATTATTAACGTTTTTTTAAAACCGGATACTTGGTGTGAACGGTGTGCCTTTGTTCTTCGGTGCTTTTACCGATACTTGGTAGAGTTTTTGTAATTCGGTGTTTTTATCAATACTTGGTAGAGTTTTTGTCTTTTAGATTGAATATAATGGGTTCTAATCGAGACGTGTGCATGTTTTATTTACTTTATTATATTATCGGTTCAAAAACAACTTAAGAATTGACTTTTTTTTCTATGGTAAAATTGTAAAGCTACTTATTTTAATATATATATATATATATATATATATATATATATATATATATATATATATATATATATATATATATATATATATAAAGGTTCATTGAGACAGACATAATTTTCTAAGACCGTAAAACCAATTTTTTTTGGTAAAATATTCTAATATTCTAGTTTTCGTAAAAATATAATATGTATAATATTCTAACATTATATGCTTTTAGAATATTTCAATGTAATATGTGTTAAAAATATTGTTTTAGAAGATCAAATATTATATATACTATATTTTTTTGAATAAAAGAATATTAGAATATTTCACTAGAAAAAAAAATGGTCTTGCGGTATCACAAAATTAAACCCGTTTCAAATGAACCAAACCCTATATATATATATATATATATATATATATATATATATATATATATATATATATATATATATATATATATAATCATAGTTATAGTTATAATGATGATAATATGTAATCATATAATCTAATATAGTTTTAAACAAAATTTTTAATTATCAAGCATCATAAAATAGTTAATCCACGAAAAGAGAAATTAATATTATTATGGAAATAGGATAATATTTATCTATATATAATTGATTGGTATGAGTTTATTAGTCTTTTATTTTATATTTTGATGTAAGATAATGTATGTTTATTTATGTTTTTTTATGCATGTTTATGTATGCATGTTTAGTATTATCAAGTTTTATATTTATTTATGCTTTTATATATATATATATATATATATATATATATATATATATATATATATATATATATATATATATATATATATAGAGAGAGAGAGAGAAAGGTGGGTCCCACCATCACAATACAACATCCAAATCCAAATGCAAAACTAAAAATTATTCCACCTTCACTGTGAATCTACGATTTTTGAAAGAATACACATACACACTAGATTTTCAATAATTGATCCTAAGTTTCAATTTTGAACATCACCAACATCAAATGCATAAAATTAATAAAGGGTAAGAAGAAAAAGTTCATAACATCAAGTGTGGAATCAGTTAAGGAGGAGCAGAAACCAGAAATCAAAATATGTATACAAAGGATCAAAAATCACAGTCGTTGGAGCAGATCCGACAATGTTGCCACTGTCACCGTTGTCTGTCTCTTGCTCTCGATTCTCTATTTCCCCATTGTTGTATCTCCTACTATCCAGACTTTAAGTGAATGGTACCATCATAAAACTTTTCTAGGTTTTCTTTTCAAAAGTATTTAACATCGATCTGATAAGAGAAGTCTATTTGTCAGTGAGACCGATTGGTAACCAAAATCTCACTTATAAACCATTTTGTGTGCGGCTTTAGGACGGGGGAGGGCAGCGCAGGCAGAAATCTGCATAGTTGCTTCTTCAAAGGCATAGTCGATCCCTGGTAGAGGTTACAACGAATAAGCTTTCACAAGTTTGATGAACACGCATAGATTCACTGGAGATGAAGGGTTAGGCATCGCAGATTTTAGAGGAGAAGTTTGGTTGTGTATCAGATCTTCACTGTTTGATTCTTGTTAGAGTTTGTGGTCTGAATGAGAGTGATAGGCGGCTAGGGTTTATCATCGTTGGATGGGGTTGCTCTCGATCCCTGTTTTTGGTGTTTAGATGTAGGTTTTTTCTTATTAAACCTAAATATAAGCAAAGATACAAATTACCCCCAAATTATAGGGACCATTTATGTAATCTATTCTAAAAAGGATGTTTTCACTAATATATATTTTCCATATACCCCTACCCTCTCTCTCTCTCTCTCTCTCTCTCTCTATATATATATATATATATATATATATATATCACTAGTTTATAACTCGTGGAAACCACGATCATAAAATTAAACTTTCATAGTAAAAAACTCAAAATTATTAATCAATTATTTTAAATAAATTATTAATTAAAATATATTTTTTTAGTTATATAAAATTATAATCGTTGATTTAAATAAATAAATGAAATTATATCATCTTATAATTTGTATTAATTTTATTTTAATTTAATGTAATCAAAATTAGAAATTTAAATTGAAAAATCAATAGGTTGACAAATGGGATGACATTAATTAGGAGTTTTAATATGATGATACATGTTACGAGGAGAATAAACTTATTCTTTTATTAGAATAACTAGTTTATAACCCGTGGAAACCACGGTTATAAAATTAATTAAATTTTAACAGTGAGAACTCAAAATTATTAATCAATTATTTTAAATAAATTATTAATTAACTGATATTTTTTTAGTTATATAAAATTTAATCGTTAATTTAAATAAATATATGAAATTCTATCACCTTATAATTTATATTAATTTTATTTTAATTTTTATTCTAATGTTATTAATTATGATACTTAATATGATGACACATGTCAAAAGAAGATTAAAACTATTCTTTTATTAGAATAAGGATGATTGGAAAATTTATATTTGTCCTAAAAAAATTGATATACCGAACATAATATGAATATAAAATTCGTTTAACATAAACCTGAGCTATGTGTGCACATGCCTGTATATAGGTTTTAACATGGATTTGTTGCATTGGAATCAATGAAATTTAAATTGTGAATCTCTCAATATCAACGTGCGTTTGATTTAGTATTTTTATTTTTACTTTATATTTTTGTAATGACCAAATTTTGTTATTAAAATCACTATTAATCGAGCACAAGACAGAGTGAAAGAAACAAAATAACAATTACAAGATATAAGGGCGGCAAATCCAATTTGCCGGATCACAGCCACTAAAATGACCCTTATATTTTTCACAATTGAAAGCCGTTGTGATAATATTGTCCACCATTTTCAAAGAGATCGAGGAGGCTTTCTGCTGTTAAAAATCAAATCGTTGCTAGTTTTTCAAACGCACCATAAGAAGTCATAAAAGATGACAAGTAAGAGTTGATGTTTCTTTGGTCAATGCCTCCAAGCCACTGCAAAGCCCACAAACTCACCAACAATTTTAAAATTTTGAATGGGGATGTTACACATTAAAATCGTATATTTTGACCAAACATGTATATAACGTTTAGTAGCATTCTTGATATTGTTATTGGTAGGAGAGTAAATTGAAATGAGGTCATTGGTGTAAACATCTACCTAATCTTTGTTTTCTATTCTATTTACTTTTTCTCCCATTTGATTTAGTAATTTTCAAAGTGAAATAGTGAAATGTTTGGTTTGACCAATGATATACACATTTAAATCGTATATTTTGACCGAACATGTATATAACGTTTAGTAGCATTCTTGATATTGTTATTGGTAGGAGAGTAAATCGAAATGTCTGACTATATATAGAAGGTCATTGGTGTAATCATCCACCTAATTTTTGTTTTGTGTTCTATTTACTTTTTCTCCCATTTATCTATTCTTGTCTAGTATGTCTCAACATTTAAGGGCTTAGGTTTGTTAATCATACAAACATAGAAGGTGTAACGTGAAACTTTTAACATTTCCCTAGAACTTTGGGTATGTGTGTAAACACATCGTATTTTATGAAACGAACTCTACAAATTTTACAATTCAATGATAATTAATTATCTTATGGTTGGGACCATGTAAGCTTAATAACATTAATAGCAAATAAAGAAACTATAGAAGAATATATTTTGTTTAGAATTGGTACTTTATCCTTGTTATGGAAAATGGGTTATAACAAATGTGTCCCGAAACATTTTGCATGTCTTTTGTTGGGTTCTTGACTATTCTATATCACCAACCCAACCTTCTTCTTAAACTCTTGCATATAACATGGTTACATGCACGGTTAAACACAAATATTTTTAATAATAGTTTTATCTGCAATATTGTAACACCCTATTTTATATATTCGAGCACACCTAAAATTTTCTTTTAAAACCCATGGATATCAAAGATGTACATCTAATATCAAAGGAGAACATACAAGTTATATTATTACATGCCAATAATCAAAATAAACATGACATTTACATTAACCACAAGTATATTAAGGTCTTCTATATATGCTCTCAAGTCTCAAAGCTAATACGGTAATACCCATCTTCGATCACTCTACCATGATACATATACCTAAAAATTAAGTCATACAAAAAAAAACATTAAGTTAAATAAATTAGTGGATAATATTTCCTATATTGTAAATGCCAAAATAGTATACACATCTCTACTTCAACGTCATACAGCAGTCGGTGTAAGGTTTTCGTTGGTACCTGCACAAAGGAAATGTTATATGACCAGAATTAAAGCAATTGACATTTATATCTATATATAGCTCGTTCATGTGATCCGTTTACTCTCCCGAGCAAAGGTATTATTACACTTCTTTACTCATTTACTTCCAGGTGAACTACTCTTTAGTAAGTAGTAATTACTCTTTACTAGGTACTACCTTAATTTATATATTCCAACTCACTCTAAGAGATCCTTCATAATTATTTCTTTTCATCTCTATATTTCCAGTTTTACAATATACTTTCTACTCAATGTCTACATGAGGTTCAACTAATGACTCAAACGTCTAATCACAAAAACTATAACATCCCGACTTCCAGGTATGAGATTTATTCCTTGAAAGGCAAATTCCCCTTGGAACTCGTCGAGTTGATGGCCTCAACTCGACGTGTTGAAGACATTTGGGCCGCATATATTTTTGGACCAACTCGACGAGTTGGTGAGGGAAAACTCGACGAGTTGGTGACTGATTAAAAAACAATTTGTAAATAATGAATGGTTTTGGGATATTTAAAAGATTTAAATTTTTCATGAATTTTACGAATGTTACAAGTTGGTATCAGAGCCTTAGTTTGAGTGAATTAGAGGAACACTCGTATGAATCCAGTCTCAAACTAAGGAAAATGATTTTAAAATGGATTTCAAAATACTCAAAGAGGATGCGATGTGTACGATCAGTCAAAGCCAGTAAGTAGACCTCAAAATACCATATTGTAATTTGATAATGAGATATGTTAGAACAACATGTTAGTAGCAGGATAGGGATCTTCAGGAACTGCATGATAGGATTGTCTAATATATGATGCCTTAGGCTTATCTCTTGTAGAGCACTTGATTTATTGACGTATGATGCTTTCGTGTGTGAACTGACTATTGAGTGAATAAACTAAGTTACATGTTACATGGGTTAAATGATCTTAAGGTAAGGGATTTGGTCCTGCTATGCAGCTCTTGTCTGAGTCCAACCTTTGTAGGATTAAATCTTTTAGTCTAAGATTGTTTAAGATGTAACATCCATAAAAAATCATGCTAAATTTAAACTTTTTAAAACATTTCAAAACCAATGATTATTACAAAACTTGTTTTCAAAATAGTATAATGTTAGAGTATCCCAAAATCAAATCATAAAATCATGAAATATGATGAGCTGTACGATCACACCTTTGCTTTCCCGCGATCATCAGAAGTACCAAAAACTATAATCGATAAATGTAAGCTCGAAGGCTTAGTAAGCTGCCCCCAAAATACCAACGCCATAAAACATATCAATAACAAATAAGCAAACTACATGCATAATGAGCCTTCATCCTGGCTTGACCGCCTCGTAGGCCTTCAACCTATCTTGACCGGTCTCTGAGCCTTCGACACGTCTAGACCGCCTCGCAAGGCCTACAGCCTATCTGGACCGCTCGTCGGGCCTTCGGCCTGACTGAATCACTTTGCAGGGCCATCAGTGTATCTTGACCGCCCTGGGTATGTTGGCCTTCAACACAAACACATAAATATCATACGCTAGCATATATAATAACCAAACTAATCTAACAGATCACTACTCATAGCAACATTCTATAACCAGGATACATACCTAACTGGTCACTAACATAGCATCATCCTATATACCAGGATATCGACCTATCCTGGTCACTAAGCAATCACCATCCTAACTACCAGGATGTAAATCAATAAGCATATCATGTAATAACCCGGATACAAATCCGTAAAGGGCCAACATTGGCGCCTTCGACCTTGTTAGTATAATGAGAACAAATCACCTCTCAAGTAGCTCGGAAATGATAATATCAACCTCCTCCAAATACAAATCCAACACCAACACCTACACCCATCCATGATCTAATTCCATAAATTCCCAAATTACCAAAATAGCCCCAGAAGTCAAACTGGTCAACCCTTGTTCAAGGGAAGGTCAATAGTCAAGGTTAACAGTCCATGTTGACCCGACTCGTCAAGTGCAACATACTAACTCGTTAAATTCATTCAGAAATCGCAAAGTCATGAAACCCTATTCGACTCGTCGAGTTTCCAGGAAACTCGCCGAGTTCAAATGTGTCCAAATATCGGGAAAACCCTTCATATGACTTGTCAAGTCGCCTAATCGACTCGTTGAGTCCATGCAGAAACTCAGAACGGGAAAACCCTCCCCAACTCACCGAGTTGGATTATCTGACTCACCAAGTTCATGCAATCCATTCCATGTCTAGGTGACTCTAAGTTACTCCGATGCTCCAAATAGTAGATCTAGCTGCTAATGGCACGTTTACCACGTAAAGTTGAAAACTTTATATGCATGCAAGACCCTACTCATCAAAACCAAGGTAGATAAGGGGTTTAAGGGATGGAGAAAGGCCAAAGCTTGCCAACTTTGATGCCTTTATGACAACAGAGACCTAGGCAAATCCAAATCTGAAGTTACAACTTCAAATTTTACCCTAACTCCCGCAATGATACCCAAACATGCTAAAGTTGGCCTTAATCCCAACAAGGAGAAGATATAGCTAATGAAAAGCCAAGGTAACGACTTGTTACCTCCAAAACGATGCTAAGATGAAGTAGGAATCGGATCCACAGCCTCTTCTTGTTCCAAGCTTTAGTACCTTGAGCTCTTCTCACCACAATCCACCTTCAAAGCTTAATATCACAGAAAATGAAAAGTGAACCGTGATTTAGGATTTCTGGACTCAAAACAGGGCTATAAGGGAGGCTAAGGGGACAAATTCCCTTTAAATAGGGTGCAAAACCCCGGTTATTAGGTTTTTCTCATTCTAGCTCCAACTCGACGAGTGGGGTCCAACAACTCGTCGAGTTGGTCACATAAACCACGTGGCCAAACTCCTCCCTACACGACGAGTCGGGGCACCGAATTGTCGTGTAGATCTTCTTACGTAAGCATAAATGTTGTAAAATTATATACCTCGGAGTCGGGGTGTTACATAAGTTGTGCGGCATGTGATTGAATTCATGCAATAGTTATCTTGCACCAATGGAGGTCGTGTGGCAGTTAGTGGTAGGAGGAGTCGTGTGGGGTTAGTCGGCTAGTTTTGAGATGCTTAGCCTTCCTTTAGGAGTGAGGATTGAGTGATTTGCCTATGCTTATGAGTATTGTTAGGGTGTTGTGATGAATCTTGTGACAAATACGAGTAGGTGTGGAAATTAGTATAGACCCATACTACTAAAAGCACAAGACTCGTACGCGTAACAAGGAAGGCACAACTCCTAGAGCTTCGTTGGGAGTTGGTTCCTCGTTTTTTATACATATTATCTAATATCTCTCTAGTGTATTTCCATTATGGGGATTACGAGGCAATTTGAGACTAGGTCGAGATCAGGAGCTGGCAGTCAGGGCAGGCCAGCATTGTTGGGGACCATTGGTTAGATGAGACTAGATGAGTTAGATGCCAAGACTCGGGTGATCCTGCACGATAAGGTTGTTATACTATTTCGGGCTCAGTTACCGAAGGTGTTTGGGTATGTTAAGACCGCTATGGTCGAGTACTTTGACGAGCGCTATGCAACCATTGCTGAGACGCCTTCCGCTACAGCCTCCACACCCATGGCAGCTACAAGTAGTGGGGCAGGTCGGGCCTTTCTGTATCGGGACTTTGATAATACGAAGCCCCAGACTTTCAATGGAGTCCAAGACCCAATCATAGCCATTATGTGGCTATCTGACATTGAGGGATGCGTATTCATGTACTCATGCCCTGCTAACCAAAAGGTCAGATGCGCTCTGAACCTGCTAAGGTCTGGAGCAAAGGATTGGTGGAGACTTGTTTTGGGATCGTGCTCTGATGAGTAGAGGGTTTCGGTATCATAGGATTAGTTCAGGGAGATGTTTCGCACCAGCTACATTCTGCGGGTGGAGCGAGAGAGGTTGGCTCAGGAGTTTTTGGATTTGAGACAGGGATCAGATTCGGTGACGGTGATCACCCGGATTTTTACCGTGAGGGCGATGTTCTACCTTGAGTTTGCTTTCGAGTAGGCTCAGATGACCCGTTATCTGAGCATGCTCAAGACAGATATCAAACAATTTGTTTCTACTTAGAAGTGTGATACTTTGTAGGAGTTACAGGAGGCCACTATTCAGCATGAGCTTGAGATCAAGCTTCAGTTGAGGGAGCAGAGGCAGGCCCCAATGCAGTTGCAGCCTACGCCAAAGCGGTTTAAGACCGCTGATATTAGATTTGGCGACCGAAAGGGCTGAACTTGTGGTAAGTGTGGCAGGGCGCACGAGGGTACTTTTCGGTCATCATCTGGGTGCCACAATTGTGGCTGGCAGGGTCATATGGCGAGGGTTTGCCTCCAGCAGGCACCAACACTCAGCTCCAGGATTTCCTATCTTTGCAACTAGGTTAGACATGTGAAGGCCAATTGTCCGTTGCTCACTGCCAGGCTGATGCAGGCTCCAGCACCAACTACTTTGAAGATCACTAACGGGAGTCAGGGTAGGGCAGGGCCCTCTATGGCTCGGGGACGCGCTTTCCATCTCACCGTCGAGGAGGCTAGGATAGTGCCAGATGTGGTGGCTAGTATGTTTCTATTCCTTATCTCATTGATTATGTCTTCTATAGCTCATGTGTTTGTACCTATGCTAGCTACGTTCTTAGTGAACTCTTTGCCAACTCATGTACTATTTGACTCGGGAGTGATTCGGTCTTTTGTCTCTCAATATTTTAGTTAGGAGTTCGGTTTGCCCTTAGGAGAGCTAGAGTGTCCGTTGTGAGTTTCCATCGCCAACAAACACGGGGTTTCTACTTTTTAAGTCTATCGGGGTTGCGTTCTAGAAATATTCGGGGTGTCTTTTCCGATTGATTTGATTTCGATTGCCATGAGAGGATGTCTGTGTGATAATAGGTATGGATTGGCCGAGCCGTTTTGGTGCCATGAGTGACTGCGAGGGTCAGTGTGTGGTGGTTTGAACCCCAAGCCGGGGGGGGGGGGGGGGGAGGGGAGCTGACTATTTATGGAGAGGGCACCAGGTTGGGTTCTAGATTTTGTTCAGCCGCCAGGGCTCGGTAGTACATTCAGCACGGGTGTGCAGGCTATTTGGAGTATGTGATGGATACGCGAGTCAGGGATCAAGTCTCAATTTCAGATGTTCCAATCGTCAGAGAATTCACTGATGTATTCCCGGAGGAGTTGCCTAGAGTGCCTCCTGAGAGGAAGATCGAGTTCTGGATCGACCTTGTGCCAGGTGCATCCCCTATTGCCAAGTCACTGTACCGATAAGCATCGCCTGAGATGTAGGAGCTATTATCTCAACTGTAGGAGCTGCTAGGCAAGCAGTTTATCTCTCCAAGCAGCTCTCGATGGGGAGCGCTTATTCTTTTCGTCAAAAGGAAGGATGGTTCACACCGGATGTGTATTGATTACCGGGAGTTGAATAATTTAATAGTGAAGAACCGTTACCCTATTCCATGTATTGATCATCTCTTCTATTGGTTGCAGGGAGCATCTTGGTTCTCCAAGATAGACCTGAGATCCGGTTACCATCAAGTCAGGATAAGGGAGGAGGACGTGGAGAAGACCGCATTCCATACTCGTTACGAACGTTACAAGTTCATGGTGATGCCGTTTGGGCTCACCAATGTGTCGCCAGTGCTCTTGGATCTGATGAATCGGGTATGAAGGTCAATGCTTAATCGCTCAGTTATTGTATTCATTGATGATATCTTGGTGTATTCCAAGACCAGAGAGCAGCATGAGGAGTATCTCCATGAGCTTCTAGGAGTTCTGAGGCGAGAACGTCTTTACACCAAATTCTTGAAATGTGAGTTTTGGTTACGAGAGGTTCAGTTCCTTGGACATCTCGTTAACCAGGAGGGGATTTTGGTCGACCCGGCCAAAACTAAGGCGGTGATGCAGTGGGAGGTTCTTAAATCTCCCTCGGATATCAGGAGTTTTCTAGGTTTGACAGGGTATTACTGGAGATTTATTCAGGATTTCTCCAAAAATTCAGTACCCCTAACTCGCCTGACGAGGAAGGGGTGGATTTTCGGTGGGGCCCTGATCAGCAGACGGCCTTCAAGACCCTTCGACGGAGAATTTGCAAGGCTCCATTCTTGACCCTCCCGGAGAGAGTGGGGGATTTGTGATTTTTTAGTGATGCATCCAACACCGGATTAGGAGGAATCCTCATGCAAGGAGGGCGGGTGATAGCCTATGCGTTGCGGCAGTTGAAGCCACATGAGATGAGATATCTCACGCATCATCTTGAGTTGGGAACAAGGGTGTTTGCGCTCAAGATCAAGATAAATTACCCATATAAGGTCCGTTGTACCATCTACACAGATCAAAAGAGCTTGAGGCATATCATGGTTCATCCGAACCTGAATATGAGCCAGTGTAAGTGGTTGGACGTGGTCAAGGATTATGAATGTGAGATCTTTTTATTGGTTTTTGAGCAATCTAACACTCCTAAGGTGTTCATGCAACCCTAGAACCTTGGATCTATGTTTTACTATGAATACATGCAACTTTGTTTTTCCAAGGTTCGTAACCTATCTAGCATGGCATGGGGAACATTGAGCATAATGGCTAGAAGAATTACATACCTTTTGTTGTGAGTTGATTTCTTGGAGTTTGAGAGCCTAGCACCAATAATGTGGATGCCTCAAATGGAAATCACAAATCACCACAAACTTGGAAAAACCTTATGAGAGTGTATGTAGCTTCTATAAATCAGCAACCATCTTTTACACACACAAATAGTGCCATTTCAAGCATCACAAGCTCCTTTATATAGTGTGGAGGATTAGGGTTACATCCATGTAAACCCTAATACCCATGACTCTTCCTTTCCAAGGATCCATGGGTTAAAAGCTCCATGGACTATCCATGGAATCCCATGCATGCCATGCCCATACCAAATGAGTATTGTCCCACACTTATATAAATACAAGAGCCGATATTTAATTAGTCACTTTTTTATCACCAAATTAATTCTAAATTAATTTATGATAAATACTAATTAAATAATATGATTACTCTATTACAACTTATAATATGTTAACAAATCATAAACATATAATTCTCATAGGTTTAACCATAAATAGGTCGGGTGAAGTGCAACCCAAATGGACCATGCCGGGTCGGGTCAAGTATATACCAAATAAAGTTATGGACTTAGACACCTTATCCAACAGTCTCCCACTTGGATACGTCTAATAACTATATTTGCCTATATTACTTTAGGAACCAACTGGCAATCGTAGCTCTCAAAACTTTGTTGAACTATGAAGCGTCATTTTAGATAAGTGATCATATAATCCTCTGTTCTAGATATCAGCTGGACAAATACATGGAACAATGTCTTACTTATTGTCTAGCAGTTTGTTTCTCGATTTCCCGATTTGTTTGACATTGAACTTAATTGAACACA
This sequence comes from Lactuca sativa, assembly GCF_002870075.4. Taxonomy (NCBI): domain Eukaryota; kingdom Viridiplantae; phylum Streptophyta; class Magnoliopsida; order Asterales; family Asteraceae; genus Lactuca; species Lactuca sativa. Next base: position 7,452,471 of record NC_056628.2, read on the forward strand.
TCAACTTAGTTCTGACTAGGCTCGGTACATGGGTTAACACAAAATCATCGAGGGGCCCAGATATCGCTTCTAATCCAAGAAGGAACAGATAAACTTCGACTAATATGCTTGTTCTACTACTTGTTGAATTATACACAAAGGCACGTTTTATAACACCTAGTTACCAATGCGTTTACATATAATCAATGTATAACCAACTCATAGGCAACAAGTCATATCTCTAGGTTTGAAGACTTATATGATATTACCGTCTCACGATCACTCGAGATAAATTCCATGAAGAGATGCCAGTGAGCATGGGTTTATTCCAATACTTAGAACTTATGAGAACTCATGAATGTTGTAGCAACCATTGCTATCGCTAAACACCTTTGTTCATCTACAAGCCCAATTCATGATAGTCTTAATTCATACCTACTTCCGTTGTATGACCGACTGTAGAAGTTTGAATAAAGTAATTTATTCTGGAAGACAAAACATGCAAAGCTGAAACAATAGTAAATAATTCACAAAAGATAGTAACACCTTACTCACAAATATACACACCTTTTATTCATCATCAAATATCGATTACATTTTACAAATTTCAGAAATACCTATCTAATCTGTAAAACTAATATCATCCTTCAGCCCTATGCGTCTCGCATGTTGTAAGTGCCTAACCCTCATCAGTCCCTTCGTAAAGGGGATCTGCAGGATTCTCTTCTGATGATACCCTCTTTGCCACGAGGAGTCCTTCTATCTTGTGTCTTATGAAGTGATATTTTTTGGTTCCTTGGCTAAGGCAACCGCACTATTGCTGTCACAGAAAATCTGCATAGGCTCCTTGATAGCTGGTACAACTCCAAGGTCTCCGATGAAGTTCTTCAGCCATATCGCCTCCTTTGCCACTTCACTTGCTGTTGTGTACTCTGATTCACAAGTCGAATCAGCTACCGTCTCCTGGTTGGAAATCTTGCAAGTGATTGGCCTCTATTTAGGATAAAGACCTAGCCCGACTGAGAGCGAAAGTTATCCATATCAGTCTGGAAACTAGCATCACTATACCATATCACTCTCAGGTCGTCACTCCCACCAAGGGTAAGAATCCAATCTTTAGTCCTTCGTAGGTACTTGAGAATATTCTTTACCGCAGTCCAATGAGCCTTGCCAAGGTTCCCCTAATATCTGCTGACCATGCTCAAAGCAAAGGCCAATCAGGGCGGGTACAATTCATAGCATACATGATCGAGCCAACAGCAAAAGCATATGGCAATCAACTCATCTCAGCTATCTCAGCCACTGTACTCAGGCTCTGAGTCTTGCTCAATTTGGCATTGCTTTGGATCGGTAACTCTCCTTTCTTGGAATTCTGCATGTTGAACCTTTTCAACACCTTATCCAAGTAGGTACTCTGACTAAGTCCAATTAGTCTTTTACTCCTGTCTCTTAGTATCCTTATCCCTAGGATATAGGCAGCTTCTCCAAGATCCTTCATAGCAAAACACTTCACAAGCCAGGGCTTCACTTCCTGCAAAGTTGGGATGTCGTTTCCTATACGAAGTATGGCATCCACTTACAACACCAAGAAGCTAACTATACTCCCACTAGCTCTGACATAAACACAAGACTCGGTCTTCGCTTCTTGATAAACCAAACTCTTTGACATTCTCATCGAAACAAAGATTCCATCTGCGAGGTGGTTGTTTCAATCCATAGATGGATTTCACAAGCTTACACACTCTATTCTGGTGCTCTGTACTGACAAAACCCTCTGGCTGACTCATGTAAACATCCTCATCAAACTTCCCATTAAGGAAAGTGGTTTTGACATCCATTTGCCATATTTCATAGTCATGAAAGGCATCAATGGCTAACATAACCCTAATAGATTTAATATTTGCTACTCGTGAAAAGGTTTCATCATAATCAACTCCCGGAGTTTGAGAAAAACACTTTGCAAATAGTCGTGCCTTATAAGTGTGTACATTACCATCGATGTTGGTCTTCTTTTTGAAGATCCCCTTGCACCCAACTGTCTTACGACTTGATACATTGTCAACCAAGTTCCAGACTTGATTGTCATACATGGACTGTATCTCATTATCCATAGCCTCTTTCCATTTAGCAGCCTCAAGGCCTGCCATGGCTTCCGTGTAGCTGTTAGGCTCATCCAAATTTACCAGTGTACTATCACTGATAAGTGTGTCACATTCTGCAGTAATATGGAAACCATATTAATGCTCAGGTGCATTTCTAACTCCTGTGGAACGCCTCAGAGGTACAGACTCGTTAGTAGGATCAACAGGAATTTCCTCCTCAGGTTGATTGCTAGGATTTGAGGTTCCTTCACCACTTGACTCTTGAAGTTCTTCATGGTCAATTTTCCTCCAACTGTTTCCTTGGTTCATGAACTCCCGTTCACAAAAGACTCTTCTTCTTGCCACAAACACCACATTCTCACTGGGTTTGTATAAGAGGTAACCAAAGGATTTATGTGGGTAGCTGATGAAAATACACCTCTCATTTCGAGGTTCGAGCTTATCGTGAGTCTCGTGTCTCACAAAAGCCTCACAACCCCAAATATTTATGTGGTCCAAGTTGGGAACTTTCCCATTCCACATCTCATGAGGTGTTTTGGCAACCTTCTTTGTGGGGACTAGATTAAGGATATGGGCGACAGTCTCTAAGGCATACTCCCAAAAAGAGATTGGTAGTGAAGATTGACTCATCATAGAGCGAACCATGTCCAACAAGGTCCGATTATGCTTCTCAGCCACACCATTCAGCTGTGGTGTCCTAGGAGGTGTCAATTGTGAGACAATCCCATACTCCTTAAGATAGTATAGGAACTCTGTGTTAAGATACTCACCACCTCGATCGGATCGAAGCATCTTAATGTTCCTGCCAAATTGATTTTCTACTTCCTGTTTAAACTCTTTAAACCTGTCAAAAGTTTCTGACTTATGCTTGATTAAGTAGACATACCCATATCTACTATAATCATCAGTCAAAGTTAGGTAGTAGCGATTAGCATCCCTTGTGGCGGTTTTGAAGGGTCCACATACATTGGTATGTATAAGGTCCAACAAACCCTCACCCCTTTCACATGAACCAGTGAAGGGTGATTTTATCATTTTTTCAAGCAAACAAGATTCACAACTATCATCTGACTTTAGGTCAAATGACTCCAAGACTCCATCCTTTTGGAGTTGGCCTATGCATTTCTTGTTTACATGTCCAAGACGACAATGCCACAATGATGCTTTATCTAAGCTAGTAGAAGAATCAATACACAATACATTATTTCCTAGGTTATCTACAACTGACACAGTTTCATACACACCATCACAAGGTAATGCTTTAAAATACAGAACATTATTAAAGAAGGCATTAATACTATCAATTTCATTATCAAAAGAAAAGGTAAACCCTTGTCTATACAAACTATGAAAGGAAATAATATTCCTCACCATTTCATACGAGTAAACACATTTATTCAAATCTAACTTTAACCCACTGTCTAGCAACATAGTATAAACTCCAATCTTGGTAACAGATAAAACCTTCTTGTTCCCCATGATTAAGTTTATCTTTCCGAGCTCCACATTCTCACTTCTTCTTAGGCCCTGCAAATTATAACATATGTGAATGCCACAAGCTGTATCAAGAACCTAATAAATAGAATATGGTGAGTTATTAGACAATATAGTGTAAATACTTGCATGGGATGGTTTCACTTTCCCATCCTTGACATCCTGTAAGTACTTCGGGCAGTTTCGCTTCTTGTCCCCCTTATTCTGGCAATAGAAGCATTCAGCATCCTTAGAGATGGCAGAAGGAGTAGCAGAACCACCTTTGGTTCCACTTGATGAGCAGCCATCAAGAAACTTTCCCTTGGTACCCATCGAACGGGTCTTCCTCTTCTTCCCTTTGCCTTGCCCCATAGTCAAAACAGGGGTAGCTGTAGGAGTAGGAGTAGTAACAACCGACTTACCTTTAAGAGCACTTTCGGCGGTCTTCAGAAGTCCTTGAAGCTTGCTGAGTGTGGCTTCCTCCTTGTTCATGTGGTATGTCATGCGGAATTGATCATAACACGAAGGTAAGGAGTGCAAAATGATGTCAATTGCCAACTCCTCAGGGAAGTTCACATTTAATTTCTGCAAATGGTCCACATACCTTTTCATTTTCTGCATGTGGCCCATGATGGGTTCACCATCCTTCATTTGGGTTGTTATCATGGAGGAGATAATTTCATATCACTCTTGACGAGCACTCTAATGGTAGCGGTCCATCAAAATCCTGGTGCTTCTCAAAAGGATAGTAGTCCTAGTAGGACTTTTGGAGCTCGGCTGTCATAGTGGCCATCATGATGCATGCCACTTCCGTAGCATCTCTTTCATGTGCCTCATATGCAGCGACCTCCTCAGGAGTTACAGTAGGCTCAAGATCCTTAAGCTCCTTGTCGAGGACATATTCCTTGTCCTCGTAACGAGTGACCATCCTGATGTTTCGGATCGAATTCATAAAATTGGAACCATCGAAGATGACTCCCCCACAAATGCTCATGAGAGAGAAGGTGCCAGTAGGGTTAGAACCCAAAGCATTGTTGGAAGACATCTGAAAAGAAGAAAGACAAGTTTAGATTAGATATATAGAGTCCTTAATAAGACACCTAAATGTAATATTAAGGCTAGGACCCAACACAATATATTATAACTCAAAAGAAGGATGTCGTAATATAAGCTATAACATATTTGAAGGTAGGTGAATGACGATTCACCAATTTTTCCACCATGAAAACGAAATGAATTATTAGGTTTAATCGGTTTGAAATTCCTAGATTCTTTTGAGATTCATTGAACTTTTCAATGTCACGTTTCAATCTCGAGTGTGCCCTTCAAGTTTTGTGACTGAGATGCCGAGGATCACAAAACAAGGTGTGAATAACCATGCAAATTCACTGGGTACCCTTAATATTATCACCTAATTGATGTGCCAGTTAACCACACACGCTCCATCGATCTATGATAAACATTTAGTCACCCTTTGTGATCCTTACTAGTCCAAGTTAGTGTGCCGGTTAACCACACACGCTCCACCAACGACTTGGTAAGGTACAAAGTGTGAATTTCATGGGTTAGCACATTTTCACATTTTCCTAAAGTAACTAAAATTGGGAATTACTAAAACATCTAGTTACATTATAATAATCATTATACTTTTAATGAGAATTAAAGTCATTGACCTACCCGTTCTGCTAAGGACCCTCCACTGATCAAGGAAGCGGTGGGTGAGAGTGGACACCCATTAAGCTGCCATTTTATTGTCAACAACCTTATACCCCCTTATAGACCGGCTTCATGTATGAGGCCTACTAACGGTAAAACGAGTTGATCTTATACATATATACAAATATTAACCATTAATCTTATAATAGTATAAAGGTTGAATTTTAACTTTTAAAATCCTAAGGGTTGGAATTTAAAGTGTATGTGTCTTTAAAACTTTTCAAAACTTGAGGGAAAGTTTTGAAACTCTTCAAAACTTTTCATTTCATAACTTATGAGTTAAGAGTTCATAAAAGTGAAGACTCTTCATTTTTATGTAACTTATGTGTTTAAATATTCATTAAAGGAGGTGACCTTTGGAAATCCATAACTTGAGGACAAATTATGGAATCCATTAAAACACATAATTGATCAAGAATTAATCATTAAACAATTTAGCAAGTAATTCCTATGATCTTACAATAACTCATAAGAACATGAATCTATTATCAAAATTTCAAGAACATATGAACACATATAAACATGGAATTTTGATAATAGCCATTGTCAATAGATTAGAACAACCATTACACCACCTAAAACAGGTTTAAAAACATCAAAACCGTTTAGGGTAATGTTTCTTGTCCATTTCTAGCAGCAAAAGTCGAAAAACTGCATTCTGTGTCTCCTACTCGTCGAGTGCAGGAACCTACTCGACGAGTAGGATGAATATGTGCTTGGACTCGTCGAGTCCCCCCATGGACTCGGCGAGTCCACTGCCCTGACAGCTCAATTTTGCGACTTTTCAACAGTTTGCATCAAGTATTCAAGAAAAGAATCCTAGGCTCCGATACCACTGTTGGGTTTTAGGCAATCTAAAACTCCTAAGGTGTTCATGCAACCCTAAAAACTTGGATCTATGCTTTACTATGAATACATGCAACTTTGTTTTTCCAAGGTTCATAACCTGTATAGCATGGCATGGGGAACATTAAGCATAATGGCTAGAAGAATTACATACCTTTTGTTGTGAGTTGATTTCTTGGAGTTTGAGAGCGTAGAACCAATAATGTGGAAGCCTCAAATGGAAATCACAAATCACCACAAACTTGGAAAAACCTTATGAGAGTGTATGTAACTAATAGAAATCGGCCACCATCTTTTACACACATAACTAGTACCATTTCAAGCATCACAAGCTCCTTTATATAGTGTGGAGGATTAGGGTTACATCCATGTAAACCCTAATACCCATGACTCTTCCTTTCCAAGGATCCATGGGTTAAAAGATCCATGGACTATCCTATTGGATAAGGTGTCTAAGTCCATAACTTATTTGGTATATACTTGAACCGACCCGGCATGGTCCATTTGGGTTGCACTTCACCCGAACAATTGTTATGGATGATCTTGTGAGAATAGTATGTTTATGATTTATTAATATATTATAAGTTATAATATATTAATATGAAATCACATTGTTTAATTAGTATTGATCTTAAATTAATTATGAATTAATTTAGTAAGCAAAAGGTGACTAATTAAACATGGGCTATTGCATTTTATATAATTTGGGATTACACTCATTGGGAATGGGCTAAGCATGCATGGGGTCCATGGATGATCCATGGAGCTTTTAACCCATGGATCCTTGGAAAGGAAAAGACATGGGTTATTAGGGTTTACCCTAATCCTCCACACTATATAAAGATGCTTGTGATGCTTGAAATGACAACTAGTTGTGTGAGAACTAAGTGTTGGCCGATTTCAAGAGTGCATATACATATTCTATCAAGTTTCCAAAGTTTGTGGTGATTTGTGATTCCACTTGAGGCATTCACACTATTGGTGGTAGGCTCTCAAACTCCAAGCAATCAATCACAATCAAAAGGTATGTCTTTCTACTAGTAGTTTTATGATTCAAGATCCTTATGTTATGCTAGTTAGGAAGTACCCTTGGAAATCATTATTTGCAAGTATTTAGAGAAAACATAGATCCAAGGTTATTAGGGTTGCATGTACACCTTAGGAGTGTTAGAATGCTTAAAACCCAACATATCCATGGACTCCCATGCATGCCAAGCCCATTCCAAATGAGTATTAGCCCACACTTATATAAATACAAGAGCCCATATTTAATTACTCACCTTTTTTATCACCAAATTAATTCTGAATTAATTTATGATCAACACTAATTAAATAATATGATTAATATATTATAACTTATAATATATTAACAAATCATAAACATACAATTCTCACAGGTTTAACCATAAATAGTTTGGGTGAAGTGCAACCCAAATGGACCATGTTGGGTCGGGTCAAGTATATACCAAATAAAGTTATGGACTTAGACACCTTATCCAACACTTTTACCATCCGGGAAAAGCGAATATGGTGGCGGATGCTCAGAGCCACAAGTCGGCTGGATCCTCTATTCCGACATCATGTATGAGAATTTTCTTGGACTCTCCACTTGTGGGATTGATTAGAGAGGCTCAGGCCAAAGGAGCGCGAGAGGAAAATTGTAAGATTGAGATGATTAAGGGAGAGATCACCAGATTTGTTTAGGATAGGCATGGGTTGTTAATCCGTTGTTGTCCATTGTGGGTTCTAATACCAGGTGGGGTTAGACAGATTGTACTAGAGGAGGCTCATAAGTCTCGTTTCTTTATTCACCCAGGGGCCACCAAGATGTATCGTGATCTAAGCTTGAGTTACTAATTTCCGTGCATGAAGAAGGAGATCGTCTGGTATGTCGAGAGGTGCTTGACCTGCAAGATGGTCAAGGCTGAGAATCAGAGGCCGCATGGCAAGCTGCAGCCTTTGGAGGTTCCCATGTGGAAATGGGAGCATATCACAATGAACTTTATCACCAAGTTGCCGAGAACGACAAAATGTTTTGATGTTATATGGGTGATCATGGATTGCTTGACCAAGAGTGCCTATTTTCTGGCAATCCGACAAAGTTCGTTGGCCGAGAAGTTGGCCGATGTGTATATTTGTAAGATCAGTACTCACCATGGGGTGTCGGTCTCTATTGTATCAGACCGTGATGTTCGGTTCACCTACCATTTTTGGCAGAAGTTCCATAAGGAACTGGGCACGAGACTACATTTCAGCGCCACTTACCATCCACAGACAGACGCCCAGAGCAAGCGGACCATTCAGAGCCTCGAGGATATGTTGCGGGCCTGTGTCATTGATTTTGGTTGGTGTTGGGACTCCAACCTACCCCTTGTAGAGTTATCCTACAACAACAACTTTCATTCCAGCATTGGTGCTCCACCTTTCGAGTTGTTGTATGGGCGGAGATGTCGTACCCTAGTCAGATGGGGCGAGGTTGGTCAACGAGTCATGGGTCAGACCAAGGTAGTTCTGCAGACTACCGAGAAGATTCAGTAGATCAGGCAGCGCTTGCAATCTGCTCAGAGTTGGCAGAAAAGTTATGCCGACCGGTGCCGATCCGAGTTGGAGTTCCATGTCAGCTATATGGTGTTACTGAATGTCTCACCCTGTAAGGGTGTTATCCACTTCAGGAAAAAGGGAAAGTTGGGTCCCTGATATATCGGGCCATTCTGGGTTATTGCCATGGTTGCCAAGGTCTCATATAGGTTGGATCTTCCGGAGGAACTCATCCAGATTAATAGCACCTTCCACGTATCGCAATTACGGAAGTGCATATTTAGAGAAGCCCGTGGCTGTCTTAGGAAGGAAGATAAAAGTTCTGTGTAACAAGGAGATGTTGGATTTTGTGTCTAAGCCCATAGCTATAATCTGGATGTACTTGACCCAATTGTAGCATGGTCCTTTTGGGTTGCCTTCATCAGTGCAAATTGATAGGATGGACTTTTGAGAATAATGTTATTTTTTATTTGTTAAAATATTATAAGTATAATATTTAATTGAGAAATCATATTATTTAATTAGTATTGATCAAGAATTAATTTGGAATTAATTTTGTGATTAAAAGAGACTAATTAGATATATGGGGATTGATTATGTAAATCAATGATTCTTATAGTGTGGGCCAATGATCCATGTTATTTAGGATGGGCTAAACCAATGTGATAGTCCATAGAGGTTTAACCCATGGAGCCTAAGTAATATGAAAGGTCATTAGGGTTTGCAAGTTGTAACCGTATCTTTTGCTACACTATAAAAGGACTCTCCTAGAGCCAAAATTGGTTGCACCATCATTCTTAGAGTTTGATATTGATTTTGTGCTAAGTAACTTATTCTCTCAAGCCTCCTCTTGCATTGGGTGTCTCTGAACTAATAGAGGCATCACACTTGAGTTGCTCAAGCTTTCAAATGCCAAGAACTACAAGTCCTACTAAGAGGTAAGTTATCTAACAAGTTGTATTGTTCAATTGTCAAAATTGAATGCTAGTTAGGATGTGCACTTTGGAAAATCAAATTGCATGTATAATTAGAGAAAAAATAGATCCAAAGCATCTACAGTTGCATGTGCCCTTAGGAAGTGTTATAGTGGTCAAAACCCAATAGGAGATACCATTGGTAAAGGTATATTGGCAGCATCGGAAGGGATTAGAGTGAACTTGGGAGCCAGAGGCCGAAATACAGGAGCATTATCCAGAGTTGTTCACCGCAGCAGGCTTCGAGGACAAAGCCTAGTTCAAGTGTGAGAGAGTTGTAACATCCCAATCTTCAGGTATAAATTTAAAGCTTTATATATTTATATTTTCAGGGAAACTCGATGAGTTGGAAGGCTCCAACTCGTCATGTAGAGTATTTAGTGTCCACATATTTTTCAATGTCTACTCCACGAGTTGGAAGACCCCAACTCGACGAGTTGAAGGTTGAATATGAAAACCTCATTTTTAGGGTTTGCACCTTATTTAAAGGCCTTAACTCTCATTATTGGCCTCCCTTATCGCCTCCTTGCCCAGAGAAATCCTAGTTCATGCATTTCTTCTCATTTTGGGTGTGTGAGAGCTTAAAGAGTACCTTTTTGGTGTTTATTTGATGAAGCTTGAATTGCGTGGTGCATATCTGAAGGGAGAGGTAGTAGATCCGGTGTCTACTCTATTGTGGCAATCATTTTGAGGTATAAAGCTGATACCTTGACCATTTATTTTCCAGATCTCTTCATTGAGAGTTCATGGTCATTATTAGCTTATATTGTCGTCGTTCATGGATTTGAGCATGTCATGTAGCTATGACTTAAGATATGGATATCTCATAGCCTCTTTTGACTTAATGTTGCTATCTTTATCAAGTCTTGACCCTCCTTATTTCCCTAAATCCCTTAATAAGCTTTGATTGATTGTTTTATTCCCTTGGTACTATAGATCCTGGTTCCTGGTAAGTATTTAAATTCAAGTATTTTAGTATTCTACTCCGGGACTCGGCGAGTTGGAGGCCCAACATGTCGAGTAGACTCGGCATTATGCGGCGTTTTATTGATCTACTCAACGAGTCGGGGGACCGAGTCGACGAGTAGGAGCTTTCTGGAAAAAACTCTAATGTTTAGGGTTTACACCCTATTTAAACACTTTATCACATCCCAAACCAGCCTCCATCACCGCTCCCAACTCAGAGAAGCCCTAGATTGAAACCCTAACCTTGTTTGAGTGATCTTGGGCCATTTTTGTGTGTTTTGTGGTGGTTTAAAGTTTGAAGAAGAGAAGGAAGTTTGGAAGATCAAGAGAAGACTAGTAGATCCAGAGGTTTTGACTTATTTCCATCCCATTCAAGGTAAAAGTGCTTCAACCTTGACTTCTCATTTGATAGATCTCCCCTAGGGCTTACATCTTATCATTTTGGGGGCATTTCTAAGGACATATTCGGATCGAGTGTGTATCATGAAGTTACACTTCAGATCCTGAACCATTGAGGGTTCCCATGGGATAAAGGTGCCAACTTTATGGCCATGGGAAGTCCATGCATCTTATAACCCCTGTTCATGGATTTTGGATCCAAAAACCCCATGCATGGACATCAACTTCGTAGCTTTACATATGAAATGGATCCTAGGAGGCCAGATCTATGGTTTTGATGCATTAAGACCCATTATAATTGACTGTATAGTTTTGGACAAAGATGGACTCAGCGAGTCGGGTAGCAGTTTTCCCTAAAAGTCTTCTGGTAATGGTCTTTGGTTGAGTGGAAGGAACACTCAGCCTGTTAGGGGTTTGTCATGGACTTGAAGTTCAAAGGACTCGACGAGTGGATGAACAGACTCGGCGAGTCCAAGGCAATGTCCCAACCATATGAAGATGGACTCGACGAGTTCAATAAGAACTCGGCGAGTCATAGACTACACACCTTCATATGGATGAAGATGGACTCAACAACTCGAAGGAGGAACTCGACGAGTCGGCTGAAGAAGGTCTGAGGTATTGTTGAAGGCGAACTCGTCAATCACTTGCTAGACTCGACGAGTAGGGACGAGGTTGTAGCTTTTTGTGGACGAGGGGACTCGACGAGTTGGTGAATCAACTCGGCAAGTTTGGTCAACTAGATATTGACTTTGACCAAGGTTTTGACTTTGAATTTGTCTTGGACTTGAGTAACCCTTGTAAGGGTTATGATATTGAATTGATAACTTATAAAGTTGTTGTGTAGGGATTGAGGAGTCCGGGAGAGTCGATTTTCATACCGATGATAGTGCAGACACTACACGACATTGAGGTGAGTAACCTTCCAATAGATGTGGGTCTGAGGCACCAAGGCCGGCCCACTGGTAATTGATTATATTTGAGATGATTGTCTTGTGATAATTGCATGGTATGTGCTATGATGGGGAAAATCACTAAGCTTTGTGCTTACGGTTTTCGGTTTTGGTTTCAGGGACCTCTTCAGCTAAAGGGAAGGAGCCTCAAGGGTAGCAGCACATCGCACACACATGATTTCCACTTTGAGAATCCTAGGATTGTACTCTGATATTTTACCGTTTGATGTTAAAGTTTTTGAGACTTGTGATCTGTGAGTTGTTGTTTTGAAATGATAGCAAGGTTGTTTCCGTAAACTATTTTTATTAGTGATATCATTAAATAAAAAAAAGTTGGGTATCGATTTTGGGATGTTACAAGTTGGTATCAGAGTCTTGGTTTGAGGGATTCGGGCACACCTTCGGGGGTGTCTGGACTCAAATCGAGGGCTTGAAGGATATTTATAAGAAAAATAGTTTTAAAAAATTAAAAATAAGGAGTTTTTAGAAAGAACAAGGTGTGTGATGCGTGCGATCGGCCGAGCTCAAGTTAGTTTTCCCCAAGATACCCATACATATTATATTATGTTATATGATGTGATTATAAGAATTGCATGCTAGACTAGGGCTAAGGATCTAGGGAGGATTCATTGTATGCCTGTTATGTGATTATGAGAACTGAATGCTAGATTAGGGCTAAGGATCTAGGAAGGATGCCTTATATGCCTATTGCATGAGTTTATTGAGCTATATGTTAGGGTTGGTTAGTCAGCAGTACGATAGCCGGATTAGGTTATGATTGGTAATGGTTACTCAATGCACGAATGTTGCTTACTTTGTGATTATACGGGTTCCAGCTGACTTTAACTAACTAGTAAGCGAATATGTAATAGTATTCGCAAGCTAGTTAGGGAAAGATGGTAGGGACTCCTTGTGCAGCTGATGGTAGGGAGTAGGTCAGAGAGTGCCCTAAGACAAGCCTAGGATAAGATTAGTTGGAAAGTTGTATTAGTAAAAAGGGACTCTGTGAAGTCAAAGCAATCCTTGAGGAAAGTACGGATAAATGTGGAAGGTAGTATGCGCCTGTATTACTGGAAGCAAAGGATCCGTACTCGAATCAAGGAGGGCTGAGATAGAACCAGGAAACTTGGGGAGTGTGTAAGACCTCTCGAGAGTATGTATGACCATGACATCATTGTGTTATTTTCAGTATGGCAATTACGCGACATGGAGCAGGGGTTTAGGATCTGGGACAGGATCAGGATCAAGCTTGGGTGTGGGATCCGAGCAGGTTGATGGCAGGTTACGCGAGTTCATTGCGTCTGAGATCATGAGAGGTATCCTTGAGGCGATCCCGATTATTTACGGGTTGATCAAGGAAGGGATTATTGAGCTGATGGAGGATTGCCTCCGAACATTCAGGAGTGACTTGGCGTCCAACCAGTCAGGTAGCACTATCCTTCAAGGAATTTAGGGGGAGTGGTGCGCCAGACTTTCACGGGGCGAAGGACCCCATTGTTGCCATGAGATGGATCGCAAACATCGAGTCTGCGCAGTTGACAAGCTTCTGCCTAGAGGGGTCGAAGGTCCGCTTTGCTACAGGTTGTTTGAGGGATAGAGCGAGGGATTAGTAGGATTCAGTCAGTGACTCACTGGGATCCCCAACCTTTGAGGCTATAACTTGGTCAGACTTTGTGACCATGTTCAATGCTGAGTTTGCGCTGGTCGTGGAGCTTGAGCAGCTGGCCAGATAGTTTCTTGATATGAGACAGACTACGGAGTCAATGGCGGAGATCATCGCCAAGTTCTGGGAGAGGGCCTTGTTGGTATCTCAGTATGCATGGGATGAGCACATACAGAGGACCCGCTATCACGACATGTTGAGGGCTGATATCCGGGAGCATGTCAGCTTCTTGGCCTGCCTAACCCTGGAGTCCATGATTGTTAGGGCGAGGGAGAGAGAAATTGACTTAGAGCATCTCAGGAAGAGGAAGGCAGAGCCAGAGCAGAGTATTGGGGTTTGGTGGAAGAACCCCAAGGGATCCGACACAAGGTCAAGGCGCCACTCGGGCCAGAGTCGCTACAGGAAATAAAGCAGGCCGCATAAGGGAGCTTATAGAGCAAGATCATCAGGCTGCTACAAGTGCGACAAGACGGGACACTTTGGTAGGGATTGTAGTGCCCATGCCCCTACTGTTCATACATCAGAACTGATTTGCTTTCATTGCAATCAGAGGGGCCATAAAATGCCCAACTGTCCAAGATTGACAGCAGCAGCAGTGGCGCCGACTCCAACGATTGCACAGGTTATGGATGGCCAGAAGGTCAAGTAAGAGGTTCTTGTGGTGAGGAGCTGAGCATTTCAGTTGATAGCCGAGGAGGCACGCACTACACCCGATTTGGTGATGGGTATGGTTTCTTCTCTCTAACTTTATTATATGTCGCTTGTGGTATTGATGTATTATGTTATATATTTGTTTAGGATCGTTCCATGTGAACGGTATCCCGGTGCAGGTGTTGTTTGATTCGGGTTCTACCCGATCATTTCTCTCTCTTGCGCTTAGCAAGAGGTTCCCTGAGTCTTCAGGCTTGTTGGATTACCCTTTAGAGGTCGAGATTGCGAACGAACGATCAGTGCGAGCATCAAAGGTTTTCAGGGATTGTTTTTTGAGACTATTCGAGGAGCGCTACTTGGTAGACTTGGTTCCCATACCATTGCGGGGGAACAAGGTTATTATCGGTATGGATTGGTTGAGCCCCAATGGGGAGGTGATCGATTGCGTGCAGTAGTTGATATGGGTCAGGACCCCAAGTGGGGGAGAGCTGGTGATTTAGGGTGAGAGGCCACTGCACGGACCAGCTTTATGTTTAGCAGCGAGAGCTAGACGCTATGTTCAACAGGGGTGCGTAGGGTATGTCGCCTATGTCTTGGATAACCAAGAGACGGGCGAGGCGACGGTGGGTGGTGTGCCGGTGGTACGAGAGTACGCGGATATATTTCTAGAGGAGCTGTCTGGAATACCTCCGGAGAGGGAGGTAGAGATTAGGATCAACCTAGTCCCTAGTGCCGCTCCGATAGCCAAGGCACCGTATCGACTAGCTCCTCCTGAGATGCAAGATTTCTCTACACAACTGTAGGAGCTGTTTGACAAGGGATTCATTAGACCGAGTAGTTCACCCTGGGGAGCCCCGATACTATTCATGAAAAAGGACGGGTCGCATCGCATGTGTATAGATTACCAGGAGCTGAATAAGGTAATGGTGAAGAACCGTTACCCACTCCCGAGGATTGATGACCTCTTTGACCAACTTCAGGGAGCATCTTGGTTCTCCAAGATCGATCTGCGTTCGGGTTATTAGATGAGGGTCCGAGAGGAGAATGTGCTGAAGACTGCTTTCCGGACGTGATATGGTCATTATGAGTTTGTGGTGATGCCTTTTGGGCTCACCAATCTTCCTGCCGCGTACATGGATCTCATGAACTGCGTGTGTAGACCAATGTTGGATCGGTCTAAGATAGTTTTCATTGATGACATCTTGGTCTATTCCAAGACTCGGGAGCAGAATGAGGAGCACGTGCGGGAGGTATTGGATACTCTTAGGAGGGAGAGCTTGTATGCCAAGTTCTCCAAGTGTGCGTTTTGGTTGCGCGAGGTGCAGTTTCTTGGGCACCTTGTAAACCAAGACGAGATTTCAGTCGATCCAGCGAAGGTGGAGGCCGTGATGAGGTGGGAGATCCCGATGTCTCCATTTGAGATTCGGAGCTTCCTGGGATTGGCAGGTTACTATCGGAGATTCATTCAGGACTTCTCCAAGATAGTCGTTCCTTTGAACCGTTGACAAGGAAAGTCGTGATTTTTCGTTGGGGGTCAGGCAACAGGTTTCATTCGAGACTATGACACAGAGATTGTGTGAGGCGCCAATCTTAGCCCTGCCTGAGGGCTTGGATGTTTTGTGGTATATTGTGATTCTTCCATCTCAAGTTTGGGCGCGGTATTGATGTAGAGGGGGCATGTTGTTGCCTACGATTTGAGGCAGCTGAAACTTCATGAGGCGAACTATCTGACGCATGATTTGGAGTTGGGGGCAGTTGTTTTCGCCCTCAAGATTTGGTTTCATTATATTTATGGGGTCCGATGTACCATTTACACGGACCATAAGAGCTTAAGGTATCTCGTGGATCAGCCAAATCTAAATATGAGACAACGTCGATGGCTAGATGTGGTGAATGATTATGATTGCGAGATTCTCTACCACCCGGGGAAGGTCAATTTCGTGGCCGATGCGCTTAGCCGCAAGGCAGCGCCAATCAGATCTATTTGCTTGAGGATGACTGTGGTGACTCTGCTGTTGGAGCGGATTCGAGAGGCTCAGCAGGAGGCTATAAAGGAGGAACATCTTAAGAGTTAACGTATTGTGGGCCAGGTTTCCTCCTTTGATTATGACGGCCATGGATTGTTGACACTACACCGTAGAGTGTGGGTCCCATATCATGGAGGTGTGTGCCAGTTGTTGATGGAGGAGGCACACAAATCCAGGTTTGCCATCCATCCCGGGGCGACGAAGATGTACATGGATCATCGTCCTGATTAATGGTGGCTCTGTATGAAGTGGGATGTAGCTTGGTATGTTGAGAGATGCTTGACCTGCAGGAAGGTCAAGGCTGAGCAGCAGAGGCCTCACAGCAAGATGCAACCGTTGGACATCCCATTATGGAAATGGGAAGATATTACCATGGATTTCATCACGAAGCTTACCAGGACCGCACGGGGAGTGGATTCGATATGGTTCATCGTGGATCGGTTGACCAAGAGTGCCCATGTCATGCCGATCCAGGAGAGCATTTCGGCCGAGAGGTTTGTCGACATCTATATTCGGAAGGTTGTAGCTCGACACGGAGTGCCAGCGTTCGTGATTTCTGATAGGGACGTACAGTTTACTTCCAGGATTTGGAAGAAGTTTCATGACGAGTTGGGTACTCGTCTACACTTCAGCAATGCTTTCCACCTGCAGATGGATGGTCAGAGCGAACTGACCATCCAGACATTGGAGGATATGATGTGGGCGTGCATATTGGACTTTGGTGGTAGCTGGGATACCTACCTCCCCTTGGCATAGTTTTCCTATAATAATAGCTACCACACGAGTATTGACCACCCTCCCTTTGAGATATTGTATGGAAGGAAGTTTAGGACCCTGATATGATGGGGTGAAGTTGGACAGAGGGTCATGGGAGGCACCGAAGTGGTGCTCAAGACGATGGAGAAGATTCAGTAGGTTAGGATCAGGCTTCAGACTGATCAGAGTCGGCATAAAAGTTATGCCGACAAGCGCCGTTCAGACCTAGAGTTCCAGGTCGGTGATATGGTCCTCCTGAAGGTGTCGCCTTGGAAAGGTGTCATCTAATTCAGGAAGCGGCGCAACTTGGGCCCCAGTTACATTGGAGCTTTCAAGGTTGCAGCCCGGGTGTGCAAGGTGGCGTATAGGATGGACGTACCAGCCGAACTCAATCAAATCCACAACACTTTTCACGTCTCTCAACTGTAGAAGTGCCTGGTTGACAATTCAACAGTGGTACCTTTAGAGGATATTCAGGTGGATAACAACCTGAATTATATCGACCGACCAGTAGCTATCCTCGACAGGAAGTCGAAGGATCTGAAGAACAAGAGGGTCGAACTAGTGAAGGCGCAATGGCAGCACCGCAAGGACTCAGAATGGACTTGGGAGCCGGAGGACGAGATGAAGGAGCACTACCACGAGTTGTTTCCGGATTCAGCAACAGACTTCGAGGAAGAAGTCTAAAATAAGTGGGGGATATTTTTAGCACCTGGTTCCGGGATATATTTAAATTCAAGTATTTTGGTATTCTAATCTAGGACTCGGCGAGTTGGAGGCCCAACTCGTCGAGTAGACTCGACATGATATGGGGTTTTAGTGATCTACTAGACAAGTTAGGGGACCGACTCGACGAGTAGGAGCTGTCTAGACAAAACCCTAATGTTTAGGGTTTGCACCCTATTTAAACACTTTATCTCATCCCAAACCAACGTCCATCACCCCTCGTAACTAAGAGAAGCCCTAGATTGAAACCCTAACCTTGTTTGAGTGATCTTGAGCCATTTTTGTGTGTTTTGTGGTGGTTTGAAGTTTGAAGAAGAGAAGGAAGCTTGGAATATCAAGAGAAGACTAGTAGATCCAGAGGTTTTGACTTATTTCCATCCCATTCAAGGTAAAAAGCTTCAACCTTGACTTCTCATTTGATAGATCTCCGCTAGGGCTTAGATCTTATCATTTTGGGGTATTTCTAAGGCCGTATTCGGATTGAGTGTGTATCATGAAGTTACACTTCAGATCTTGAACCATTGAGGGTTCCCATGGCATAATAGTGCCAACTTTATGGCCAAGGGAAACCCATGCATCTTATAACCCCCTTTTCATGGATTTTGGAGTCAAAAACCCCATGCATGGACATCAAGTTCGTAGCTTTACATTTGAAATGGACCCTAGGAGGTCAGATCTATGGTTTTGATGCGTTAAGACCCATTATAATCGACTGTATAGTTTTGTACAAAGATGCACTCGGCGAGTCACCCAAGTGACTCGCCGAGTCGGGTCGCAGTTTCCTCCAAAAGTCTTCTGGTAATGGTCTTTGGTTAAGTGGAAGGAACACTCAGCCTGTTAGGGGTTTGTCATGGACTTGAAGATCAAAGGACTCGACGAGTGGTTTAACAGACTCGGCGAGTCCAAGGCAATGTCCCAACCATATGAAGATGGATTCGACGAGTTCAAGAAGAACTCGGCGAGTCATAGACTGAACACCTTCATAGGGATGAAGATGAACTCGATGAGTTCAAGAAGGAACTCGACGATTCGGTTGAAGAAGGTCTGAGGTATTGTTGAAGCCGAACTCATCGAGCTCTTGCTAGACTCAAAGAGAAGGGACGAGGCTGTAGCTTTTCGTGGACGAGGGGACTCGACGAGTTGGTGAACCAACTCGGCGAGTCTCGTCAACTAGATGTTGACTTTGACCAAGGTTTTGAGTTTGACTTTGTCTTGGACTTGAGTGGCCCTTTTAAGGGTTATGAGTATGAATTGATAACTTAGAAAGTTGTCGTATAGGGATTAGGAGTCGGGGAGAGTCGATTTTCATACCGAGGGAAGTGTAGACACTACATGACATTAAGGTGAGTTACCTTCCAGTAGAAGTGGGTCTAAGGCACTAAGTCCGACCCACCAGTAATTGATTATAGTTAAGATGATTGTCTGGTTTGCTACTACCTGATATGTTTATGTGTTAGCATGATATGTTATATTTGATAGTGGTAGTAGGAGGGGAATAGTCCCCCGATTCGGTCGTTAGGACCGAAGGGTAGGTCGGACATCCCAGATATGTCTGATAGTATGTTTATGATATGTTATTATGTGATAGTAGTAGGGGTGAAATAGTCCCTGTGACCAGGTGAGATAGACCGGAGGGTAGGCAGGCACCCTAGAATGGCCTGACACGGGTGGGTTAGTACCCTAGAACGGCTTGACATGGGTAGGTCAACACCCAAGAATGGTTTGACATGGGTAGGTCGAGCACCCCATAATTGCGCGACAGAATGTATGATTTCATGGTATGTGGTATAATGGGGGAACTCACTAAGCTTCGTGCTTACCATTTTCAGTTTTGGTTTTAGGTACCTCTTCAGCGAAGGGGAAGGAGCCGGCAGGGTAGCAGCGCATCGCACACACATGATTTCCGCTATGAAAACCCTGGGATTATACTCTGATATTTTACCATTTGATGTTATGGTTTTTGAGACTTATGATTTGTGATTTGATGTTTTGAAATGATAACAAGGATGTTTACGTAAACTATTTTTTTAAGTAATATCATTAAACAAAAAAAATTTGGGTCTCGATTTTGGGATGTTACAGATACCATGCACGTACGTAAAGTTAGCAACTTTACATGGTATCACAGTCCTAGGGGACTAGATCTATAGTTTGGAGCATTAGACTCGCTTGGAAGGTGGCAGAATGTGTTAAGACAAGGAAAACTCGACGAGTTGCCCTACCAATTTTCCGAGTTGGCTCGGGGTTTCCCAGATCTTCTGGACACTGTACGAACTCGACGAGTTGTCTTGACGACTCGGCAAGTTCACTTGGGTTTTCACAGTTTTCTGAGTTCTAAAGGAACTCGACGAGTCAGTAGATGTACTCGAAGAGTTAGGTCAACATGGACTGTTGACTATGACTTTAACCATGGTCAACCAAGTTTGACTTTAAGGGTATTTTTGGTATTCGGGATTTTAATGAAGTTAGTCATATGATGGTTGTAGGTAGTTGAGTTCGGAGCTGTGATTTGGGATTTGATCTTACCAGTTCAGCACTACTTTTGAGGTGAGTTTTCCTCACTATACTTAGGGGTCGAAGGCACCAAGGTCGGCCCATTGGATTGATATCCTAGTAGCTATTGATATGTTGAGTATGAGTTAGATATGCATGTTAGTTTGACATGCTAGTCTGGTAGATCTATATGACTACCTGTGATACTGTCTGATTACCTATATGTGTATTCATTTGTTACATGTCGACATGTTGTGTTTGGATTGGGTTGGGGTTGTACTGCTCTGTGTTGTAGCCAACAAACTGTGGAGTATGCCAGATATGAGCTGAGGGCCAGCGAGGGTATGCCAGACTCATACTGAGGACTCATAAGCATTCCAGATATGAGCCGAGGGCCGGGCATAGCATGTCAGACTCGTACTGAGGGCTAATCTTTTTTATTCCAGTCCGAGGACCGAGGGAGCAAGCCAAACATAAGTTGTAGGCCCATGGGGCAATCCAGAATTATGTTGTGGGCTCGGGAGCAAGTTAGACATGAACTGTGGGCCCGATAGGCAAGCCAGACTCATGATGTGGGTTCAGGGGTAATCTAATATGTAAAGTTATGGACCCATTAAATGTTGTTACTATGTGTACTATTTGTTATGTATCAATATTTTGGGGGAACTCACTAAGTTTCGGACTTACAATTGTGGATTTTGTTTCAGGTACTTCGGATAACCGTGGGAAGGCGAAGGCTTAATCGTGTACCTCCTCATATCTTATTTTATGATTTTCTTGGATTTTTCTAATGTTAAACTATTTTGAAAACAATTTGTAAACAATGAGTGGTTTTGGGATATTTGAAAGATTTAAATTTTTCATGAATTTTACGGATGTTACAAGAAAAATGTTCTAAAGATTAAGGAATCAGAGATTCTAACTACAGTTTTGGTTGTTTTTTACAATGTTTTTAAATTAACAAACTATTACTAATTTGGTGAACAATGATGGGATTAGGAAAAAACCCAAGTACCATTGTTTGATTTTATTTATGATTTAAACCTATTTGTGACGTGAATGTTTATTGACATACAAAGGTGATAAATAGGAAGCGATCATTTTGTCATGATGGTATGCTTTGCCTTGTAGGGAACCTGTTTCCGAGGGTAAACTTCTTGAAGAAACATTGGATATTTGGATGCAAATGGACAAGGATAATTGCTTCTTTATTTGTTGATGTTTATCTAACATACCCAAAGGAAACCATTACATAACCTACATTAGCATATGTTGATTTCTATATGAAAGCTTGTATCTTCTGTGAACTCACCTCCTATTCTCGGTTATATATTCTTATTGGTAGATTAGTTTTATTGACTTTTAAATATACTTGTAAATCAATCTTATTTGTGTTTGTTGTTCATGTAGAATGGATTTGATCTTATTTTCTTTGGGAATATTTATACCAATACAGAGCTTACAAAAATTTGGATTTAATTTTCTTAGATAATCTTGATAATTTCCTTTAACTTGGAATCGGTAAGGCTAAAAAAGTAATGATGGACCAAACAAATTACCTCGAGTTTGAGTCCATGCATCAAGTGGTTCAATACTTGTATGGTTCTTTCTTTATGATTTTTAAGCTCTAATAAATTATTTGGGCTCTAATTTCTTTTATTGTTTTTTTTTTTATTTGGAAGATGTATGCTTGTGAGCCGACTAATTAGGATAAGATAAAACACATCTAGCTCCAGAACACATTCCATATTTTATCATTTGCCTTCTTTGTGTCAGTAAACACAACCATATCTCATTGTCTGTTAATTTATAGAATTTTTAAAAGGAATATGCAGCACTTTGGTGCTCCATTCTTTATGCAATACTTTTACGGAAACACACAATGTGTTCATGGAGTTGGTGGTAAAATAATTTTTTGTTGCCTTTTTCCTTGTAATGTTTACTAACATATGTAAAGGTTTGTGGCACTTATCCAAGTTCATATAAGTTACTTAAATCCTCTATATATATGTTGTATAGTTCATATTCAAACGTAGTATCTCATCATTGTAACTCTTCGTTTTACTTTTCCATTTTTAAATGTAAATTAATATAATTAATTTTTTTATTTTTTCTGCATGAATTCATTTGTATATACTGATGTGATTTATTTATATCTAAAGGTAGTCATTATTTTGATGAAGTACTAAATTTCCCAAAAGTTATTTGCCACATTTCAATTCTTCTGTATTTCAAAACTTTTAAAATTTAGATTTCGTCGACAGTTACTAATTTGTTAAATCATTCCAAAGGGAGCTGAACATTCTATAAGTGATCTTGATAATTCCTAAATGAATCGGAAATCAAAACAAACACGTACCAAATGCAAAGACGATTAGCATATGCAAAATCGATAAATATATTAAAACACACGCCAATTGAAAAGCAAAACGACCAATAAATTTTTTTGTTCGCCACATGTTTTTTCTTCAATGACAGAAGAAATTATTGTTAAAACAGTTGTAGAAAGAATCTAGCCAAAACCTACAAATTCAACAAAGAGCTAGAATAGCGTCTTAAAACCAACCTACACGATTAATATGAGTAATATTGTTATTAAAAAGATTCACCACATGTTTTTTGGAATTTGAAATGTCTACAAAAAAATTATTCACCGATGACACTTTTCTTTATACTAGATGAAAATGTAGTTTTATATCATTTATTTTTGGTATAACGAATCCAACATAAGAAAATACATACCAAACACAAACAAAAACAATAGATAGACTTAGAACGCATGTGCAATAAAACACAAAACTTCATAAGTTTCCATCTTCGATTGACCAATGCACTAAATTTCTTTGTGAAATATGTTTTTAATAACAAATTAATCTTTTGTTGCCGTTTTGCACGGACCCACGATTAATATATATATATATATATATATATATATATATATATATATATATATATATATATATATATATATATATATATATATATATATATAAAAGCAGTTATGATTTCACTTCAAGAAATAAAGGCAATAGCGGTGACACACACTATTAGCGGCGGCGCGTAATTTGCGGGTTACGTCTCGCCACTAATAGTGTGTCACCGCCAATTGCGTCACCACTAATGGTAGAAAACCACGATCCGTGATGCAGGCCAAGAGACCACTGTTGTGAGCCCAACAGAAGAGAGCCCACCTACTAGACCCAAGATGAACCGGAGGCTACCAGCAAGGCTGAATGACTAAGTCTCAGATCGCTCACCACTCTACATAAAGTTAAGAGTAGACTTATTCTATTTTCTTGACTGAATAAAAAAGCTAGTGCTTTTCTTAGGACCATATTTTTTTTTATTATGCATGCATGTTCCTTAATTTTAGAACTTAGTTAGTTTTCATATTTCTATAAATTGTAATTGGAGGTGGTGAATAATATATCATAAAAATTGCTCCAAACTCTTGCGCTTCCTACTTATTTCTTTGGGGATTTGTCATCCATAATCGACTCTTATCATTCTGGTGCTTTCATCACATCATCCTCAACATCCTCCTAAACACGACTCATCTTCTTCATCTGTCACCACCAACAAAAGTTCAACATTAGAAGCATCCATGGCCATTTTGGTTGATAGTATCTCCAAATTCGTCACCTCCTCCACCACCAGCCAATCTAACACCCAAACACAACTTGAAATCATTATGAAACAATTGACAGGCCAATACGAACAAACCAACAACTTCATCGCCACTCTCAAAAGACCCACTGATAAACCAGCAACGTCCCTCCACCCCTTAAACTAAAACAAAAACCCTTGCACCAACCCCGCCCACCTAAAATATCCTTCCAAATTTCGATGGTAGTAACCTGTTGGATTGGTTTTTCCATGCGAATAATTACTTCACCAATATGACATCCCACCAGACCAATACCTATCCTTATCAATTTTTTACTTCACAGGTGAAGCTCTATGTTGGTACAATCACAAAGCCACAAATGACTTATTGAGCACTCGGGACGCATTCTCGCGAGCATTAGAACTCCACTACGGACAATCCACACGCTAGACCCACCAGGCAGCACTCTTTAAGCTTTATCAAACGACTTCAGTCGCTGCCTACCAAGTTAAATTTCAACGCCTCAGTAATTATGTCAACAAACTCGACCCTAAACCACTTATTAACTGTTTTCTTGCGAGCCTCAATGTTGATATTCACAACGCGCTCGCCCTCCATCACCCCACTTCCCTTAACCAAGATTATAGTCTGGCGGAACTTATGGAAGACAAACTACAAATGGCAAAAAGTAGACTTCCTAACTCCCGTCATATATCACGATGGTCCCTAACAGCCCAACCACCACACTACCAAAACCACCTACCGACAACAGCAATCCTCATCCATCGACTGTTGGTCTATTGCCACTTCCCTTACCACCAAAAACCACCTTACCATTTACTCGCCTCTCCCCTGAAGTAGTACAGAAGCGATGAGTTGAAGGACTATCCGTCAAATGCCTAGGAAAATACATACCAGGCACAAGTGTAACCCACCACAATTTCTCATGGTGATTGACAATGAAGAACAAGATGATGACACAACAGGGGTTATCAACCTCGATCAGTGTAACGCCCGCAAATTCAGGCTAGTCAATTTAGGATAATAAGCATTAAAAATGAATTTATGATAGAAGATTATTTGGAGTAAATAATCTTAACCTAGTTATATTATATTTCTCAAGGGTTCCGTACATATAAAGAACGCCGAAATCTGAGTTATAACGAAGAAGTTATGACTTGTCGAAGTTTCGCGACAAAATCGGTACGGCGTTGTGTGACGTAAAAAGTGAATTTACGATAATGTGTTTTTAGACTTAATGATGTAAAAGAAATTCGTAGTATACCTTAAACCAAGAGCACGCATAAAAAGAACACTCAAATCTGACTTCGTATAAAGAAATTATGATTTTTCCAAGTTTCGACATAATAGTATGCAGCCTGGAGTTCAAATATTAGATCAACCGATTTTTAGTCGACACAACCTAAACGAGAATTGAAGATCTCGTTAATAGTAGCTCAACGGTAAAAAGATAGACGAAAACGGACGTCAGATGACCAAGTGATGAATTTTTAACGAACTTTTCCTATCCCGGCCTATTAAAGATATAACTTTAAAAATAAAGTAAAAATTATCCGACGGGCTCTAAATAAAAGTTGTAGAGTTCATATGTGGATATAAAGAAAGTTGAAAATGGATCTCGTAAGCGAAAGTTACAGAATTTAAAAGTTGGAGGTGGGCTGTTGTGGCATAATCTAGACCTTCCCTTGCTCCCTACGTTCTCGCACTTGGATGCTGACACCTGCCTCTTCAGACGGCCAACGTATGCCTCCGACGCCCTGCGTACTGAGTACGCCCCACGTTGTAGCACCTGGTTCTTGGTACATATTCTTGTATTTAATTATTTTAATGATTTGCAATTCTGGCCTTGGACTCGGTGAGTTGAAGGACTGACTCGCCGAGTAGTAGCGGGATGAGACACGGAGTTTAAGTTGTGGACTCGGTGAGTCGGGTCCCGGACTCGGTGAGTAGCAGCTTTCTGGACAAAAACCCTAATCCAGGGGTACCCTATTTAAACGAACTTATGCAGCCTCCGTCACTCCTTTATGCTCCCAAACACCCCCTCACTGAAACCCTAGCCATTTTTGAAGCAATCTAAGCCTTGTTGGTGGATTTTGGTGTTTGTGATATTAAGAAGGAAGGAGAGAAGCTTGAGGAAGCAAGTAGAGATCAAGGGAACCTGAGTTTGTGCACCTTATTCAGCTCATTGAAGGTAAAAAGTTGTGACCTTGCTCATTCATTTGTTAGATCCCTTTTTAGGGAGGTTTAGGGCTTTTATGTGCCATTTTTGGTGGCCAACCATGTTTGCAAACATGGTTGGAGGTTTAAGCTTCTGAATCACATCATGAAAGGAGTCACTAGGCAGATTTAGGTTGCTTTTCCACCCATGAAAAGTCCCATGTGCCATATGAGCTTGTTTTATGTCCTTTTGAGCTCAAATCCCCATGCAAGCACGTAAAGTTTGTAACTTTACGTGCTAGATCGATTGTAGAAGCTTGGATCTATCTTTGATCAAAGGATGTACATCAGAAAGCAAAGATTTAGGGTATGGACGTGACCAACTCGGCGAGTCTAGGGGGTTGTGTCCCATTCTGTTGAGGGTCGAAAGGACCTAGTTGAGTGTGGAAAGGTTTTAAGGGGGTCTCCAGGGAGTGACCCAACGTTCTGGACTAAGCCATTGATCTGAAAGTTCTTGGGACTCGGCGAGTGCATGAAGGTGCTCGGTGAGTCCAAGGAAATCTTCATAGAACTCGACGAGTTGTTCATCAACTCGGCGAGTCGAGGACAGAACGTGTTCGTCGGATGAAGATTAACTCGACGAGTTGTTCATACAACTCGGCGAGTAGGATGAAGGACCATTGAGTATCAGTTTGGAAGTGAACTCGTCAAGTCAATGCCTAACTAGACGAGTAGAGATGGGAGTAAGGACAATCGACCGGATATGGACTCGGCGAGTTGGCAAGCCAGGTCAACTGGAAGTTGACTTTGACTTTGACTTGCTTTGGTTTGAAATTGGTCAGGGGTAAAATAGTCATTTTACCCTGGGAATAGTATCAATGTCTGAATAAGTGTTTTATGGAAATATAGCCGGGGGATCACCGGAGCAGCTGTCAGACATTTGCGGATCAGCTTTTCAACAGCTAGCCTTTTGAGGCGAGTTACTTTCCAGTAGGGGTGGGTCTAAGGCCACAATGCCGGCCTACCAAGTAGGAGTATTTTAGAAGATGATTGTCTTTGTGATAATTATCTTGGTATGGATACGTGTTTGGTTATGAGATATATCTGTATGATATGTTACGTGTATGATAGGGATAGTTTTCCCCTGACAGTGGTCCTTAGGACTGAAGGGTAGTTCAGTACTCGGATATGCCTGATTGTATGCCAATACCTTGTTGTTGTATGCTAGTAGTAGGGGGTGGAATAGACCCCAGTTACCAGTTGAAAGATACCGATGATGATTATCGGTTGAAAGATACCGATGATGAATACCGGTTGAAAGATACCGATGGTATTGTATGGTATGTGGTATGATAGGGGAACTCACTAAGATTTGTGCTTACGATTTCAGTTTTTGGATTCAGGTACCTCTTCATCTAAGGGGAAGGAGCCAGCGGCGTAGCATGACATCACACACACATATGATTTTCCGCACGAAGTTTTCTGGGATTGTACTCTGATATGATATTGTTTATGACGTGGGTTTCGAACATGATACATTGTTTTATGAAATGACGTGTTGGCACAGTATTTTCTAATGAATGCTTTATGAAATAAATAATTAAAATGAAATTTTTGGGCTTGAATTTTGGGATGTTACAAGTTGGTATCAGAGCCCTGGTTTGAGGGATTCGGACACACCCTCGGGGGTGTTTGGACTCAAACCGAGGGACTAAAAGATTTTTACAATGAAAATGGTTTTCTAAAACCTAAAATGGGAAGTTTTAAGAAAGACGAAGTGTGTGATGCATGCGACCAGTTGGGCTCATGTAAGCTTTCCCCAAGATACCCATAGTTGTTATGTGATGTTTTATGGTTTTGATTCAGGAAACTGGATGCTAGTATAGGACTAAGGGTCTAGGAGGATGCCATGTGTGCCTGATATATGATTCTGAGAATTGCATGCTAGTTAGGGCTAAGGATCTAGGAAGGATGCCTTGTATGCATGTTGTATGAGCTGTATGCTAGGACTGTTTAGTCAGTTGTAGGATGGCCTGTATAGGTTATGCCTGGTTTGGTTACTCAACGCACGAATGCTGCTTGCTTGTGTTATGGGGGTTCTGGCCAAATTCGACTAACTAGTGAACGAATATGTAACAATATCCACAAACTAGTTAGGAGGACGCGATAAGGACTCCTAATGTAGCTGATGGCGGGGAGTATGTCGGAGAATGCCCTAGGGAAACCTAGGATGTGATCAGTGGGAAGAGCATCGGTGAAAAGTGGCTTAGTGAAGTCAAGGAAATCCTTGAGGAAAGTATGGATATATGTGGAAGCTAGTATGGGCCCGTACTACTGAAAGCAGAGGATCCGTACTCGATTCAAGGAGCGCCGAGATGGAACCTGGAAACTTGGAGAGTGTGTGAGACCTTTCGTGGGTATATGTGATCTTGACAATTATGTTATTAATTTCAGAATGGTGGTGACACGTCATGGAGCAGGGGGATAAGGATCTGGTTGAGGATTGGGTTCGGGAGCGGGCTCCGAGCATGTCGATGATGTGTTACGCGAGTTCATCGCGTCTGAGATTACGCGAGGTATCCTCTAGGCGACCCCGGTCATTTTCGGGTCGATCAAGGAAGGGATTATCGAGCTGATGGAGGATCGCCTCCGGGCATTCAGGAGTGATCTGGCGTCTAGCCAAGTGGGTACACGCACACTGTCCTTTAAGGACTTACGTGGGAGTGGTGCTCCGTATTTTCATGGGGTGAAGGACCCCATTGCTGCTAGGAGATGGATCGCAGACATCGAGTATGCTCAGCTGACGAGCTTCTGCCCGGAAGGGTCGAAGGTCTGTTTCGCTACAGGTTGTCTGAGGGATAAAGCCAGAGATTGGTGGGAGTTGATTGGCGATACGTTGGGAGCCCCAGCCATTGAGGCTATGTCATGGTCAGATTTCGTGACCCGATTTAGGGCTGAGTTTGCACCAGTTGTGGAGCTTCAGCAGCTGGCCAGAAAGTTCTTGGATATGAGACAGACCACGGAGACTGTGGCGGAGATCACTGCCATGTTCCGGGAGAGGGCCTTGTTAGTACCCCAGTATGCGGGGGATGAGGATATGAGCGGGCTCCGAGCATGTCGATGATGTGTTACGCATGTTAGTTTCTCTACTTGCCCTACCCTGGAGTCCATGATTCCCAGGGCTAGGGAGAGAGAGAGAGAGATTGATTTGGAGCACATACGGAAGAGGAAGGCCGCTGAGGGGCAGGCAATGGGGGCTTCGGGGAAGAAGCCCAAGGGATCCGATGGTAGGCTGAAAGGCCAGTCAGGACGGGACGACTGTGGGAAATGCGGTCGGTCACATGAGGGAGTTTTTCGCACGGGGCCGGGTTCAGGCTGCTATAAGTGCGGCAAGGTGGGGCATTTTGGCAGAGATTGTACTGCCCCTGCTTTTGCGATGCAGACATCAGAACTGATTTGCTTTCATTGCAATCAGAGGGGCCATAAAAAGGCCAATTGTCCCAGGTTGACAGCAGCAGCAGCAACATCGGCAGTGGCGCCAGCGTCAGCGATAGCACGGGTTATGGATGGCCGGAAGGTCAAGTCGGACGCTCCAGTGGTTCGGAGCCGAGCATTTCAGCTGACAGCCGTGGAGGCACGCGCTGCACCCGATGTGGTGACGGGTATGATTCTTTTCCTCTGATTTATTTGTATGATGTTATGATATTGATATGTGCGCTGTGTATATGCGTTTAGGATCTTTCCATGTGAACGGTATCCCAGTTCAGGTGTTGTTTGATTCAGGTGCTACCCGATCATTTGTCTCTCTTGCACTTAGCAAGAAGTTTCTTGAGTCTTCGGGCATGTTGGACTGCCCTCTAGAGGTCGCGATTGCAGACGACTGATCAGTGCGAGCATCAGAGGTCTACCGAGATTGTGTTTTGAGGCCGTTCGAGGAACGTTACCTGGTAGACTTGGTTCCCATACCGTTGCGGGGGAACAAGGTTATTATAGGCATGGATTGGTTGAGCCCCAGTGGGGCAGTGATAGATTATGCACATCAGCTGGTACGGATCAGGACGCCAAGTGGGGGAGAGTTGGTTGTGCAGGGCGAGAGGCCACAGAGAGGACCAACTGTATGTTCAGCAGCGAGAGCTAGGCGCTACCTTCAGCAGGTTTGCACAGGGTATATCACGTATGTTATGGACACCCGGGAGGCGGGTAAGGCGACAGTGGGTGATGTACCCGTGGTGTGGGAGTTCATGGATGTATTCCCCGAGGAGTTTCCTGGAATACATTCGGAGAGGCAGGTGGAGTTTAGGATCGACCTAGTCCCTAGTGTGGCTTCGATAGCCAAGGCGTCGTATCGGTTGGCTCCTCCTGAGATGCAGGAGTGGTCTACACGGCTGCAGGAGTTGTTAGACAAGGGATTCATTAGACCGAGCAGTTCACCCTGGGGAGCCCCGATTCTGTTTGTGAAGAAAAAGGACGGGTCGCATCGGATGTGTATAGACTATCGGGAGCTGATTATGGTAACGGTGAAGAACTGTTACCCACTCCCGGGGATCAATGACCTCTCAACCAGCTTCAGGGAGCATCTTGGTTCTCCAAGATTGATTTGCGATCAGGGTATCATCAGATCAGGGTCATAGAGGAGGATGTGCAGAAGACTGCTTTTCGGACACGCTATGGTCATTACGAGTTTGTGGTGATGCCTTTCGGGCTCACCAATGCTCCTACCGCGTTCATGGATCTCATGAATCGCGTGTGCAGGCCGATGTTGGATCGGTCCGTGATTGTTTTCATTGACGATATCTTGGTTTATTCCAAGACGCGAGAGCAGGATGAGGAGCAGTTGTGTGAGGTTCTGAGTACTCTGAGGAGGGAGCGCTTATATGCTAAGTTCTCCAAGTGTGAGTTCTGGTTACACGAGGTGCAGTTTCTGGGGCACCTTGTCAACCAGGACGGGATATTAGTGGATCCGGCCAAGGTAGAGGACGTGATGAGATGGGAGGTCCTGAGGTCTCCATCCGAGATTCGGAGCTTCCTAGGATTGGCAGGCTACTATCGGAGATTCATTCAGGACTTCTCCAAGATAGTCGTACCCCTGACCAGGCTGACGAGGAAAGCCGTGGTTTTTCGTTGGGGGCCCGAGCAGCAGGCCGCATTCGAGACGTTGAGACAGAGATTGGGTGAGACGCCAATTTTAGCCCTGCCTGAGGTGTAACAGCCCGGAATTTCAGGTATTTCTTTAAATTATTTTTGGGGCACATTTAGGAGGGGACTCGGCGAGTTGGTGCACGACTCGCCGAGTAGGGCCATGGTCTTGGTCGCAGACGCGCGACTGGACTCGACGAGTCCAATAAGGGACTCGGCGAGTCGACGCCGTTCAGCTGAACCCTAGCCGTTTCATTTTTGATCGTATATAACGATCTTATGGCCGTCATGTCGCGTCTTTTGGCCGGTTGAAGATCCCCTGGGAGTGTGTGAGCATCTGAAGCAAGAGAGAGGACTTGAGAAGGCTTGAAGAGATTGTTAGACAAGGAGGAGCAAGGTGGTGATCAAAGGAATCGAGTACTGGAGGTTTGGAGACACAGGGAACACGTTTCCAGGTAATCTTCGGATCGAAATCTGTAACTTTTACGTTGTATGCAAGTTTAGGGTTTAGGAAAACCAATTAAGGGTTAGTTAGATTATATGGTTGTTATAAGTGTTAAAAAAACCCCTGTAATAGTATATGTGAAAGTCCAGGAAGCCCTATAACTATATACTTCGAAATCATGCGAAATACAGGAGGCAGCGGATTGACTGCATGGCGAGGACTCGCCGAGTCCAATGATCAGACTCGGCGAGTAGCTTGAAGATTCACTAGAACTCGCCGAGTTGTTCTTCAGACTCGGCGAGTAGCTTGAAGGTTCACTAGGACTCGTCGAGTTGTTCTTCAGACTCGGCGAGTAGCTTGAAGATCTACTGGAACTCGTCGAGTCGTTCTTCAGACTCGGCGAGTGGTGTCAGGATGTCTATACTCGTCGAGTTACCCTTTGCACTCGACGAGTCCGGTCAAGATTGACCGTTGACCTGTATATATCTTAGAGGGGTCAGTTGCCTTGTTTGATAAGATCATTAACTAAGGCTGTGGTATTATAGGGAACCTGCGGACTAGCGGATTGTGTGCGAGTAGCTCGAAGAGGTTATAGCCTGCGTACTACGAGGTGAGTCTTCTCACTATACTTCACCCGGAAGGGTTTGACTGTTAGACCGGAAGGTCGTGTGTGTTATATTCATGCTATGTCTAGAGAGGTAGATGCTTTAAATGTTATGTGGACCGAAAGGTCCGGGCCGGAAGGCAATGTTATGTGGACCGAAAGGTCCGGGCCGGAAGGCAATGTTATGTGGACCGAAAGGTCCGGGCCGGAAGGCAATGTTATGTGGACCGAAAGGTCCGGGCCGGAAGGCGTATGTGGGTAAGTCGTATACTGGGGAACTCACTAAGCAATTATGCTTACTAGTTGTGTTTATGTTTTTCAGGTACTAGTGATGACCGTGGAAAGGCGCCGGCGTGACACGTACACACTGCCACTGTTGAAGATCCTGGAGTTTTATTATTTATATTTTGAAACAAACTTGGAATAAACCCTTCTGTCGAATAATGATGTTTTGTTTTTAACGAAAAATTTATTTGAAAATTTGAGCTGTTACAATTGGTATCAGAGCCTTGGTTTGAGGGATTCGGGGGTACTTTTGGGTGCAACTGAACTCAGACCGGGGATTTGAGGAAAAACTTTTTCTTAAAAATGATAAGGACGTAACATTTTATAAAGGGCAAGGCGGTAAAAACAAGGGTGGAACAGTGTGTACGAGCAGCCAGCGTCCGAACGGTAAAGATCCCCAGAATACCTTACGATGTTATGTTATGCACTGAATTATGAATTGTTATGCATGCTAGAAGACTAGGTATACATGATAGGAATAGAATTGCCTGTTTTGTGATGCCTTAGTCTAGGGAGATTGCTTATATGAGATATTTGGTAGCGTGCAAGTAAATAGTGCATACTAGAAGTAGAGTACTTGTTATTCGGGATTTGGGGAGGAAGATTTGGGATGAATACTGATACGGTGTGGTCGGTAGTATTGGGCCCGTACTATCGAAGGCACCGGATCAGTGGAAGACTCAAATAAGAATCCCTGGAAATCGGAGACTGGGTAGGGCGCGTATCGAGTACAATTGTACTTGGTGGAGTCTCTGATGATTTTATGTTGTATTTCAGAGACATCATGGTTATCACACGCAATGGGGCGAGTTCGAGCGGTGCGAGTGATGAGGAGATTCGTCAGATTATTCAGGAAGAGGTAGCTGCGGCGGTCCGGGCTGAGATCCCGGAGATGTTTGGGTCTATTAAGACCACGTTGATGGAGGAGTTTGAGGAGCGGTGCGCCGCACTTACTGAAGCTGCAGTTGCTGCCGCTACCGCAGCGGTGGCTGCTGCCAGGCCGCAAGGGGGTGATTCATTACTATTCAGGGAATTCAGCAACACGAAACCCCCTGAATTTGATGGGACGCAGGATCCGATTGCAGCTATGAGGTGGATCGCCGACATCGAGGGGTGTTTCTATACTTGCTCATGCCCGGAGCACTTGAGGGTACGGTTCGCCTTGAACCAGCTCCGTCTGGGAGCGAAGGATTGGTGGAAGTTCGTGACAGCGAACTTCACTCAGGCGGAGATTTCGGCGGTGACATGGGAGAGGTTTACAGAGATGTTCAGGGATGAGTACGTTCCCCCGGTAGAGAGGGAGCGATTGATTCAGGAGTTCTTGACCCTTAAGCAGGGTACTGATTCCGTGGCAGTGATCACACGGAAGTTTCATGAGAGGGCAATGTTCTGCCCCGAGCTGGTATCTACGGAGCAGTCGCGAATGAGCCGCTATTTGGGTGTTTTGAAGAGGGAGATTCGGGAGTTTGTGTCAAACTCCACCTATCGTACTTTCACTGAGCTTCAGGCGAACGCCAGGAAGCGCGAGATTGAGTTGGAGACTCAAGCGAGGGAGGAGGCTGAGTCTCGGCAGGTGGATCGACGGCCGGCCCAGTCTCAGCCGGCAGCCAAGCGGACTAAGTTCGCTGATTCGAGGATGGGAGGTTCGAAGGGTCGCACTTGCGCGAAGTGCGGCAAGAGTCACGAGGGGGCGTGTCGTACTGGTGGTTGCTACAAGTGTGGCAAGGACGGACATATTGCCAGGGATTGCCCTAAGGGGTTTATGGTTTGCTTTCACTGCAACTAGACAGGCCATCGGAAGGCCGAGTGCCCGCAACTTCGTCAGGGAGCTACACCTACTACCCGGACTACTGAGACCCGACCGATGAAGGTCGAGGCCCCGAGGGCTCGCGGGAGAGCCTTTCAGCTGACTGCGGAGGAGGTCCGCGCTGCGCCCGATGTTGTGGCAGGTATGTTGTCTTTCATGTATTTAATTAAAGGTCGAAATGTTATGCTTATGTTAATATATGTGTAGGTACTTTCCTTGTGAACTCTATGCCTGCTCTAGTATTATTTGATTCGGGTGCGAGTAGATCGTTTGTATCGTTAGCTTTTAGTCAGCACATCGGCATTAGTCGTGAGCCGTTAAGTCGGCCTTTGAGCGTTTCCATTGCGGCTGAGAGGGTGATTTGTGCTACGGAGGTTTTTCGGGGATGTGTGCTAGAGATCTTCGGGGTCGCATTTCCGATTGACCTAATTCCTATTGCGATGGGTGATGTCTGTGTCATTGTAGGCATGGACTGGTTGAGCCGATTCAGCGCTGTCATCGACTGCGAGCGTCAGTTGGTGACTATACGAGACCCTAGTGGGGGAGTTCTTACGGTATACGGCGAGGGTACCCGTTCGGGATCAGCTTTTTGTTCGGCCGCTAGGGCGAGGCAATGTCTACAGCAGGGATGTAACGGTTTTGTGGCGTATGTGATGGATACGCGGGAGAGTTCCGAGAGACCGAAGACATTGAAGGAGGTCCCAGTGGTGCGCGAGTTTCCAGATGTTTTCCCCGAGGATTTGCCGGGAATACCTCCTGCGAGGCAAGTGGAGTTTGGTATTGATCTAGTTCCAGGGGCGGCGCCTATTGCGAAGGTGCCTTATCGTCTTGCACCTCCAGAGATGCAAGAATTGTCCTCGCAACTTCAAGAGTTGTTGGGGAAGGGATTTATTCGGCCGAGTAGCTCGCCGTGGGGAGCACCGATTCTGTTCGTCAAGAAGAAGGATGGTTCACACCGGATGTGTATCGATTACCGGGAACTGAACAAGGTGACAGTTAAGAACCGCTATCCGTTACCAAGAATCGATGATCTATTCGATCAGTTGCAGGGGGCATCTTGGTTTTCCAAGATTGATTTGAGATCAGGGTACCATCAGGTAAGGGTGCGGGATGAGGACGTCCAGAAGACAGCCTTTAGGACACGGTATGGGCATTACGAGTTCGTGGTGATGCCTTTTGGGCTCACCAATGCCCCAGCAGTGTTCATGGATCTCATGAACAGGGTATGCAGGCCGATGCTGGATCGGTCTGTGATTGTATTCATCGACGACATTCTGGTGTATTCGCGGTTTAGGGAGCAGCATGAGGGACATTTGAGGGAGGTCCTTGAGGTACTGAGGTCGGAGAAGCTATATGCAAAATTCTCCAAATGTGACTTCTGGTTACGGGAGGTTCAATTTCTGGGGCACGTTGTAAATCAGGCAGGGATATTGGTCGATCCGGCCAAGGTAGAAGCGGTGATGAGATGGGAGGCACCAAAGTCACCTTCGGAGATCAGGAGTTTCCTTGGGTTGGCAGGGTACTATCGAAGGTTCATTAGGGACTTCTCCAAGATCGCAGTGCCACTTACCAAATTGACCCGAAAGGGTGTTACATTCTCATGGGGACCCGAGCAGCAGACTTCCTTCGAGACACTTCGTCAGAGACTGTGCGAAGCACCAGTATTAGCTCTTCCGGAAGGGATGGAGGACTTCGTCGTATATTGCGACGCATCGATTTCAGGACTGGGTGCAGTGTTGATGCAGAGGGGTCATGTGATAGCCTATGCATCGAGGCAGCTGAAGCCTCACGAAGCGAGATATCCCACGCATGACTTAGAGTTGGGGGCAGTAGTGTTCGCCCTCAAAATTTGGCGTCACTACCTGTACGGGGTTCGTTGTACCATATACACGGACCATAAGAGTTTGAAGTATTTGATGGATCAACCCAACCTAAACATGCGCCAGAGGAGATGGTTAGACGTGGTTAAGGATTATGACTGTGAGATCCTATACCACCCAGGCAAGGCTAATGTGGTAGCCGATGCATTGAGTCGTAGGGCGGAGGGTACTCCATTGCGGGACGTATGTTTGAGATTGACGGTGGTGACTCCGGTATTAGATACTATTCGTGGGGCACAGGCCGAGGTTGTGAAGTCTGGGATGCAGAAACAGGAGCGGGTCGTCGGGTTAATTTCAGAGTTCGTTACGGATGGGCGGGGACTTCTGACATTTCAGGGTCGGATCTGGGTGCCATTCGTGGGCGGTACGCGTGTTATTTTGATGGAGGAGGCACATAGATCGAAATTCTCGATCCATCCCGGTGCTACGAAAATGTATCTGGATTTGAAAAAGGAGTACTGGTGGCCTTGCATGAAGAGAGACGTTGCTTGGTTCGTGGAGAGGTGTTTGACCTGCCGTAAAGTTAAGGCCGAGCACCAGAGACCGCACGGTAAGTTGCAACCCTTGGAGATCCCTGAGTGGAAGTGGGATCAGATCACGATGGATTTCATCACCAAATTGCCGAAAACTGCCAGGGGAGTCGATGCGATTTGGGTGATTGTGGATAGACTAACAAAGAGTGCACATTTCCTTGCCATTAGTGAAAGTTCATCAGCAGAGAAGTTGGCGGAGTTGTACGTGAGAGAGATAGTATCTCGGCATGGAGTGCCGACCTCGATTGTTTCGGACCGCGATGTACGTTTCACTTCCAGGTTCTGGAAGAAATTCCATGAGGAGTTGGGTACTAAACTGCATTTTAGTACT
Source organism: Lactuca sativa (assembly GCF_002870075.4). Classification (NCBI taxonomy): domain Eukaryota; kingdom Viridiplantae; phylum Streptophyta; class Magnoliopsida; order Asterales; family Asteraceae; genus Lactuca; species Lactuca sativa. The sequence continues at coordinate 7,489,539 of NC_056628.2, forward strand.
GCATACCATCCCCAGACCGACGGTCAAAGCGAGCGGACGATCCAGACATTGGAAGATATGCTTAGAGCGTGTGTGTTAGACTTCGGGGGTAGCTGGGATGCGCATCTGCCGCTGGCTGAGTTTTCCTACAACAACAGCCATCATTCGAGCATTGGTATGCCACCTTTTGAGTTGTTGTATGGTAGGAGGTGTCGGACTCCCATTTGCTGGGGAGAAGTGGGACAGAGAGTGATGGGCAGTACAGAGATCGTACTTCAAACGACTGAACAGATCCAACGGGTGAGGCAGAGGTTATTGACCGCCCAGAGCCGACAGAAGAGTTATGCGGACAGACGCCGGTCCGAGCTCGAATTCCAGGTCGGCGACTTCGTTCTCCTAAAGGTTTCTCCTTGGAAAGGGGTGATTCGGTTCAGGAAGAGGGGCAAATTGGGGCCCCGGTTCATAGGTCCATTTCGGGTAATTGCAAGGGTAGGTCGGGTAGCTTATCGGTTGGAGTTGCCAGCGGAGCTGAATCAGATTCACAATACCTTCCACGTATCACAGCTGAGGAAGTGTATAGCCGATGAGGCAGCAGTGGTTCCGTTAGAAGATATCCAGGTAGATGCGAGTCTGAATTACGCCGAGAGACCAGTAGCTATCAGGGATCGGAAGATCAAGGTTCTACGGAACAAGGAAATACCTCTGGTGTTGGTACAGTGGCAACATCGGAAAGGATCGGAGATGACTTGGGAGCCGGAAAGAGAAATGCGGGAGCAACATCCGGAGTTATTCGCAGAATGAGAGACTTCGAGGGCGAAGTCTAGTTCTAGTGGGGGAGAGTTGTAACAGCCCGGAATTTCAGGTATTTCTTTAAATTATTTTTGGGGCACATTTAGGAGGGGACTCGGCGAGTTGGTGCACGACTCGCCGAGTAGGGCCATGGTCTTGGTCGCAGACGCGCGACTGGACTCGACGAGTCCAATAAGGGACTCGGCGAGTCGACGCCGTTCAGCTGAACCCTAGCCGTTTCATTTCTGATCGTATATAACGATCTTATGGCCGTCATGTCGCGTCTTTTGGCCGGTTGAAGATCCCCTGGGAGTGTGTGAGCATCTGAAGCAAGAGAGAGGACTTGAGAAGGCTTGAAGAGATTGTTAGACAAGGAGGAGCAAGGTGGTGATCAAAGGAATCGAGTACTGGAGGTTTGGAGACACAGGGAACACGTTTCCAGGTAATCTTCGGATCGAAATCTGTAACTTTTACGTTGTATGCAAGTTTAGGGTTTAGGAAAACCAATTAAGGGTTAGTTAGATTATATGGTTGTTATAAGTGTTAAAAAAACCCCTGTAATAGTATATGTGAAAGTCCAGGAAGCCCTATAACTATATACTTCAAAATCATGCGAAATACAGGAGGCAGCGGATTGACTGCATGGCGAGGACTCGCCGAGTCCAATGATCAGACTCGGCGAGTAGCTTGAAGATTCACTAGAACTCGCCGAGTTGTTCTTCAGACTCGGCGAGTAGCTTGAAGGTTCACTAGGACTCGTCGAGTTGTTCTTCAGACTCGGCGAGTAGCTTGAAGATCTACTGGAACTCGTCGAGTCGTTCTTCAGACTCGGCGAGTGGTGTCAGGATGTCTATACTCGTCGAGTTACCCTTTGCACTCGACGAGTCCGGTCAAGATTGACCGTTGACCTGTATATATCTTAGAGGGGTCAGTTGCCTTGTTTGATAAGATCATTAACTAAGGCTGTGGTATTATAGGGAACCTGCGGACTAGCGGATTGTGTGCGAGTAGCTCGAAGAGGTTATAGCCTGCGTACTACGAGGTGAGTCTTCTCACTATACTTCACCCGGAAGGGTTTGACTGTTAGACCGGAAGGTCGTGTGTGTTATATTCATGCTATGTCTAGAGAGGTAGATGCTTTAAATGTTATGTGGACCGAAAGGTCCGGGCCGGAAGGCAATGTTATGTGGACCGAAAGGTCCGGGCCGGAAGGCAATGTTATGTGGACCGAAAGGTCCGGGCCGGAAGGCAATGTTATGTGGACCGAAAGGTCCGGGCCGGAAGGCGTATGTGGGTAAGTCGTATACTGGGGAACTCACTAAGCAATTATGCTTACTAGTTGTGTTTATGTTTTTCAGGTACTAGTGATGACCGTGGAAAGGCGCCGGCGTGACACGTACACACTGCCACTGTTGAAGATCCTGGAGTTTTATTATTTATATTTTGAAACAAACTTGGAATAAACCCTTCTGTCGAATAATGATGTTTTGTTTTTAACGAAAAATTTATTTGAAAATTTGAGCTGTTACAATTGGTATCAGAGCCTTGGTTTGAGGGATTCGGGGGTACTTTTGGGTGCAACTGAACTCAGACCGGGGATTTGAGGAAAAACTTTTTCTTAAAAATGATAAGGACGTAACATTTTATAAAGGGCAAGGCGGTAAAAACAAGGGTGGAACAGTGTGTACGAGCAGCCAGCGTCCGAACGGTAAAGATCCCCAGAATACCTTACGATGTTATGTTATGCACTGAATTATGAATTGTTATGCATGCTAGAAGACTAGGTATACATGATAGGAATAGAATTGCCTGTTTTGTGATGCCTTAGTCTAGGGAGATTGCTTATATGAGATATTTGGTAGCGTGCAAGTAAATAGTGCATACTAGAAGTAGAGTACTTGTTATTCGGGATTTGGGGAGGAAGATTTGGGATGAATACTGATACGGTGTGGTCGGTAGTATTGGGCCCGTACTATCGAAGGCACCGGATCAGTGGAAGACTCAAATAAGAATCCCTGGAAATCGGAGACTGGGTAGGGCGCGTATCGAGTACAATTGTACTTGGTGGAGTCTCTGATGATTTTATGTTGTATTTCAGAGACATCATGGTTATCACACGCAATGGGGCGAGTTCGAGCGGTGCGAGTGATGAGGAGATTCGTCAGATTATTCAGGAAGAGGTAGCTGCGGCGGTCCGGGCTGAGATCCCGGAGATGTTTGGGTCTATTAAGACCACGTTGATGGAGGAGTTTGAGGAGCGGTGCGCCGCACTTACTGAAGCTGCAGTTGCTGCCGCTACCGCAGCGGTGGCTGCTGCCAGGCCGCAAGGGGGTGATTCATTACTATTCAGGGAATTCAGCAACACGAAACCCCCTGAATTTGATGGGACGCAGGATCCGATTGCAGCTATGAGGTGGATCGCCGACATCGAGGGGTGTTTCTATACTTGCTCATGCCCGGAGCACTTGAGGGTACGGTTCGCCTTGAACCAGCTCCGTCTGGGAGCGAAGGATTGGTGGAAGTTCGTGACAGCGAACTTCACTCAGGCGGAGATTTCGGCGGTGACATGGGAGAGGTTTACAGAGATGTTCAGGGATGAGTACGTTCCCCCGGTAGAGAGGGAGCGATTGATTCAGGAGTTCTTGACCCTTAAGCAGGGTACTGATTCCGTGGCAGTGATCACACGGAAGTTTCATGAGAGGGCAATGTTCTGCCCCGAGCTGGTATCTACGGAGCAGTCGCGAATGAGCCGCTATTTGGGTGTTTTGAAGAGGGAGATTCGGGAGTTTGTGTCAAACTCCACCTATCGTACTTTCACTGAGCTTCAGGCGAACGCCAGGAAGCGCGAGATTGAGTTGGAGACTCAAGCGAGGGAGGAGGCTGAGTCTCGGCAGGTGGATCGACGGCCGGCCCAGTCTCAGCCGGCAGCCAAGCGGACTAAGTTCGCTGATTCGAGGATGGGAGGTTCGAAGGGTCGCACTTGCGCGAAGTGCGGCAAGAGTCACGAGGGGGCGTGTCGTACTGGTGGTTGCTACAAGTGTGGCAAGGACGGACATATTGCCAGGGATTGCCCTAAGGGGTTTATGGTTTGCTTTCACTGCAACTAGACAGGCCATCGGAAGGCCGAGTGCCCGCAACTTCGTCAGGGAGCTACACCTACTACCCGGACTACTGAGACCCGACCGGTGAAGGTCGAGGCCCCGAGGGCTCGCGGGAGAGCCTTTCAGCTGACTGCGGAGGAGGTCCGCGCTGCGCCCGATGTTGTGGCAGGTATGTTGTCTTTCATGTATTTAATTAAAGGTCGAAATGTTATGCTTATGTTAATATATGTGTAGGTACTTTCCTTGTGAACTCTATGCCTGCTCTAGTATTATTTGATTCGGGTGCGAGTAGATCGTTTGTATCGTTAGCTTTTAGTCAGCACATCGGCATTAGTCGTGAGCCGTTAAGTCGGCCTTTGAGCGTTTCCATTGCGGCTGAGAGGGTGATTTGTGCTACGGAGGTTTTTCGGGGATGTGTGCTAGAGATCTTCGGGGTCGCATTTCCGATTGACCTAATTCCTATTGCGATGGGTGATGTCTGTGTCATTGTAGGCATGGACTGGTTGAGCCGATTCAGCGCTGTCATCGACTGCGAGCGTCAGTTGGTGACTATACGAGACCCTAGTGGGGGAGTTCTTACGGTATACGGCGAGGGTACCCGTTCGGGATCAGCTTTTTGTTCGGCCGCTAGGGCGAGGCAATGTCTACAGCAGGGATGTAACGGTTTTGTGGCGTATGTGATGGATACGCGGGAGAGTTCCGAGAGACCGAAGACATTGAAGGAGGTCCCAGTGGTGCGCGAGTTTCCAGATGTTTTCCCCGAGGATTTGCCGGGAATACCTCCTGCGAGGCAAGTGGAGTTTGGTATTGATCTAGTTCCAGGGGCGGCGCCTATTGCGAAGGTGCCTTATCGTCTTGCACCTCCAGAGATGCAAGAATTGTCCTCGCAACTTCAAGAGTTGTTGGGGAAGGGATTTATTCGGCCGAGTAGCTCGCCGTGGGGAGCACCGATTCTGTTCGTCAAGAAGAAGGATGGTTCACACCGGATGTGTATCGATTACCGGGAACTGAACAAGGTGACAGTTAAGAACCGCTATCCGTTACCAAGAATCGATGATCTATTCGATCAGTTGCAGGGGGCATCTTGGTTTTCCAAGATTGATTTGAGATCAGGGTACCATCAGGTAAGGGTGCGGGATGAGGACGTCCAGAAGACAGCCTTTAGGACACGGTATGGGCATTACGAGTTCGTGGTGATGCCTTTTGGGCTCACCAATGCCCCAGCAGTGTTCATGGATCTCATGAACAGGGTATGCAGGCCGATGCTGGATCGGTCTGTGATTGTATTCATCGACGACATTCTGGTGTATTCGCGGTTTAGGGAGCAGCATGAGGGACATTTGAGGGAGGTCCTTGAGGTACTGAGGTCGGAGAAGCTATATGCAAAATTCTCCAAATGTGACTTCTGGTTACGGGAGGTTCAATTTCTGGGGCACGTTGTAAATCAGGCAGGGATATTGGTCGATCCGGCCAAGGTAGAAGCGGTGATGAGATGGGAGGCACCAAAGTCACCTTCGGAGATCAGGAGTTTCCTTGGGTTGGCAGGGTACTATCGAAGGTTCATTAGGGACTTCTCCAAGATCGCAGTGCCACTTACCAAATTGACCCGAAAGGGTGTTACATTCTCATGGGGACCCGAGCAGCAGACTTCCTTCGAGACACTTCGTCAGAGACTGTGCGAAGCACCAGTATTAGCTCTTCCGGAAGGGATGGAGGACTTCGTCGTATATTGCGACGCATCGATTTCAGGACTGGGTGCAGTGTTGATGCAGAGGGGTCATGTGATAGCCTATGCATCGAGGCAGCTGAAGCCTCACGAAGCGAGATATCCCACGCATGACTTAGAGTTGGGGGCAGTAGTGTTCGCCCTCAAAATTTGGCGTCACTACCTGTACGGGGTTCGTTGTACCATATACACGGACCATAAGAGTTTGAAGTATTTGATGGATCAACCCAACCTAAACATGCGCCAGAGGAGATGGTTAGACGTGGTTAAGGATTATGACTGTGAGATCCTATACCACCCAGGCAAGGCTAATGTGGTAGCCGATGCATTGAGTCGTAGGGCGGAGGGTACTCCATTGCGGGACGTATGTTTGAGATTGACGGTGGTGACTCCGGTATTAGATACTATTCGTGGGGCACAGGCCGAGGTTGTGAAGTCTGGGATGCAGAAACAGGAGCGGGTCGTCGGGTTAATTTCAGAGTTCGTTACGGATGGGCGGGGACTTCTGACATTTCAGGGTCGGATCTGGGTGCCATTCGTGGGCGGTACGCGTGTTATTTTGATGGAGGAGGCACATAGATCGAAATTCTCGATCCATCCCGGTGCTACGAAAATGTATCTGGATTTGAAAAAGGAGTACTGGTGGCCTTGCATGAAGAGAGACGTTGCTTGGTTCGTGGAGAGGTGTTTGACCTGCCGTAAAGTTAAGGCCGAGCACCAGAGACCGCACGGTAAGTTGCAACCCTTGGAGATCCCTGAGTGGAAGTGGGATCAGATCACGATGGATTTCATCACCAAATTGCCGAAAACTGCCAGGGGAGTCGATGCGATTTGGGTGATTGTGGATAGACTAACAAAGAGTGCACATTTCCTTGCCATTAGTGAAAGTTCATCAGCAGAGAAGTTGGCGGAGTTGTACGTGAGAGAGATAGTATCTCGGCATGGAGTGCCGACCTCGATTGTTTCGGACCGCGATGTACGTTTCACTTCCAGGTTCTGGAAGAAATTCCATGAGGAGTTGGGTACTAAACTGCATTTTAGTACCGCATACCATCCCCAGACCGACGGTCAAAGCGAGCGGACGATCCAGACATTGGAAGATATGCTTAGAGCGTGTGTGTTAGACTTCGGGGGTAGCTGGGATGCGCATCTGCCGCTGGCTGAGTTTTCCTACAACAACAGCCATCATTCGAGCATTGGTATGCCACCTTTTGAGTTGTTGTATGGTAGGAGGTGTCGGACTCCCATTTGCTGGGGAGAAGTGGGACAGAGAGTGATGGGCAGTACAGAGATCGTACTTCAAACGACTGAACAGATCCAACGGGTGAGGCAGAGGTTATTGACCGCCCAGAGCCGACAGAAGAGTTATGCGGACAGACGCCGGTCCGAGCTCGAATTCCAGGTCGGCGACTTCGTTCTCCTAAAGGTTTCTCCTTGGAAAGGGGTGATTCGGTTCAGGAAGAGGGGCAAATTGGGGCCCCGGTTCATAGGTCCATTTCGGGTAATTGCAAGGGTAGGTCGGGTAGCTTATCGGTTGGAGTTGCCAGCGGAGCTGAATCAGATTCACAATACCTTCCACGTATCACAGCTGAGGAAGTGTATAGCCGATGAGGCAGCAGTGGTTCCGTTAGAAGATATCCAGGTAGATGCGAGTCTGAATTACGCCGAGAGACCAGTAGCTATCAGGGATCGGAAGATCAAGGTTCTACGGAACAAGGAAATACCTCTGGTGTTGGTACAGTGGCAACATCGGAAAGGATCGGAGATGACTTGGGAGCCGGAAAGAGAAATGCGGGAGCAACATCCGGAGTTATTCGCAGAATGAGAGACTTCGAGGGCGAAGTCTAGTTCTAGTGGGGGAGAGTTGTAACAGCCCGGAATTTCAGGTATTTCTTTAAATTATTTTTGGGGCACATTTAGGAGGGGACTCGGCGAGTTGGTGCACGACTCGCCGAGTAGGGCCATGGTCTTGGTCGCAGACGCGCGACTGGACTCGACGAGTCCAATAAGGGACTCGGCGAGTCGACGCCGTTCAGCTGAACCCTAGCCGTTTCATTTCTGATCGTATATAACGATCTTATGGCCGTCATGTCGCGTCTTTTGGCCGGTTGAAGATCCCCTGGGAGTGTGTGAGCATCTGAAGCAAGAGAGAGGACTTGAGAAGGCTTGAAGAGATTGTTAGACAAGGAGGAGCAAGGTGGTGATCAAAGGAATCGAGTACTGGAGGTTTGGAGACACAGGGAACACGTTTCCAGGTAATCTTCGGATCGAAATCTGTAACTTTTACGTTGTATGCAAGTTTAGGGTTTAGGAAAACCAATTAAGGGTTAGTTAGATTATATGGTTGTTATAAGTGTTAAAAAAACCCCTGTAATAGTATATGTGAAAGTCCAGGAAGCCCTATAACTATATACTTCGAAATCATGCGAAATACAGGAGGCAGCGGATTGACTGCATGGCGAGGACTCGCCGAGTCCAATGATCAGACTCGGCGAGTAGCTTGAAGATTCACTAGAACTCGCCGAGTTGTTCTTCAGACTCGGCGAGTAGCTTGAAGGTTCACTAGGACTCGTCGAGTTGTTCTTCAGACTCGGCGAGTAGCTTGAAGATCTACTGGAACTCGTCGAGTCGTTCTTCAGACTCGGCGAGTGGTGTCAGGATGTCTATACTCGTCGAGTTACCCTTTGCACTCGACGAGTCCGGTCAAGATTGACCGTTGACCTGTATATATCTTAGAGGGGTCAGTTGCCTTGTTTGATAAGATCATTAACTAAGGCTGTGGTATTATAGGGAACCTGCGGACTAGCGGATTGTGTGCGAGTAGCTCGAAGAGGTTATAGCCTGCGTACTACGAGGTGAGTCTTCTCACTATACTTCACCCGGAAGGGTTTGACTGTTAGACCGGAAGGTCGTGTGTGTTATATTCATGCTATGTCTAGAGAGGTAGATGCTTTAAATGTTATGTGGACCGAAAGGTCCGGGCCGGAAGGCAATGTTATGTGGACCGAAAGGTCCGGGCCGGAAGGCAATGTTATGTGGACCGAAAGGTCCGGGCCGGAAGGCAATGTTATGTGGACCGAAAGGTCCGGGCCGGAAGGCGTATGTGGGTAAGTCGTATACTGGGGAACTCACTAAGCAATTATGCTTACTAGTTGTGTTTATGTTTTTCAGGTACTAGTGATGACCGTGGAAAGGCGCCGGCGTGACACGTACACACTGCCACTGTTGAAGATCCTGGAGTTTTATTATTTATATTTTGAAACAAACTTGGAATAAACCCTTCTGTCGAATAATGATGTTTTGTTTTTAACGAAAAATTTATTTGAAAATTTGAGCTGTTACAATTGGTATCAGAGCCTTGGTTTGAGGGATTCGGGGGTACTTTTGGGTGCAACTGAACTCAGACCGGGGATTTGAGGAAAAACTTTTTCTTAAAAATGATAAGGACGTAACATTTTATAAAGGGCAAGGCGGTAAAAACAAGGGTGGAACAGTGTGTACGAGCAGCCAGCGTCCGAACGGTAAAGATCCCCAGAATACCTTACGATGTTATGTTATGCACTGAATTATGAATTGTTATGCATGCTAGAAGACTAGGTATACATGATAGGAATAGAATTGCCTGTTTTGTGATGCCTTAGTCTAGGGAGATTGCTTATATGAGATATTTGGTAGCGTGCAAGTAAATAGTGCATACTAGAAGTAGAGTACTTGTTATTCGGGATTTGGGGAGGAAGATTTGGGATGAATACTGATACGGTGTGGTCGGTAGTATTGGGCCCGTACTATCGAAGGCACCGGATCAGTGGAAGACTCAAATAAGAATCCCTGGAAATCGGAGACTGGGTAGGGCGCGTATCGAGTACAATTGTACTTGGTGGAGTCTCTGATGATTTTATGTTGTATTTCAGAGACATCATGGTTATCACACGCAATGGGGCGAGTTCGAGCGGTGCGAGTGATGAGGAGATTCGTCAGATTATTCAGGAAGAGGTAGCTGCGGCGGTCCGGGCTGAGATCCCGGAGATGTTTGGGTCTATTAAGACCACGTTGATGGAGGAGTTTGAGGAGCGGTGCGCCGCACTTACTGAAGCTGCAGTTGCTGCCGCTACCGCAGCGGTGGCTGCTGCCAGGCCGCAAGGGGGTGATTCATTACTATTCAGGGAATTCAGCAACACGAAACCCCCTGAATTTGATGGGACGCAGGATCCGATTGCAGCTATGAGGTGGATCGCCGACATCGAGGGGTGTTTCTATACTTGCTCATGCCCGGAGCACTTGAGGGTACGGTTCGCCTTGAACCAGCTCCGTCTGGGAGCGAAGGATTGGTGGAAGTTCGTGACAGCGAACTTCACTCAGGCGGAGATTTCGGCGGTGACATGGGAGAGGTTTACAGAGATGTTCAGGGATGAGTACGTTCCCCCGGTAGAGAGGGAGCGATTGATTCAGGAGTTCTTGACCCTTAAGCAGGGTACTGATTCCGTGGCAGTGATCACACGGAAGTTTCATGAGAGGGCAATGTTCTGCCCCGAGCTGGTATCTACGGAGCAGTCGCGAATGAGCCGCTATTTGGGTGTTTTGAAGAGGGAGATTCGGGAGTTTGTGTCAAACTCCACCTATCGTACTTTCACTGAGCTTCAGGCGAACGCCAGGAAGCGCGAGATTGAGTTGGAGACTCAAGCGAGGGAGGAGGCTGAGTCTCGGCAGGTGGATCGACGGCCGGCCCAGTCTCAGCCGGCAGCCAAGCGGACTAAGTTCGCTGATTCGAGGATGGGAGGTTCGAAGGGTCGCACTTGCGCGAAGTGCGGCAAGAGTCACGAGGGGGCGTGTCGTACTGGTGGTTGCTACAAGTGTGGCAAGGACGGACATATTGCCAGGGATTGCCCTAAGGGGTTTATGGTTTGCTTTCACTGCAACTAGACAGGCCATCGGAAGGCCGAGTGCCCGCAACTTCGTCAGGGAGCTACACCTACTACCCGGACTACTGAGACCCGACCGGTGAAGGTCGAGGCCCCGAGGGCTCGCGGGAGAGCCTTTCAGCTGACTGCGGAGGAGGTCCGCGCTGCGCCCGATGTTGTGGCAGGTATGTTGTCTTTCATGTATTTAATTAAAGGTCGAAATGTTATGCTTATGTTAATATATGTGTAGGTACTTTCCTTGTGAACTCTATGCCTGCTCTAGTATTATTTGATTCGGGTGCGAGTAGATCGTTTGTATCGTTAGCTTTTAGTCAGCACATCGGCATTAGTCGTGAGCCGTTAAGTCGGCCTTTGAGCGTTTCCATTGCGGCTGAGAGGGTGATTTGTGCTACGGAGGTTTTTCGGGGATGTGTGCTAGAGATCTTCGGGGTCGCATTTCCGATTGACCTAATTCCTATTGCGATGGGTGATGTCTGTGTCATTGTAGGCATGGACTGGTTGAGCCGATTCAGCGCTGTCATCGACTGCGAGCGTCAGTTGGTGACTATACGAGACCCTAGTGGGGGAGTTCTTACGGTATACGGCGAGGGTACCCGTTCGGGATCAGCTTTTTGTTCGGCCGCTAGGGCGAGGCAATGTCTACAGCAGGGATGTAACGGTTTTGTGGCGTATGTGATGGATACGCGGGAGAGTTCCGAGAGACCGAAGACATTGAAGGAGGTCCCAGTGGTGCGCGAGTTTCCAGATGTTTTCCCCGAGGATTTGCCGGGAATACCTCCTGCGAGGCAAGTGGAGTTTGGTATTGATCTAGTTCCAGGGGCGGCGCCTATTGCGAAGGTGCCTTATCGTCTTGCACCTCCAGAGATGCAAGAATTGTCCTCGCAACTTCAAGAGTTGTTGGGGAAGGGATTTATTCGGCCGAGTAGCTCGCCGTGGGGAGCACCGATTCTGTTCGTCAAGAAGAAGGATGGTTCACACCGGATGTGTATCGATTACCGGGAACTGAACAAGGTGACAGTTAAGAACCGCTATCCGTTACCAAGAATCGATGATCTATTCGATCAGTTGCAGGGGGCATCTTGGTTTTCCAAGATTGATTTGAGATCAGGGTACCATCAGGTAAGGGTGCGGGATGAGGACGTCCAGAAGACAGCCTTTAGGACACGGTATGGGCATTACGAGTTCGTGGTGATGCCTTTTGGGCTCACCAATGCCCCAGCAGTGTTCATGGATCTCATGAACAGGGTATGCAGGCCGATGCTGGATCGGTCTGTGATTGTATTCATCGACGACATTCTGGTGTATTCGCGGTTTAGGGAGCAGCATGAGGGACATTTGAGGGAGGTCCTTGAGGTACTGAGGTCGGAGAAGCTATATGCAAAATTCTCCAAATGTGACTTCTGGTTACGGGAGGTTCAATTTCTGGGGCACGTTGTAAATCAGGCAGGGATATTGGTCGATCCGGCCAAGGTAGAAGCGGTGATGAGATGGGAGGCACCAAAGTCACCTTCGGAGATCAGGAGTTTCCTTGGGTTGGCAGGGTACTATCGAAGGTTCATTAGGGACTTCTCCAAGATCGCAGTGCCACTTACCAAATTGACCCGAAAGGGTGTTACATTCTCATGGGGACCCGAGCAGCAGACTTCCTTCGAGACACTTCGTCAGAGACTGTGCGAAGCACCAGTATTAGCTCTTCCGGAAGGGATGGAGGACTTCGTCGTATATTGCGACGCATCGATTTCAGGACTGGGTGCAGTGTTGATGCAGAGGGGTCATGTGATAGCCTATGCATCGAGGCAGCTGAAGCCTCACGAAGCGAGATATCCCACGCATGACTTAGAGTTGGGGGCAGTAGTGTTCGCCCTCAAAATTTGGCGTCACTACCTGTACGGGGTTCGTTGTACCATATACACGGACCATAAGAGTTTGAAGTATTTGATGGATCAACCCAACCTAAACATGCGCCAGAGGAGATGGTTAGACGTGGTTAAGGATTATGACTGTGAGATCCTATACCACCCAGGCAAGGCTAATGTGGTAGCCGATGCATTGAGTCGTAGGGCGGAGGGTACTCCATTGCGGGACGTATGTTTGAGATTGACGGTGGTGACTCCGGTATTAGATACTATTCGTGGGGCACAGGCCGAGGTTGTGAAGTCTGGGATGCAGAAACAGGAGCGGGTCGTCGGGTTAATTTCAGAGTTCGTTACGGATGGGCGGGGACTTCTGACATTTCAGGGTCGGATCTGGGTGCCATTCGTGGGCGGTACGCGTGTTATTTTGATGGAGGAGGCACATAGATCGAAATTCTCGATCCATCCCGGTGCTACGAAAATGTATCTGGATTTGAAAAAGGAGTACTGGTGGCCTTGCATGAAGAGAGACGTTGCTTGGTTCGTGGAGAGGTGTTTGACCTGCCGTAAAGTTAAGGCCGAGCACCAGAGACCGCACGGTAAGTTGCAACCCTTGGAGATCCCTGAGTGGAAGTGGGATCAGATCACGATGGATTTCATCACCAAATTGCCGAAAACTGCCAGGGGAGTCGATGCGATTTGGGTGATTGTGGATAGACTAACAAAGAGTGCACATTTCCTTGCCATTAGTGAAAGTTCATCAGCAGAGAAGTTGGCGGAGTTGTACGTGAGAGAGATAGTATCTCGGCATGGAGTGCCGACCTCGATTGTTTCGGACCGCGATGTACGTTTCACTTCCAGGTTCTGGAAGAAATTCCATGAGGAGTTGGGTACTAAACTGCATTTTAGTACCGCATACCATCCCCAGACCGACGGTCAAAGCGAGCGGACGATCCAGACATTGGAAGATATGCTTAGAGCGTGTGTGTTAGACTTCGGGGGTAGCTGGGATGCGCATCTGCCGCTGGCTGAGTTTTCCTACAACAACAGCCATCATTCGAGCATTGGTATGCCACCTTTTGAGTTGTTGTATGGTAGGAGGTGTCGGACTCCCATTTGCTGGGGAGAAGTGGGACAGAGAGTGATGGGCAGTACAGAGATCGTACTTCAAACGACTGAACAGATCCAACGGGTGAGGCAGAGGTTATTGACCGCCCAGAGCCGACAGAAGAGTTATGCGGACAGACGCCGGTCCGAGCTCGAATTCCAGGTCGGCGACTTCGTTCTCCTAAAGGTTTCTCCTTGGAAAGGGGTGATTCGGTTCAGGAAGAGGGGCAAATTGGGGCCCCGGTTCATAGGTCCATTTCGGGTAATTGCAAGGGTAGGTCGGGTAGCTTATCGGTTGGAGTTGCCAGCGGAGCTGAATCAGATTCACAATACCTTCCACGTATCACAGCTGAGGAAGTGTATAGCCGATGAGGCAGCAGTGGTTCCGTTAGAAGATATCCAGGTAGATGCGAGTCTGAATTACGCCGAGAGACCAGTAGCTATCAGGGATCGGAAGATCAAGGTTCTACGGAACAAGGAAATACCTCTGGTGTTGGTACAGTGGCAACATCGGAAAGGATCGGAGATGACTTGGGAGCCGGAAAGAGAAATGCGGGAGCAACATCCGGAGTTATTCGCAGAATGAGAGACTTCGAGGGCGAAGTCTAGTTCTAGTGGGGGAGAGTTGTAACAGCCCGGAATTTCAGGTATTTCTTTAAATTATTTTTGGGGCACATTTAGGAGGGGACTCGGCGAGTTGGTGCACGACTCGCCGAGTAGGGCCATGGTCTTGGTCGCAGACGCGCGACTGGACTCGACGAGTCCAATAAGGGACTCGGCGAGTCGACGCCGTTCAGCTGAACCCTAGCCGTTTCATTTCTGATCGTATATAACGATCTTATGGCCGTCATGTCGCGTCTTTTGGCCGGTTGAAGATCCCCTGGGAGTGTGTGAGCATCTGAAGCAAGAGAGAGGACTTGAGAAGGCTTGAAGAGATTGTTAGACAAGGAGGAGCAAGGTGGTGATCAAAGGAATCGAGTACTGGAGGTTTGGAGACACAGGGAACACGTTTCCAGGTAATCTTCGGATCGAAATCTGTAACTTTTACGTTGTATGCAAGTTTAGGGTTTAGGAAAACCAATTAAGGGTTAGTTAGATTATATGGTTGTTATAAGTGTTAAAAAAACCCCTGTAATAGTATATGTGAAAGTCCAGGAAGCCCTATAACTATATACTTCGAAATCATGCGAAATACAGGAGGCAGCGGATTGACTGCATGGCGAGGACTCGCCGAGTCCAATGATCAGACTCGGCGAGTAGCTTGAAGATTCACTAGAACTCGCCGAGTTGTTCTTCAGACTCGGCGAGTAGCTTGAAGGTTCACTAGGACTCGTCGAGTTGTTCTTCAGACTCGGCGAGTAGCTTGAAGATCTACTGGAACTCGTCGAGTCGTTCTTCAGACTCGGCGAGTGGTGTCAGGATGTCTATACTCGTCGAGTTACCCTTTGCACTCGACGAGTCCGGTCAAGATTGACCGTTGACCTGTATATATCTTAGAGGGGTCAGTTGCCTTGTTTGATAAGATCATTAACTAAGGCTGTGGTATTATAGGGAACCTGCGGACTAGCGGATTGTGTGCGAGTAGCTCGAAGAGGTTATAGCCTGCGTACTACGAGGTGAGTCTTCTCACTATACTTCACCCGGAAGGGTTTGACTGTTAGACCGGAAGGTCGTGTGTGTTATATTCATGCTATGTCTAGAGAGGTAGATGCTTTAAATGTTATGTGGACCGAAAGGTCCGGGCCGGAAGGCAATGTTATGTGGACCGAAAGGTCCGGGCCGGAAGGCAATGTTATGTGGACCGAAAGGTCCGGGCCGGAAGGCGTATGTGGGTAAGTCGTATACTGGGGAACTCACTAAGCAATTATGCTTACTAGTTGTGTTTATGTTTTTCAGGTACTAGTGATGACCGTGGAAAGGCGCCGGCGTGACACGTACACACTGCCACTGTTGAAGATCCTGGAGTTTTATTATTTATATTTTGAAACAAACTTGGAATAAACCCTTCTGTCGAATAATGATGTTTTGTTTTTAACGAAAAATTTATTTGAAAATTTGAGCTGTTACATGAGGGCATTGGGGATTTTTTTGTGTATTACGATGCGTCCATCTCGGGTTTGGGCGTAGTGTTGATGCAGAGAAAGCACGTTATTGCTTACGCTTTGAGGCAGCTGAAGCCTCACGAGGCGAACTACCCAACACATGATTTGGAGCTGGGGGCTGTTGTGTTCGCCCTCAAGATTTGGCGTTATTACCTCTATGGGGTTCGTTGTACCATATACACAGACCACAAGAGCCTGAGGTATCTCATGGACCAACCGAATCTGAACATGAGGCAGCGTCGGTGGCTTGACGTGGTAAAGGATTATGATTGTGAGATCCTTAGCATCCGGGAAAAGCCAATGTGGTGGCTGATGAGCTTAGCCGCAAGGCAACGCCGATCCAAGATATTTGACTAAGGATGATAGTGGTGACTCCGCTGTTGGAGCGGATTCGGGCGGCTCAGCAGGAGGCTATGAAGGAGGAACATCGGAAGTGTGAGGGGATTATGGGGCAGGTTTCCTCCTTCGACTATGATAGCTGAGGGTTATTGACTCTTCACCGTAGGGTGTGGGTCCCTTATCATGGAGGCGTGCGCCAGGTTCTGATGGAGGAGGCGCACAAATCCCGGTTCTCCATTCATCCTGGGGCGACGAAGATGTATAAGGATCTTCGTTTGGACTATTGGTGGCCCTGCATGAAGCGGGATGTGGCATGGTACGTGGAGCGGTGCTTGACCTGCAGGAAGGTCAAGGTCGAGTATCAGAGACCGCACGGCAAGATGTAGCTGGTGGATATTCCGCTATGGAAATGGGAAGACATCACGATGGATTTTATCACCAAGCTTCCCAGGACCGTGCGGGGAGTGGATTCGATATGGGTCCTCATCGATCGATTGACCAAGAGCTCCCACTTTATCCCGATTCAGGAGAGCTTCTCGGCCGAGAAATTGGCTGATATCTATATCAGGGAGGTGGTGGCGCGGCACGGAGTGCCAGTTTTGGTGATTTCGGATAGGGATGTGCGGTTCACATCCAGGTTTTGGAAGAAATTCCACGACGAGTTGGGTACTCGTCTGCATTTCTGAACAGCTTGTAACCCGCAGATGGATGGCTTGAGCGAGTGGACCATACAAACACTGGAGGACATGTTGCGGGCATGTGTTTTAGACTTCGGAGTTAGCTGGGATACCTACCTTTTGTTGGCGGAGTTCTCGTATAATAATAGCTATCATGC
Organism: Lactuca sativa; assembly: GCF_002870075.4. Classification (NCBI taxonomy): domain Eukaryota; kingdom Viridiplantae; phylum Streptophyta; class Magnoliopsida; order Asterales; family Asteraceae; genus Lactuca; species Lactuca sativa. Next base: position 7,506,289 of record NC_056628.2, read on the forward strand.
AAGTATCGACCGTCGTCCCTTCAAAATATTGTATGGGAGGAGGTGCAGGACCGTGATATGTTGGGCGCGAGGTTGGCCAGAGGGTCATAGGGAGCACCGAAGTAGTGCTCAAGACGCAGAGAAGATTCAGTAGGTCCGGAGCAGGCTTCAAACTGCTCAGAGTCGGCAGAAAAGTTATGCCGATAAGCGTCGATCAGACCTGGAGTTCCAGGTCGGGGATATGGTTCTCCTGAAAGTGTCGCCTTCGAAGGGCGTCATCCGATTTAGGAAGCGGGGCAAGTTGGGTCCCAGGTTTATTGGACCGTTTAGGGTTGTAGCTCGGGTGGGCAAGGTGGCGTACCGGCTGGATCCTCCGGCCGAACTCAGTCAGATCCACAACACTTTCCACGTCTCCCAGCTGCGGAAGTGCCTGGTGGACGACTCAGCGGTGATACCCTTGGAGGACATTCAGGTTGATGACAGCCTGAATTACATCGAGCGGCCTGTAGCGATCCTTGACCGGAAGTCGAAGGATCTGAGGAACAAAAGAGTGGAACTCGTGAAGGTGCAATGGCAGCATCGGAAGGGGTCAGAGTGGACTTGGGAGCCGGTAGACGAGATGATGGAGCATTACCCCGAGCTGTTTCAGGAGCGAGTAGCAGACTTTGAGGACGAAGTCTAAAATAAGTGGGGGGGGATTTGTAGCACCTGGTTGTTGGTACATATTCTTGTATTTAATTCTTTTAATGATTTGCAATTTTGGCCTTGGACTCGGCGAGTCGAAGGACTGACTCGCCGAGTAGAAGCGAGATGAGACGCGGAGTTTAAGTTGTGGACTCGGCGAGTAGCAGCTGTCTGGACAAAAACCCTAATCCAGGGGTTTGCACCCTATTTAAACGACCTTATGCAGCCTCCATTACTCCTTTATGCTCCCAAACACCCTCTCACTGAAACCCTAGCCGTTTTTGAAGCAATCTAAGCCTTGTTGGTGGATTTTAGTGTTTGTGATCTTAAGAAGGAAGGAGAGAAGCTTGAGGAAGCAAGTAGAGATCAAGGGAACCTGAGTTTGTGCACCTTCTTCACCTCATTGAAGGTAAAAAGTTGGGACCTTGCTCATTCATTTGTTAGATCCCTCTTTGGGGAGGTTTAGGGCTTTTATGAGCCATTTTTGGTGGCCAACCATGTTTGCAAACATGGTTGGAGGTTTAAGCTTCTGAATCACATCATGAAAGGAGTCACTAGGCAGATTTGGGTTGCCTTTGCACCCATGAAAGGTCCCATGTGCCATATGAGCTTGTTTTATGTCCTTTTGAGCTCAAAGCCCTATGCAAGCACGTAAATTGTGTAAGTTTACGTGCTAGATCGATTGTAGAAGCTTGGATTTATCTTTGATCAAAGGATGTACATCAAAAAGCAAAGATTTAGGGTATGGACGTGACCAACTCAGCGAGTCCATTCTTGGACTCGGCGAGTCTAGGGGGTTGTGTCCCATTCTGTTGAGGGTCGAAAGGACCTAGTTGAGTGTGGAAAGGTTTTAAGGGGGTCTACGGGGAGTGACCCAATGTTCTGGACTAAGCCATAGATCTGAAAGTTCTTGGGACTCGGCGAGTGCATGAAGGTGCTCGGTGAGTCCAAGGAAATCTTCATAGAACTCGACGAGTTGTTCATCAACTCGGCGAGTCGAGGACAGAACGTGTTCATCGGATGAAGATTAACTCGACGAGTTGTTCATACAACTCGGCGAGTCGGATGAAGGACCATTGAGTATCAGTTTGGAAGTGAACTCGTCAATTCAATGCCTAACTCGACGAGTAGAGACGGGAGTAAGGACAATCGACCAAATATGGACTCGGCGAGCCGGATCAACTGGAAGTTGACTTTGAATTTGACTTGCTTTCGTTTGGAATCGGTCAGGGGTAAAATAGTCATGTTACCCTGGGAATAGTATCAATGTCTAAATAAGTGTTTTATGGAAATATAGTCGAGGGATCATCGGAGCAGCTGTCAGACATTTGCGGATCAGCTTTTCAGAAGTCAGCCTTTTGAAGTGAGTTACCTTCCGGTAGGGGTGGGTCTAAGGCCACAATGCCGGCCCACCAAGTAGGAGTATTTTAGAAGATGATTGTCTTTGGGATAATTATCTTGGTATGGATACGTGTTTGGTTATGAGATATATCTGTATGATATGTTACGTGTATGATAGGGATATTTTCCCCTGATAGTGGTCCTTAGGACCGAAGGGTAGTTTAGTACTCGGATATGCCAGATTGTATGCCTATACCTTGTTGTTGTATGCTAGTAGTAGGGGTGGAATAGACCCCAGTTACCGGTTGAAAGATACCGATGATGATTACCGATTGAAAGATACCGATGATGATTACCGGTTGAAAGATACCGATGATGAATACCGGTTGAAAGATACCGATGGTATTGTATGGTACGTGGTATGATGGGGAAACTCACTAAGCTTTGTGCTTACGGTTTCAGTTTTTGGTTCCGGGTACCTCTTCGTCTAAGGGGAAGGAGTCGGCGGCGTAGCATGACATCACACACACATATGATTTTCCGCATGAAGTTTTCTGGGATTGTACTCTGATATGATATTGTTTATGACGTGGGTTTCGAACATGATACATTGTTTTATGAAATGACGTGTTGGCACATTATTTTCTAATGAATGCTTTATGAAATAAATAATTAAAATGAAATTTTTGGGCTTGAATTTTGGGATTTTACACTCGTAGACCGAAGGTAAGCCCGACGGTCTTCTTTTAGGTTGTTCCAAAGAAGGCCACATTACCCCCATCAAATCTTGGACACGTACCCCTTACGCTCAGCGTACCACAGAGGGTACACCCAAGATACTACGAGGCTTCAGCCCTATAAATAGAGGTGCGAAGGCAGCGCCATTCCTCACACCTTTAACCTCTTCTTTCTCTCTCTACTCTCTCTCTCTCACTCTCTCTCTCTAACACTCCCCAAACACCCCTAAGCCCTAAAAAACTTCCCTAGTGCTAGAAGAAAGCCTCAGAGTGCCAGAAGGCTCGGAAAAAAGAGCTTTTCGGCTCGAGAAGCTCTACCCCAGTAGAGCCAGGTTTTTAGCAAAACCCCCTGTAAGTGAGATATGCTTACCCTACTTTAAGTATAGCTTATAATTAATATTAGTATTGTTATTATAAACTTATAATAAATATGTGGGCTATTATTATGACTTATATAAGTGTCGTTATAATATCTTTTAACTACTCATGGTACGGGGAATCTGGTTTAAAGGGCCGCATAGGGTGGTTGGATTTTAGATGTGCTATATGCTAAAATGGTCCTGCTCTCCAGTGTTTTAAGACGGGCCCCTGTATGTACATATTGGTTGGAAAATATTGTTTAAACGTTTATATAATAATAATACTAAGACTAATAATTAGCCACGGTAAATATTAGACTAAAAATCTAGTGGTAATAATACAAGGTTTCGTCGAAGAAAACTAGAATTGTTAGATGCGAAGCGCTGCCCGAGTTTGGAATCATCACTTTAACAAGTGAGTGCATAGTCCATTTTATGAACATGATTTTGGTACAAGTATTCAATTATATGTTTACGTCTGAGATATTTGTTATTGCCTAAAATACGTGTTAAAGAGTATACCTGATAATATATGATGATTCATTAAGAGGAATATTGGGTAGTATCTCTTTATGAGTACGAGTGAGATATACACGGAGGGAATAACTTTAAAACTTGTCATTGATCCAAAAGTATGGATTAGAATTAGTCAGCTGTCCTTAGTCCAAGAGTATGGTTAGGACATAGTTATTTGTCATTAGTTCGGGAGTATCGATTAAGACATAGTCAATTGTCAATAGTCTGAGAGTATGCAATGAACATAGTTATTGATCCGAGAGAATGGATTAGACATACCTGATTTGGGAGAACGGATTAGGTAAATCCATTAATTTTTGATCTAAGAGTATGGATTAAGTAAAGATGTAAACTTTAGATCCGAGAATATAGACCATGTCATTGAGAGGATCAACGGAATGGGGTAAGAGATGCTTATATATGGTGAAATTGTATATTTTGCGAGTTTTAATATATAGTGAATTTGTATATTTAAAGAGTCACTTTTCCGTAAATATTGGGACTTTTCTGAAGATTTCCCTTATATATATATATATATATATATATATATATATATATATATATATATATATATATATATATATATGATATAACATTGTGGAATTGAAATCCCTATGTACTCACCAGGTTTGCCAACCTGACATACTCAGTTTATTTGTATCACATGTATTGATATGAAGCTACCTTACAGTGAGTGATTAAGGAGATGTAAATCACTAGTGTAAATGAATGTAAGGTCTGTTTATGCTTATGTTTCTGTATTGATGATGACATCCCAAAGTTTTAATATAAACAAATTACATTTCATTGGAAATTCTTTGATAATATATATATATATATATATATATATATATATATATATATATATATATCATGTTTTCCAGAAACAAATTCCGCAAAACTTTTATTTAAAAGGATACTTTGGTTTTTAAATAATGTATAAACAAATCAGTCTTTTTCTGGCCGTGAAATTGGGGATGTCACAGTTGCTATCAGAGCATTAGTCTAAGCGAACTAGGAATATAGATTTATTTCTAGACTTAAAATTAGAATGTTAGGCGATGATTGTGAGTTGAGTGTGTCTAATATATCTTAGGTGGTACAGCTGAATAGACACAAGCACTAGCTTATTTAAGGAAGATGCCTAAATTGCTTTATGTGCTAAATGATTTGTGATGATTTACGATGCCATTATTTGATCGGATCTATGGTTTGTTGTCGACTGGATCTGGAAACTTTATGTGTTTAGATTTCTAAATGTTTAATTACGATATTAGAACTGACATATAACTTTTTGGAGTGATAAGGGGATTTATACGTCTATCGTAGATAAAGATTTCCGTATCTTAATTCTCGTCACTGTACACTGAGCATCTGCTAGAGTGTATTGATCAAAATGGTGATAAATGACAGCAGATGAGGAAATGCTAATGAAAACCATCAGCTTGAGCCATGTGTTATTAAGCGTGCACCAGAGGTAGCAGCTGCACCCGAACCAATCATAATGGCGGGAGTCTAAGCAATGGTTTGGGCTATGATGGCAGAATAAAGGGAGGAGATAAGAAAAATTTTGCTTAATAGGGATGAACCTACTGTGTCTGATGTAAAACCTAAACTGAATGAAGAGCTGTCAAAGGAGGGAAATTACAGGCGTACTGTGAGTCCAGTTGGACCTCGAGTGGTCAGGAGGAACGACTCAGACAGAAATATTGATAGGGGTTGGCACATGTATAAGAACTTCTTGAGGGCCAAACCACCAACACTTTCTAGGAGCTCGAAGCCAGTAGAGATCATGGATTGGATCTCCGAGATGGAGATCGTATTTGAAAGTCGCAACTATAGTAACAAGCAAAAAACCATCTTTGCAATCAAACAACTAAAGACTGGAGTTTTGTTAGTGGGAGTTGTTGGCAGATACAATACCACGAGGAGAAGCCATGCGGATGTTTTGGGTATCATTCATTGAGTAGTTGAAAATGCAATACTACTCAGAGATAGATCTGATAGACCTAAACATTGAGTTTCAGAACCTGAAGAAAGGGAAAATAAGTGTTGATAAGTATGCCACCGCATTCACCAAGAGGATGAAGCTATTCCCCTACTTGATGCCTACTGAACTCTCCAATATAGATAGGTCTGCTATCGGATTGCCAACAGACTTTGGCCCAGCGGTCAAAATGGAAACTACTTTGAAGACAGTCGTTAGAGCAGCCAAAAATGCTGAGACCCAGATAAGGGAAAAGGTTTTGGAGAGAGCTGAAGTTTGTGAGAATAAGAAGTTTTAGGGGTCACCAAGATCCAACAAGAAAAATAGGTTCCTAAAGTCTGACCCCAACAACAAGAGTTATTGTAACGACCCGTTCCCGGTATGTTAATTTATTGGTAATTGTTGTGAGTTTTGCAAGAGGAACTCGGCGAGTTCATAGCCTGACTCGCCGAGTGGGGTCGCGGCTGAGAGCACGCGTGAGCCGGGGACTCGGCGAGTCCATATCCTGGACTCAGCGAGTCCATCCGTCTGGGTGAAACCCTAACTCCCCGGGTTTTGCTCACTATTTAAACCCCATTATAGCCTCCATCTCGTCACTTTCCCCCTGAGAGCACTGTGAGAAACCCTAAACCTTCCTCTTGTGAGCTTATATGTGATCTTGTTCCATTTTGTGAAGGGGTGAAGAAGGAGAAGAAGAAGGAAGCAAGGAAACGAGTTCTAGTGCCAAGATCCAAGATCAAGTGTGAACTTATTTAGGTATTTTCGAAGTTCTCTTCTGGTTTCATGCTTAAACTTCCATTAGAGCTCTTTTAAGGGCTATTTGATGCTTGTTCCAAGCTTTATGCTTGCTTGATTGTGTTATTAAGCCGAAATACCTTTGGATCTGAGTGTTGGGGTGTTGAAGAGTCCAGATCCACTGTCTTTTTGGAGTTACATTGCTTATAAGCCATGGATCTACCCTTATTGTGCATATTTTAGTCTTTTTTCCCTCATTCATGTGGTTGTGCACGTAAAGTTGGAAACTTTACGTGGTAAAACAGCTTAATGGACCTAGATCTATCATTTGCATGTGTTGGATTCAAGAGAAATCGAGTAAAAATATGTTGCATGGCGGCGACTCGGCGAGTCGGAAGAACGACTCGACGAGTCAGGTCGCGAGTCCCGAGTTCTCCAGTTTCTTCAGTGTCGAGTGGACGAGGTGAGTTAGGGAGTGGACTCAGCGAGTTAAGAGTAGACTCAGTAATGGAGGGACTCGGCGAGTTGTTCATACAACTCGGCGAGTCCAAGGCAATCTCCTTGAGGATTAAGAACAACTCGTCGAGTCTGTTCATCTGACTCGGCGAGTCGGATGAAGATCATCTGAGTTCTTGGATCAAGAGGGTACTCGTCGAGTCGATGCCACACTCGACGAGTAGCAGCATGTAGAGCTGAGAAGTGAGAGTGGGACTCGGCGAGTTGGGTGGCCCAACTCGGCGAGTCAGCCCCATCAGTAAGTTGACTTTGACCAAGCGTAAAAGAGTCATTTTACCCCAAGTGCAGTGTTTAGTATTTGATTGAGTGTGTTCATGGACTTGTAGCCGAGGAGATTCAGGAGCAGCAGCCAGTAGCTTTCAGACACACACACTCAGCCGCCAGTTTACGAGGTGAGTTCCCTTTCAGTAGGAATGGGTCTAAGGCCACAATGCCGGCCCGTTTAGCTAGCAGTAGTATCAGGATGTTATCCGATGCAGTAGTTAGCATGTTTGATGCCTTCGTGGCTCAGACAAGATTATGTGTGTTCATGTTAGTGATATGTTATGCTATGATCAGTCAGCTTCGGGCTCCGGTCCGATGACAGCTTCGGACTTCGGTTCGATGTAGGGGACAAGGTCCCAGTTAGCTTCGGACTTCGGTCCGATGTCAGCTTCGAACCTCGGTTCGATGTAGGGGACAAGGTCCCAGTTAGCTTCGGACTTCGGCCCGATGTCAGCTTCGGACTTCGGTTCGATGTAGGGGACAAGGTCCCAGTTAGCTTCGGATTCGGCCCGATGTCAGCTTCGGACTTCGGTCCGATGTAGGGGATAAGGTCCCGGTCAGTCAGCTTCGGACTTCGGTCCGATGGAGGGGGCAAGGCCCCGTATGTGCTTGATATATTATTGTATGGTATGTGGTAATTTGGGGGAGCTCACTAAGCTTCGTGCTTACAGTTTCAGTTTTGGTTTCAGGTACTTCAGCAAGCAAAGGGAAGAGCTCGGGATGATGGCATCGCACACACCACCGCCTCAGCTTTAGCCTGGGATTGATTTAGATGTTTTGATCTGATGTAGTATGATACAGTTCTCCGCACAGTATTTTATTATGTTTTGGAATACATCACGTATGGTTTTATTATATGATGCTCTGATTACAGTTTTGATTATATTAAAATAAAAATTTTTGGGTCGTATTTTTGGGTTGTTTCAAGTTGGTATCAGAGCCCTGGTTTGAGGGATTCGGATACACTCCCGGGTGTATCTGAACTCAAACTAAGGGGAAATAAAAAGATTTCTAAAAGTAAAATGTTTTCTAAAAGAATTTTTGAAAGCACTTAGAAAGGAAGAATTTTCAACAAGATAGAGGTGTGTGCATGCGGTCAGCCGAGCTCAAGTAAGTACTCCCAAATTATCCATACAAGTTATTTGTTCAGTTTCAGTTTCAGTTGAATAGCATGATAGTATAGGACTAAGGATCTAGGAGGATGCCTTATGTGCCTGCCTTATGTGTTACAGCTTTATGAGTATTGCATGCTAGTATTGAGTAGACAGCAGTAGGATAGCCTGTTTAGGTTATGCCTGATAGTATGAGCTTAGCACTGTATGCTAGATCAGTTTCTCATTTTGAGAATAGTTTTGCCTGAGTATGTTTCCTTTATCCGAATGCTGCCTGCTTCGTGCTTTGTGGGAATTCTGAGTGATGGAAGTTAGCCATTAGGTGAACACGATACACCACATGTGATCAGGGTTGAATAATCCCAGAGTGCTGGAACTGACCCTATTGCGCAGCTCTTGTTTGAGTCCAACCGTTATAGGGACGGGTCTTTTACTTGAAGAATTATCTGATCTTCGTCACATGTGATGGTGTTCAGGTGATGGTTAATTAGCATTATAAGGAGACCTGCAGCAGCTGAGGACTAGTTGAGTTAAGTCTGAGGTTTCCCTGGGGCAAGCCTAGGATGAAAGTAGCAGAGATCAGTAGTAGTAGAAGCGACTTGGTGGAGTCAGGGCAGTTCTTGAAGAAAGTACGGATAGATGTGGAAGGTAGTATGGGCCCGTACTACTGGAAGCAGAGGATCCGTACTCGAATCAAGAGAGGCTGAGACAAGACCAGGAAGCTAGTTGTAGTATCAATGATCCCTCAAGATATTTCTGTTTTCTGATGTGATTGTGATGTGTTTCAGAATGGTGGTTTTGCGTTCGAGACCAGCAGCCGGCAGCGGAGGTGCTGGGGAGGGATCAGGTTCAGGCTCAGGGGATGAGCGCATGGATGAGCAGACCCGACAGTTTCTTTCTTCGGAGATTACGCGCATCATTATAGAGCAGACTCCTGTGATCTTCGGTTCGATCAAGGAGGGGATTCTAGAGTTGATGGATGAGAGACTGGGCACCTTCCATGCCGAGGTGGCGGCCATGATGGGGTCGCGCACCCTTACCTTCAGGGAGTTCAGGGCATGTGGAGCCCCGGACTATCATGGGGCGCGGGACCCCATAGCGAGCACCAGATGGTTGGCAGATGTGGCCAACGCTTTCCGTACTAGCATATGTCCCGAGGGGGACAAGGTCAGATTGGCGTCCTGTCTTCTGAAGGACAGGGCACGAGATTGGTGGGAGGAGGTCGGGCATGCTATTGGGGATGATGCAGCATTGGACGCTATGACCTGGGCTGATTTCTCTACCAGGTTCAGGGCGGAGTTTGCACCGGTCATTGAGGTGCAACAGCTAGCTAGGGAGTTTCAGGACCTCACCCAGACTACAGAGGCAGTGGCGGTGATCACCGCCAAGTTCAGGGAGAGGGCTCTTCTCGTTCCTCAGTATGTAGCTGATGAGGAAATGAAGAAGGCCCGCTATCATGAGATGTTGCGGAGCGATATCCGCCAGTTTGTGAGCCGGTCCAGCTGTAAAACGCTGGAAGATATGATTGCTAGAGCTCGGGAGAGGGAGATTGATCTCGAGATGGAGAAGAAGAGGAAACCGGAGGCGGTTTCGGGTTCGGGAGGTTCGGGCAAAAAGCCCAGGGTTTCGGATCATAGGTCCAGGGGATAGCCGAGCTACGGTCGATGTGGTAGGTGTGGGAAGATGCACGAGGGAGCGTGCAAGGCAGGGAGTTCCGGCTGCTTCAAGTGCGGTCGGGTTGGACATTTGAGTAGGGATTGTACGGCTCCTGCTACTGTCGTTGCTGCGTCAGACCTGATTTGCTTTCAGTGCAATCAGAGGGGACATAAAAAGTCCCAGTGTCCGAGTTTAGCTTCAGCAGGGAAGGTGGCTGCACCTGCCCCTGCTACCTTGAGGATTACAGACGGCCGGCAGGGCTGAGCTGATGCGCCAGTGGCGATGAGTAGGGCGTTTCAGATGACAGCAGAGGAGGCGCGAGCGACTCCTGATGTGGTGACGGGGTCGTTCTCTGTGAACGGCATTTCTGCTTTGGTATTATTCGATTCGGGGGCTACCCGATCATTCGTATCTCTTGCGCGTAGCAAGAGGTTCAGTAGAGCTCCAGGGGAGCTGGATTGTCCATTAGAGGTTGAGATAGCGGATGATAGGACCGTGAGGGTCGGCAGAGTGCACAGTGGGTGTTCTCTTCAGTTATTTGATGAGCGGTTTTCAGTGGATTTGGTACCTATTCCCCTGCGAGGGAATAAGGTTATTGTGGGTATGGATTGGCTAAGCCCCAATGGGGCGGTGATTGATTGCGAGCTTCAGTTAGTGAGGGTTCGCACTCCCAGTGGGGGAGAGTTGGTGATTCAGGGCGAGAGGCCACAGCGAGGACCGACCTTTTGTTCCGCCGCAAGGGCAAGGCGCTATGTTCAGCAGGGTTGCGCCGGTTTTGTAGCCTACGTTTTGGATGCCCGGGAGAAGGGCAAGTCGACAGTGGAAGATGTTCCTATCGTTCGAGACTACCCGGATGTGTTTCCTGAGGATTTGCCGGGGATACCTCCTGAGAGACAGGTCGAGTTCCGGATCGACCTCGTCCCTGGTGCGGCTCCGATAGCCAAGGCACCGTATCGACTAGCTCCCCCTGAGATGCAGGAGTTGTCTACACAGCTGCAGGAGCTGTTAGACAAGGGTTTCATTCGACCGAGCAGCTCGCCTTGGGGAGCGCCAATCCTGTTTGTGAGAAAGAAGGATGGGTCGCATCGTATGTGTATTGATTATCGGGAGCTGAATAAGGTAACGGTGAAGAACCGTTACCCACTCCCGAGGATAGATGATTTGTTTGATCAGCTTCAGGGAGCGTCTTGGTTCTCCAAGATCGATCTACGCTCCGGATATCATCAGATGCGGGTTAGAGATGAGGATGTGCAGAAGACTGCTTTCAGGACCAGGTATGGTCATTACGAGTTTGTGGTGATGCCATTTGGGCTCACCAATGCCCCAGCCGCGTTCATGGATCTCATGAACCGCGTGTGTAGGCCGATGCTGGATCGGTCAGTGATAGTGTTCATAGATGACATCTTGGTGTATTCCAAGACGCAGGAGCAGCACGAGGAGCACCTGCGGGAGGTGCTAGAGGTTTTGAGGAGGGAGAGACTTTTCGCAAAGTTCTCCAAGTGTGAGTTCTGGTTACGCGAGGTGCAGTTCCTTGGTCACCTCGTCAACCAGAAGGGTATTCTGGTAGATCCGGCCAAGATAGAGGCCGTGATGCAGTGGGAGGTCCCGAAGTCTCCATCTGAGATTCGGAGCTTCATAGGGCTGGCAGGGTATTATCGGAGATTTATTCAGGATTTCTCCAAGATAGCAGTGCCGCTCACCCGTCTGACCAAGAAATCAGTGGTATTTCATTGGGGTCCGGAGCAGCAGACAGCATTCGAGACCCTCAGGCAGAGATTGTGCGAGGCTCCGATCCTTACCTTGCCAGAGGGTGTTGAGGATTTCGTGGTCTATTGTGATGCTTCGATCACAGGTATGGGTGCAGTGTTGATGCAGCGAGGCCATGTGGTGGCTTATGCTTCGAGACAGTTGAAGCCTCACGAGGCTAATTATCCTACCCACGACTTGGAGCTGGGGGCAGTTGTATTTGCCCTCAAGATTTGGAGGCATTACCTGTATGGGGTCCGCTGTACTATCTACACGGACCACAAGAGTTTACGATACCTTATGGATCAGCCGAGTTTGAATATGAGACAGAGGAGATGGTTGGACGTGCTGAAGGACTATGACTGTGAGATCCTGTATCATCCAGGGAAGGCCAACGTGGTGGCCGATGCCCTGAGCCGCAAGGTGTCGGCGGCCCCCATCAGGGATTTGTGTATGAGGATGACGGTAATCACTCCTTTGTTGGAGCGGATCAAGGAGGCTCAGATGGAGGGTCTCAAGGAGGAGAGGCAGAGGTGCGAGAGGATAGTGGGTCGAGTAGCTTCGTTCGACTACGACAGTCGGGGTTTGATGACGCTTCATGGTAGGGTGTGGGTACCGTACTGGGGTGGGGTACGGCAGGTATTGATGGACGAGGCTCATAAGTCTCGATTTTCTATCCATCCAGGGGTGACGAAGATGTATCGAGATCTTCGACCTGATTATTGGTGGCCCTGCATGAAGCGGGACGTCGCTTGGTACGTTGAGAGGTGCTTGACCTGCCGGAAGGTCAAGGCGGAGCACCAGAGACCTCACGGCAAGATGCAGCCGTTGGATATTCCCGTGTGGAAATGGGAGGACATCACCATGGATTTTATCACCAAGCTTCCCCGGACCGCACGAGGAGTGGACTCGATATGGGTAGTAGTGGATCGGTTGACGAAGAGTGCCCATTTTATCCCGATCCAGGAGAGTATATCGGCGGAAAGGTTAGCCGATATCTATGTGCGTGAGATCGTGGCACGCCATGGAGTGCTGGTATCAGTGGTGTCCGACCGAGATGTCCGTTTCACATCCAGATTTTGGAAGCGATTCCACGACAAGATGGGTACTCGTCTCCATTTCAGCACCGCTTTCCACCCTCAGACAGACGGGCAGAGCGAGAGGACGATTCAGACTCTAGAGGATATGCTCAGGGCATGCGTTCTAGACTTCGGTGGCAGTTGGGATACGTACCTTCCGTTAGCGGAGTTCTTGTATAACAACAGTTACCATGCGAGCATTGACCGACCTCCCTTTGAGATGCTGTATGGGAGGAAGTGTAGGACCCTGATTTGTTGGGGCGAGGTCGGTCAGCGAGTCATTGGGAGCACAGAGGTGGTGCTCAAGACGACTGAGTTGATCCAGCAGGTCCGTAGTAGACTGCAAACTGCTCAGAGTCGGCAGAAGAGCTACGCCGATAGGAGGCGTTCGGACTTGGAGTTCCAGGTGGGAGATATGGTCCTTCGGAAGGTCTCACCTTGGAAGGGTGTCATCAGGTTCCGGAAGAGGGGCAAGTTGGGCCCCAGATTTATTGGTCCTTTCAGGGTTTTGGCCCGGGTGGGTCGGGTTGCTTATCGATTAGGTCTTCCTGAAGAGCTTAGTCAGATCCACAACACTTTCCATGTGTCTCAGTTGAGGAAGTGTTTGGTGGATGAATCAGCAGTCGTTCCCCTAGAGGATATTCAGGTTGATAGTAGCCTGAATTATATTGAGAGACCGGTCGCGATTTTGGACCGGAAGACCAAGCCCTTGAGGAACAAGGAAATTCAGTTAGTAAAGGTGCAGTGGCAGCACCGGAAGGGGTCTGAGTGGACGTGGGAGGCTGAGGAGGAGATGAGAGAGCACTACCCTGAGTTATTTGCAGATCCAGCCGTAGCAGACTTCGAGGACGAAGTCTGAGTCAAGTGGGGGAGAATTGTAACGACCCGTTCCCGGTATGTTAATTTATTGGTAATTGTTGTGAGTTTTGCAAGAGGAACTCGGCGAGTTCATAGCCTGACTCGCCGAGTGGGGTCGCGGCTGAGAGCACGCGTGAGCCGGGGACTCGGCGAGTCCATATCCTGGACTCGGCGAGTCCATCCGTCTGGGTGAAACCCTAACTCCCCGGGTTTTGCTCACTATTTAAACCCCATTATAGCCTCCATCTCGTCACTTTCCCCCTGAGAGCACTGTGAGAAACCCTAAACCTTCCTCTTGTGAGCTTATATGTGATCTTGTTCCATTTTGTGAAGGGGTGAAGAAGGAGAAGAAGAAGGAAGCAAGGAAACGAGTTCTAGTGCCAAGATCCAAGATCAAGTGTGAACTTATTTAGGTATTTTCGAAGTTCTCTTCTGGTTTCATGCTTAAACTTCCATTAGAGCTCTTTTAAGGGCTATTTGATGCTTGTTCCAAGCTTTATGCTTGCTTGATTGTGTTATTAAGCCGAAATACCTTTGGATCTGAGTGTTGGGGTGTTGAAGAGTCCAGATCCACTGTCTTTTTGGAGTTACATTGCTTATAAGCCATGGATCTACCCTTATTGTGCATATTTTAGTCTTTTTTCCCTCATTCATGTGGTTGTGCACGTAAAGTTGGAAACTTTACGTGGTAAAACAGCTTAATGGACCTAGATCTATCATTTGCATGTGTTGGATTCAAGAGAAATCGAGTAAAAATATGTTGCATGGCGGCGACTCGGCGAGTCGGAAGAACGACTCGACGAGTCAGGTCGCGAGTCCCGAGTTCTCCAGTTTCTTCAGTGTCGAGTGGACGAGGTGAGTTAGGGAGTGGACTCAGCGAGTTAAGAGTAGACTCAGTAATGGAGGGACTCGGCGAGTTGTTCATACAACTCGGCGAGTCCAAGGCAATCTCCTTGAGGATTAAGAACAACTCGTCGAGTCTGTTCGTCTGACTCGGCGAGTCGGATGAAGATCATCTGAGTTCTTGGATCAAGAGGGTACTCGTCGAGTCGATGCCACACTCGACGAGTAGCAGCATGTAGAGCTGAGAAGTGAGAGTGGGACTCGGCGAGTTGGGTGGCCCAACTCGGCGAGTCAGCCCCATCAGTAAGTTGACTTTGACCAAGGGTAAAAGAGTCATTTTACCCCAAGTGCAGTGTTTAGTATTTGATTGAGTGTGTTCATGGACTTGTAGCCGAGGAGATTCAGGAGCAGCAGCCGGTAGCTTTCAGACACACACACTCAGCCGCCAGTTTACGAGGTGAGTTCCCTTTCAGTAGGAATGGGTCTAAGGCCACAATGCCGGCCCGTTTAGCTAGCAGTAGTATCAGGATGTTATCCGATGCAGTAGTTAGCATGTTTGATGCCTTCGTGGCTCAGACAAGATTATGTGTGTTCATGTTAGTGATATGTTATGCTATGATCAGTCAGCTTCGGGCTCCGGTCCGATGACAGCTTCGGACTTCGGTTCGATGTAGGGGACAAGGTCCCAGTTAGCTTCGGACTTCGGTCCGATGTCAGCTTCGAACCTCGGTTCGATGTAGGGGACAAGGTCCCAGTTAGCTTCGGACTTCGGCCCGATGTCAGCTTCGGACTTCGGTTCGATGTAGGGGACAAGGTCCCAGTTAGCTTCGGACTTCGGCCCGATGTCAGCTTCGGACTTCGGTCCGATGTAGGGGATAAGGTCCCGGTCAGTCAGCTTCGGACTTCGGTCCGATGGAGGGGGCAAGGCCCCGTATGTGCTTGATATATTATTGTATGGTATGTGGTAATTTGGGGGAGCTCACTAAGCTTCGTGCTTACAGTTTCAGTTTTGGTTTCAGGTACTTCAGCAAGCAAAGGGAAGAGCTCGGGATGATGGCATCGCACACACCACCGCCTCAGCTTTAGCCTGGGATTGATTTAGATGTTTTGATCTGATGTAGTATGATACAGTTCTCCGCACAGTATTTTATTATGTTTTGGAATACATCATGTATGGTTTTATTATATGATGCTCTGATTACAGTTTTGATTATATTAAAATAAAAATTTTTGGGTCGTATTTTTGGGTTGTTTCAGTTATGGGGATAACAATGAAGAAAAGTGGTGTGAGAAGTGTAGAAGGAAACACATTGGGAGATGCTCTAAAGAGGTTACCTGCTTCAAATGCAGGAAGACTGGTTACTATGCAAGTGAATGCATAACCAAAAGAGAAATATGCTTTAAGTATGGTGAAGAAGAACACATCAAGCAAGACTGACCAAATAAGGAAAGAGCTACAAAGCCAAACATACGTCAGAAGCCAAAGGCAAGAGCATTCCAAATGATCCTTGATGAAGCAGGTAACGATGCAAGGGATTAGAAGTAAGGATCTACAAATCTAATGATCATGATATAACGTAGCCATATAGATAGTATCATGTGGTGTAGCTTATTATAAGAGGTCCAGTGTAGGATGAACTTGAACACCTATGTAATCGTTTTAAGAAATAATATAAAGCTTGGTTATGTCATCTAATGTCTTAAATGACTATGTGAAATTCTTGAATGGTGACTTGGAAAACTGTGAGACAATACTTGGAATGAGTATAAGTAGGTGATAAAGGTAGTAGAGGCTTATACTACCAGAAGCACGAGACTCGTACATGGATCAGGGAAGGTCACAAGGTAACCAAGAAGATTCTAATTGATTTCGTTTTGTTCAAGTATGTCGTTAACATCGTTTCGGTACTAACTAAGAAGATGATTGTTATTCCAACCCTAGTGGTCATATCAAAATGAGTTCGACTAAGATGAGTATATTATGTAGTTCAGAGAACGAAATTCGATGTAGCATCTGGCTTAAGTCAGGAGATCAAAACAAAAGATAATCGAAGCGATCAATAGAAGCATCACAACCGTTGTTAAGGTAAGAAGCTTGTAGCTAGGAGTGCTACATGCTAGAATGTGATTATATCACATTAGAACTTGAAGGAAGGTATATTCCATTCTAGAATTTGACTTTAAAAGACATGAGTCTAAGCGCTGCATCATACGATGAGAGGTCATTAGAACATGACCCATCGTCTATTGTGGTAATCAAAGAACTTCTCTTTAGATAAGTCTGATTAAGAAGAAGTAGGAGTCTCCAATCAGGATCAGTTTTGTAAAAGGTTACGATTAGAAGTCGAACATAGGATAAAGAGCGGGTGCAAGATTCAAAACCGCCTACACTCATGAAGTCAAAGAGTTAGATACTTATTCAAAAGTACATAGAAGTTATGATTATTACCTAGGATGAAGAGATAACGTATGGAGTCATTACATAAGCCCTATTTCGTTGATGATTCCAGGACGTAATCATCCTAAGGGGGAGATAATTGTAACGCCCGTAGATTCAGGCTAGTTAATTTAGAGATGATGAGCATTAAAAATGACTTTTTGTTAGAAGATTATTTAGACTAAATAATCCTAACCAAGTTATAATATATATCTCAAGTGTTCTGTACATATAAAGAGCACTGAAATTCGAGTTATAACGAAGAAGTTATGACATGTCGTAGTTTCGCAACAAAACCGACACGACTTTGTGTGACGTAAAAAGTGAATTTGTGATAAAGTTCTTTTTAGCCTTAACGATCTAAAAGAAAGTCGTATTATACGTTAAACCGAGAGCACACATAAAAAGAATGCCCAAATCTGATTTCATATAAGGAAGTTATGATTTTTCCAAGTTTTGACATAACAGTATGCATCATGGAGTTCGAATATTTGATCGACCGATTTTTAGCTGACACAACCTAAATGTGAATCGAAGATCTCGTTAATAGTAGCTCAACGGTAAAAAGACAGGCGAAAACGAATGTCAGATGACCAAGTTATGAATTTTTAATGAACTTTTCTTGTCCCGGTCTGTTAAAGATATAACTTTAAAAATAAATTCAAAATTTGCCGACGGAGTCTAAATGAAACTTGTAGAGTACGTCTCCACCTACACATGGATTGAAGAACGTTGAAAATGGAGCTCATATGTAAAAGTTACGGAAATTAGAAGCTGGAGGTGGGCTGTTGCGAGTACGCCCTGCGTAGCCCGAAAGTACGTCTGGCAGTCTTTTGTTGGGTGGTTCTGAAGCAAGCCACATCGCCCCATCAAATCTTGGACACATGCCCCTTACATGCAGCGTACCACCGAGGGATGCCCAACATACTGCGAGGCTTCGACCCTATAAACAAAGGTGTGAAGGCAACCCCATTCCTCACACCTTTAACCTTTTCTTTATCTCTCAATTCTCTCTCACTAACGATCCCCAAATATCCCTAAGCCCTAGGAAACTTCCCTATCGCGAGAAGAAAGCTTCGGAGCACCCAAAGGCTCTGAGAAAAAGAGCTTTTCGGATTGGGAAGCTCTGCCCCCATAGATCCCGATTTTTTAGCAAAACCCCCTGTAAGTGAGATATGCTTACCATACTTTAAGTATAGCTTATATTTAATATTAATATTGTTATTATAAACTTATAATAAATATTTGGGATAATATTATGACTTATATAAGTGTCATTATAATATCTTTTAACTACTCATGCTACAGGGAATTTGGTTTAAAGGGCCGCATAGGGTGGTTGGATTTCAGAAGTGCTATATGCCAAAATGGTCCTGCCCTCCGATGTTTTATGTCTGGCCCGTGTTTGTACATAGTGGTTGGAAAATATTATTTAAACGTTTATATAATAATAATAATAATACTAAGACTAATAATTAGCCACGGTAAATATTAGACTAAAATCTAGTGGTAATAATACAAGGTTTCGTCAAAGAAAACTAGAATTGTTAGATGCGAAGCGCTGCCCGAGTTTGGAATCATCACTTTAACAAGTGAGTGCATAGTCCATTTCATGGACATGGTTTTAGTAAAAGTATTCAATTATATGTTTATGTGTGAGATATTTCTTATTGCCTAAAATATGTGTTAAAGAGTATACCTGATAATATATGATGGTTAATTAAGAGGAATATTGGGTAGTATCTCTTTATGAGTACGAGTGAGATATACACGGAGGGAATAACTTTAAAACTTGTCATTGATCCAAAAGTATGGATTAGACTTAGTCAGTTGTCCTTAGTCCGAGAGTATATATATAGAACATAGTTATTTGTCATTAATCTGGGAGTAGGGATTAAGACATAGTCAATTATCCTTAGTCTGAGAGTAAGGAATGGGCACAATTATTGATCCGAGAGAATGTATTAGACATACCTGATCTGGGAGTACAAATTAGGTACAGACATTAATTTTTTATCTGATAGTATGGATTAAGTAAAGAGGTAAACTTTAGATCTGAGAGTATGGACCGTGTTGTTGAGAGGATCGATGAGGTGGGGTAAGAGGTTCTTATATATGGTGAAATTGTATGTTTTGTGAGTTTTAATATATATATATATATATATATATATATATATATATATATATATATATATATATATATATATAACATTGTCGTATTGAAATCCCTATGTACTATCCAGGTTTCCCAACCTGGCCCGCTCAGTTTATTTGTATCATAGATACTGATATGAAGCTAACTTACATTGAGAGATTAAAGAGATTTAAATCACTAGTGTAAATGAATGTAAGGTTTGTTTATGCTCATGTTTCTATATTGACGGTGACATCCCAAAGTTTAATATAAACAAAATACATTTCTTCGAAAATGCTTTCATAATATATTGATCATGTTTTCTGGGAACAAATTCTACAACACTTTTATTTAAAAGGATACTCTGGTTTTTAAATAATGCATAAACAAATCTGTCTTTTCTGGCCGTGAAATTAGGGATGTCACAATCAGCCTCCAGAGGCATGGTTCATCTCCCTCTCCATATCCGCTTTCTTTGGTCTGACATCACCACAGGCACTCTAAATCATCGGGTACATTCACAAACACCTATTTACAATTTTAATCGATTGTGGTAGTACACACTACATCATACAACCCATGGTTGTTTCCTTCTTCAAAATCTCCTCAAACCCAATCCCTGAGTTCTCTGTGATGGTCGGCAATGGCAACAATCTCAAAAGTAATGGACTCTGCCCAGACCTCCTCTTCTATCTAGAAGAAACACCATTCACCATACCATTTTTTGTCCTACCAGCTGAGGGCGCCGACCTCGTATTAGGGTTGTCCTGGTTACGTACTTTGGGTCCGATCTTAGTAGATTTCTCTATTCCAAAAATTACCTTCAACGTTGTGCCTAAGGCTATTACTTTGAGAGACGAAACCCACACCATAGCCTTATCCAACCCACAACTTAAAACCCTAATCCATACATATCGCGTTGTGTCCTTCCATGCTTTGTACTTCCAAGTAGAACACACTCAAAACAAAGATATGATTCTAATACACCCCAACCCAACCATTCAACAGATCCTCCAGCAATATGGTACCGTTTTTGACATACTTAAACACTTACCAACATCACGATCCCAAGATCACCACATACCCACCATTCCCAGAGCTACACCAGTCAATGTTAATCCCTACATGTACCCACACTACCAAAAGCAAGTCATGAAAAAGATGATCATAGAAATGCTTGAAGACGGTATAATCAAACCCGGTCAACTCCCCTTCTCATCGCCCATTCTTCTCGTCAAAAAGGAAGATGGCACATGGCTTTTTTGTGTGGATTACAAACCCTAAACACCATCACCATCAAAGATCGATACTCAATTCCAACGGTTGATGAGCTACTAGACAAACTCTATGGTGCAACCGTCTTCTAAAAAATTGACCTACGAGTAGGATGTCATCATATTCGAGTGGCAACCGGCAATGCCCACATGACAGCTTCCCGTATAGTGGACGGGAATTATGAATTTCTTGTCATGTCTTTTGGCCTTTCTAATGAACCATCCACGTTTCAAGCAACAATGAATGACCTATTCTGCCATGTCCTCAGACAATATGTCTTGGTTTTTTCGATGACATCCTCATCTAGAGTACATATTTTGAACAACACTACCATCACCTACAAACCGTTCTTCAAAAATTGGCACAACACGATGTTCATGCAAAATAATCTAAATGTCAGTTTGGAGTCACCAACATCGACTAATTGGGCCACATTATTTCTGCCATAGGACTAACTGCACACCCATTAAAGAATACATCAATACAAACATGGCCGACCCCGGCTTCCTTCACCACCTTGCGAGGATTTCTTGGTTTGACCGGCTATTACCTCTGATTTGTCAAAAATTATACTCAAATAGCCGCTCCACTCACAGACTTACTAAAACTAAATGCATTCACCTGGTCACAAGCAGCAGACCAAGCCTTTCTCAACCTCAAAGCAGCCATGATCTCCCTTACAAATCTTACCCTCCCAATATTTCATGATCCATTTGACATCACAACCGATGCGTCCAGTGTAGCCATTAGAGTAGTCTTGTCATAGAATGATAGACCCATCTCCTTCTATAGTAAGAAAATGTGCTCCTGCATGCAGGCATCGTTTATATATGTTCGCGAACTCTTCGCCATCACAGAAGCAATAAAAAAATGCTGACAATACCTACTTGGGAGACGATTTCGGATTTTTACCAACCAAAAAAACTTAAAACACTTACTCACCCAGGTGGTACAAACGACCGAAAAGTACAAATGGGCAACCAAACTGATTGGATTCGACCTATGAAATCCTTAACAAACCAGGTAAAGAAAATGCAGTTGTGGATTGAGTAGAATCGATGATGTTCAACTCCTAGCCTTGTCCGCTACCAAGCCAACTTGGTGGAAGGATCTTCAGAACTACTACACCTCAGCCGAAGGAAACCAACTCACCACCAAGCTTCTCAAATCAAGAGACAGTAATTTCCAAATTCGTAATGGGCTGCTCTACCTAAACAACCGTTTGTTTGTTCCTGAACAACTAGCTATTTGACGCACATTACTGGAGGAATACCACTCAACAGTTTTGGGTGGTCACTCGGGTATCCTTGCTACCACTCAACGAATCGCATCAACATTTTTTTGGCCAAAAGTAAAAGAAAATGTCCGTTCTTTCATTCGCGAATGCAAGACATATCAG
Source organism: Lactuca sativa (assembly GCF_002870075.4). Lineage (NCBI taxonomy): Eukaryota > Viridiplantae > Streptophyta > Magnoliopsida > Asterales > Asteraceae > Lactuca > Lactuca sativa. The sequence goes on from NC_056628.2 coordinate 7,527,946, forward strand.
GAAACAAAATATTCGTCTTACAAACCATATGGATTACTCCAAACAATACCTATAACATCCTAGGTCTGGTGTGACACCTATATGGACTTTATAACTCACCTTCCTCCATCCGCAGGTAAAACAGTAATCTGGGTAATCATAGACCACTTCTCAAAGTTCGCACACTTTTATTGGTTTACCCATAAGATTTAATTCCCACTCTCTTGCAAGAATCTACTTACAATCCATTTACAGACTATATGGTATGCCTAAAAGCATAATATCTAATCGGGACCCTATTTTTAAGTGGATTTTAGTGAGAAATCTTTAAACAATTGGGAACCGGGCTCAACTACTCCATAGTGTACCATTTAGAATCCAACGGGCAAACCGAAGTTGTTAATAGCTGCCTCAAAAGCTACCTCCGAGCCTTTGCAAATGAAGAACCACATACTTGGCATCGATTCCTTTAAATAGCTGAATATTGGTACAACACATCCCACCATTCCTCCATCCAAATGACACCGTTTCAAGCTTTGTAGGGTCGAGAGATTCCAGACCTCAATCGCTATATACCAGGCAATTCAAGTAACGACATTGTGGATACCACCTTGACTAAACACAACAAGATTTGACTTTTCTCAAAGATAACCTTGAAAAGCAAAACAACGCATGGCTACCCTTGCAAACACCCACAGAACTGATAAGCAGATTGCAATTGGCGATATGGTCTATTTAAGTCTCCAGGACTACAAGCAATATTCAGTTCACAATCGGAACTCCAGTAAGTTAAGTAAATGATTTTACAGGCCGTTCAAGGTCGTTGAGAAAATTCGATCAGTTGCATATCGCTTAGAACCCCCACCAAAGTCTCGCATTCAACGAGTTTTTCACGTGTCTGGACTCTGAAAAGCATATGGGCACCTTCGCCCAACTCTTTTGCCTGGTTTCTACTACAAGGACAACCATGACCCAGAGCTTGAGGATGAGCTCAGTTTCAAGGGGGGGGGGGAATTGATACAAGATAAGAGACCAATGATACGAGCCTAACAGAAGAGAGCATACATGCTAGATCTAAGAACCAAAGGCTGCCAGCTAGGCTGAAGGTCTAAGTCTCGGATCGCTCACCACTCTGCATAATGTCAGGAGGAGACTTATTCTCTTTTCTTGACTTAATAAAGAAGCTAGTGCTTCTCTTAGGACCTTGTTTTTTTGTTATGCATGCATGTTCCTTAATTTTAGAACTTAGTTAGTTTTTATATTTCTATAAATTGTAAATAGACGTGGTGAAGAATATATCAGAAAAATTGCTCCAAACTCTTGTCCTTCCTACTTATTTTTTTGGGGATTTGTCATCCATAATTGACTCTTATCAATCCGCATCAAATGAAAAGACTAAACCCTATCCATTGATATGGACCTAATCTAATGGTCGTTAATGAAGATCATGTAACGCATGTAGCAGCGACAGTATTTAGCGGTGACGCCCGCTTATTAGCGGCGACATCTCGCACTAACAACGACATTTGGAGTATTAGCGATAAAGCATCAGCAACGAGATTTTAGCGACGAAGAGTCGCTGCTAAAAGTATTAGCGGTGACAAACGCCAATATTAGTGACGACGTCTGTCTCCGATAATCCTCTCATTTCTTGCAGTGCTTAAGCCTCCTAATACACTTCAATAGATATGTATGGATCATGTTCAACAGCTTCTAGCATGGCGTAGCTACATACACTTAAGATAGGTCATAGGTCCTACCTAAATTTTAATAGTTTTTAGAAATTATATAAAAAATATTTTACGACCTACCTTTTACTATTAAAAAATAAGGACCTATCTAATTTTCAATGAGGAAACTATATGGTTTTTTAGTTTTAAATTCGCCACTGACTTTTAGTAGCACTAACTGAAATATACAGTATGTTGATGTATCGTTTATTTGACAAGGATTGAAAAGACATTATAATCATAAATACAAATCACGTTTATTTAGTATCATGATGGTCCCTGATTTGAGCATACCCGTTTATAAATTAGTTCTTGTGTACAGTAGTTCTTCCGTAGGTGGAAGCATTATTGTTGACATCTACCTCCCCTCTACCTCTTCTGTCATATTTTAATAGAATCCTCGTGGTTTATAGTCGTTGCTATTATTGCATGTACATTTTTTAATGAGTGTTTATTTATTTACATAGATAACGATGAAAGTGGAAGTTACATACTTCTTATTAGAATGGAAAACTGTAGAAAGATGTTAATATATATATATATATATATATATATATATATATATATATATATATATATATATATATATATATATATATATATAGGCTTAGATTATTGTATTCTTACTATTTATTGTGTGGATGTAAGATTGATTGTGGACTAATCATTTTAGTTATTTTAAGAAAGTGATTAATAAATATTATTGTGTTAAATATAATTGAAAAATATAATCTAATTTAAATAGAATGGTTTAGTTAATTAAGATAGGTTTAATAAAAGAAAATTGCATATTTTAAGTGATCAAAAATTCTTAATTTTTTAAAACCGATTTTTCGAATGATAATTATTTTAATTTGGACGTTCTGATAGAATATGTTTATGAGTATATTCAAAAATCAAAATATTCTTAAACCATAAAATAATAAAAATATTGTTGAACCTAAGAGATCATGACTTTAAAAACTTCTTGTTGAATGAAAAATTCTTGAATCATCAGTTAATGAATAAAAACAAAATTTACATTAATACTTATAGAATACGTGTAACAATTGCTAAGAATTACATTTATTGTTAAAGAATAAAACTAAAAACACTTTCAAATCAGGAAAAAACATCAAAATCTAACAAAGACACTAATACATTCTAAAAGAATAATGTTGCTAAGAATCAGTTCCAAATTTTGTGGTCCTTTCTTCAAGCATCAACTTCTGTGAAAACAAATCCATTTGTAGTTTAGAATCCAATAATGCATTAGCAAATGAAAAATAAAAATAATAAATTCTTTTGGAAAATATGGGGACTTGTGAATTGCACCAAAACCAATACCCAAGAATCGTTGAACATGCATAAATCAATGAGAAAATATCGATATTCCATTCCAACAGAATTGAAATTCGTGATTCCATTATGACAGAATTGGAATTCAAGATTCAATTATCGTATGCATTCTATTGGAATTACCAAAGAAGTTTTACTTAACCTTATCATTATGTAAATAAGAAATTACCTCATAAGCCTCGTTTTCTCAAAGCCTGCAAAATTTTCAAATTGAACAGATTAAAATAAAAAATCAAATCCATCTATTTCAATATGTATTTCTAGGAACCGAACAATGCAAATGAGAAGAGGGAAAAAGAAGTATCTGACAATTGATTCCACTAATGCAGTCGTTGGTATGTTCATAAGAAGGCTTATCACCCACGCAAAGCGATAGTCTTGCACAACATTCGATTCTCGACATTAGGAAATTTTTCAATTTGTCCTTCCTATCTACTGAACACCCAAGCAAGATTAACACTCAAACTCAAAGGAAACCTGTTCCTTCCTTAAAAAAACTATGATTGAATCACCAAAACACATCCATAGCTCTTTCTTTTCTGCATTCGATTCCAATCAAAAACACAAGAACAAACAACCATGGATTTCGTTGTAAAAACATAAACCCCAAACATCTATCCCAATTCATCCATCGATATAATCCAACACAAAAAAAATGTGGATTCATATTCACTTCACTGTCCACTCGTTCACCTATCACCTTCATACCTTTGATCGTTATCTCAAATCCTTTTCATTGAAGCATGAACCGAGGTCCCAAAACAAAAGAAAATGTTGGTGCCCCTTTTTGTTCAAGCTCTTTTCCCTTTCTTTTGGTGAGATAAACAGACCCCAAACACCCCTATTTCCTTTGGTTTTCTTGCTCTCATCAGAGAGTAAAATGACACCAGTAGAGAGGTTGTTTTCGTGTGGAGTAAGACCCATAAAACACTTCCCTTGCTACCAATCTCAAAGATAAAGAAAATATGAAGTAAGAAGCTAACCGGAGCCGAACACCCCATCTTTAACAACTCGTTTCTCTCTCTTCTGTTCACATCGCCATTGACCCCCGAAGGTCAGGACCTCGTCGATTGATTTGCCCCATCGGACCCTTCCCTCTTTCGCACCTCAAGGCCGTCAAATCCCGGAGATGTAACCTCAGAATTGCAAACGATCGAAACCCTTCAAACCATTCAGCCGCCTTCGTGCCTCCTTCTCATTGGTTGAAAACCTCATACCTTCCTCTTCCCCGTTCATCGAACAAAACCTCCGGAAACCTCAACCGGTTTGAAGTTTTCACTGCTGGTGACACCTAGAACTCGCTCCTCACCACCATACATAAAGAGGGAACCTTTGTTGCTTCTACCTCGCCGACCCCGGAGACGACGACCTCTACTTGCCATCTAATTGGCGAATGTAGCCTGCGAAGCCTTCGTATTTTTCCCCTCGCCGCCTTCATTCATCAGCCCACCCAAGGGTAGATGGCGATTAGGGTTGGATAGATAAGATGATGTTGATGAGAGATGGCGCACATAAGTTGATCGGTGGTTGTGGTTGTCGCCGGATCGGTGGTTGTGGTAGGCAGCCAATATTTGGTTTTTGGAGAAAGAGAAAACGGTTGTAGATATATAGACGAGGAAAAATTAGGTTAAAAGTTAATCTATCAATACCATAATTATAGGAAGTATTTGAGGAGGTTATTAATCAAATTACTAAATTACCCTTATTTATTTATTTAATTATTTAATTATTTTTTTTAATTTGATTGGTCTACATTTATTCCTACCTACACACAATAATTAGTTAGAATATTTGAACCTAAGTCTCTCTCTCTCTCTCTCTCTCTCTCTATATATATATATATATATATATATATATATATATATATATATATATATATATATATATATATATATATATATATTGAAAGAGAGAAAAAAAAATATTCACTATTAATTTAGACATCAAATTTCACAGGTACGATGATTATAACTCAACCAAAAGAATTTGAAAAGAATTAAAAAAAAACATGTACAAATTAACATTTTAAAATGTATATATACACAAAAACAAATTTGTATATGAACCAAATATACAGTTTTCTTAAAAGAATAAATAAAAGTCTTAAAAAAACATGACAATTTTAAAATGTACATATACAAAAAAACAAATTTGTATATGAACCAAATATACATTTTTCTTAAACAGATAAATTAATAAAAGTCTTAGACACGTATAAATGCATATTTTTACAAAATTATATCTCTCTCTCTCTCTCTCTATATATATATATATATATATATATATATATATATATATATATATATATATAGAGAGAGAGAGAGAGAGAGAAAGAAAGAGAGAAATGTGGGTTCAATTGAGAAAATAAAAAAGGTTGAGAATGGGGGAATCATTTTCAGCCACTCATTTAATCTAAGCATAAAAAGACACGATGACAAATTTGTAAATATGTTAATAACCATCAATCTCAAATACGTAACTATAGAGAATTCGATAACAGTTCGTTCATCATAAAAAAATTTCCTCCAACCTTCAATAATCATCCAGATTTCTTCAACTAAACCGGAATTTCTTCATTGTTCATGAAATTGGAATCGGAGTTCTAGACTCGCAGTCACAGTCAACATTGAAGGACTCAAAATCAGTACTCACAGGTTACCAATCGGATTTTCGGAAATCAAAATCAAAATGAGAAATCGATCATACATAGGATGTCGCATCTGAAGTCGAAATGGAAGTATATGACGATTTGGAATTAATAACTTGATGCTTTTAACATTTTTAAAATAGTTAACTTGTATGCACTCCAACTATTTGATGAAATACATAAACTAAATTACAACGTTATATTCACATATGAATATGCTTTCTCACCTGAATCAGTATATGATTATTAAAAACACAAAACAAATATGCAAGTCTGTATGTTATTCATATGTGAATAACATATAAAAATTATATATATTTGTCAAAATACCTTTAAATATTAATAAGTGGATATATTCACAAGTGAATATCCTTGTAATATGCATATGTGAAGATATTGTGTAGTATTCATAAGTGAATATATCATCTAATATTCACAAGTGAATATACTATGAAATATTCACATGTGATATACCATGTAATACTATGTAATATTCACATATAAAATATCATTTAATAATCATAAGTGAATATACCATCTAATATTCACAAGTGAATATATTATGTTAATATTCACAAGTGAATGTATCGTCTAATATTAAAATATGAATATACTATGTTTATTATATGCTATATTCATATATGAATGAATATAGAATAAAAAATTATGAATTTTGGTATATTTAAAATCATTTTTTGATAAAAAAATAGCTTTATAAAAATTTAAAAATAAAAAACGAAAAAAACTATGTTTTTGTATATATTAAGGTAATGATTAGCATAGTTTAAGGAAATATGTTTTGTTGGAAAATACATGTCTATTCATTTCCCATTTCCGCTGGTACGATGGAGGCTTTTGCGGTAAAAATAAATGAGTGGTTGAGATTGATTCCCCTATTCTCAACCTTTTTTTTTTCAATTGAACCCTCCCCTATATATATATATATATATATATATATATATATATATATATATATATATATATATATATATATATATATATATATATATATATATATATATATATATATATATATATATATATATATATATATATATATATATTATTTATATAAGTACGCTCATTGCTCTAGATTTTAAGGAAAAGTGGATGAGGTGGAAGCATTGACAATTTAGCAAGTATTTTTGTGGGAATTTTTCTGGATTTTTGCTGAATTTTGCTCGTTGGGTCGGGTTTAGAGTGGATGGTCCATGGATTACATGCAGAACAATCAGTCAATCACTCACACTACTGTTTCCTTGATGAGTCATAGGGACACCTGCCTCCTTCTCATTCTCTCCTTGTACACGCGTCCAGGTTTGTCTTTCCCAGTACACCAGTAGCTTTCCCGATACATTACTATTTAAAGCTCTCCTTTTCTATCATCCATACCACATGATATTCTCTTCCTGTTAGTTTTTCTACACATGCAGATGGAGACCATCACACACCTTCTACATCTATTCTCTAAAATGGTAAATTCTATTTTATTTATGGCGGCTTATCCCCTGTATTTTTGTTTCTATGACAATAAGGGTATTTCTGATTGGTTGTCGATACCTTGTTTCCCTTCGGTTAATTTCTGTATTTTGGTGTTGAAAATTTTCGAAGTAGTTATCCCTTGCTTTACAAGAATCGATTAGGGCTTCAATTTGGTTTTGAAATTGAAAAGGTTAAACCGTTATCCTAGATTTTGTGTAAAACGGTGTCTTGAGATTGCCTTCTTGCTTTCTGGTTGCACCCGACAGATGAAGAACTTGTGGTACGATACTTTGAGGTGCATCTTCCCTGAGGTCGATGCTAATAATTCTGATCCTTGGGAGTTACCAGATTCATGCCGCCTATATTAAATAACCTGTCCAAGAACTTTTAATGTCTTTAAATTTCAACTTCTATCAGGTTCTAATCGAATTTTTTTCCCTATTTTTTGCTGTCTAATATATTTCATAGCTTTGTTGTCCTAGGTATACTATCTATTTTAATCTTATGCTCTATATTTAGAGGAAAGTGGAAAGTAGGAGAGCTTGAGAATTAAGAAGAGAATTTTGTATACTTATTGTGGAATTTTATAATGAGATTGGCGCGTGAAGTTTAATCTCCAGTCATGGAGAGGCGGGGTGTAAATTCCACTCTCTCACTCACTCACTCTCTCTCTCTCTCTCTCTCTCTCTCTCTCTAGGGCTTCTTATTAAAGATATACCAGTAAACTGGAAGTGAATGACGATGATTGTGGTGGGTGACGATGTTGATTAGCTAATGATGTTGAGCAAGGTGACGGGAAAATCGATATTTGGGGATGATGTCTCCAAGCTCTCTATTCCACCGCTTCCCTCTTTTCCCTCTTCACTCTCCACTGACTCTCTTTTTGTTTCGATGAATAACCATCAGAAAAATCACGACGTCACGACATTTAATTTCCACGATGACTCAAGTTTCTACAATAAGCTCCATTTTCGGTGTAGAGGTTAGTTGTTCATCCATCCTATTCATCTCATTATATGATTTTTTTTATTCCTATCAAGAAGGTATATTGGATGTAATTTTTTCAGTAAATTACTTGGATGGTTCTGGTGATTGTTGATACTCAACCCCAATAACAAGTTTGCCTTGGTTAGCAAGACTAGGTTAATACTATTATTTAAACCTAATTGCACTGATACTAAGTACTTTGACTTTAGAATCTACAATTTGTTTTGTTTAAACGGGTTATGATTTGAAATTTGTTTATATTTCTGTTTTTAGTTCATCTTGTTTTTGAACCAATTCTTGATGATATATGGAAGAAGTAGTGAATGTTAGGTTGTTTCAAGAAAGAGAGTGATGGTGTATCTTTTGGGTATAACGACTTTGGATTTGGGATAGATGGTGGTGTGATTTTTCTTTCAAGTCTGTGTTTTGTTGGCTAGACATCTGGTCTCATTTTAATTTTATTTCACAATTGACATGTGAAAATTACATGAGGAATGTAATAGGAGGTGGGAGGGGGTGTTGGTTCTTCTTAGTGTGTTATTGGTATGTTGCCTCATCAGCGAGAATCAACTAAAATTGTACAATCGGTGTTCCTTTTTCCGTCCTCTTTTCTAACATTATCTTTTTTAACACACACATACACACATAATCATGAAAATTTGTGGTTTAGAAAGCAAATCAGAACTTCTTTTATTACTTTAATTTTCTTTAGTTGATAGTTCACCAATTTTGATTCAGAACTTGATTTGGTGCCTTCAAATTCAAATCCTAGCAAATTGGTTCAATATATGAGTTGAATTGTAAACTAGCTATGAATTATAATTTTTTTAGTCTATATGTAATTCTGAAGATGTTGTCAACCAACATCTATTCTTCAAAAGTCAGCTATATATTCTACCTTTCATGATTTATAAATTAATATTTTATCATTACTTACCCAATACTCTTCTTTTTCTTTAAGTTTAGGTTAGTTTAGATTTCCCCTACTTATTTTGATATATTTGTAAGTTAGGATTAACAATTGCTTTGGGTTAAAAATGTTTTTGCCCTATTTGTTTGGTGAAACCATGGTAAATAGACAAATAGTATAATTAAACGCATAAGTGTAGTGACTTTGAATATGATTCTATGTTTTGATGATTCTTGGTAGATTTTGCTTGACTTGTAATAAAATTATTGCAAAGAGTTTGTGCTTGAGTTGTTAAAACCCACTGAATTTGGCTTTTTGGCCTATTTTATATTCATTGAACATGTATTATATTTGCGATTTCTTCCATAGTCATCAAATTTAGCTGATGAAATATATATATTTAAGATTTACTTCTTTTTTTTCTCGCAGCTGTTCCATTTATAAGAACTTAACCAAACAAATTGCAGAAATAACCCTTCAATTATGGTACATTCTAATATACATACTAACATTTACATATACCTTATATTTGTTTCTTTCTTTTTCAAAACCTCCAAAAAGGGGAAAAGATTACTTCTGTGAAAAGATTAATCTTGGAATAATTTTTTCTTCTGTAAAATGTAGGAAAGATTAATTTTGGAATTATTTTTTCTTCTGTAAAATGTAGGAAGGAGTTATGCAAATCCCAAGGAAGAAACTTTCACCATTTACAATAATTCTTGAGTGCAAGTATTACACTGTCCTTATTCTGTAGAAGAAAATAGTTGTGCTAGAATATCTTTTATTAAATTTTATTTGTTGAATTTACACTTTAATTGTATTGAAGATATTTTACGTCTAAAGAACTTGATATATATATATATATATATATATATATATATATATATATATATATATATATATATATATATATATATATATATATATATATATATATATAGAGGGTATACTGTTCGAGTTCATCTATGAGAATCTTGCAATTGAACTAAATATGGAAGATAGGACATAAAATATATACATTCTTTAATCTACCTACCATGATAACTTCATCTAGACATAGTTTTATGTCAAAATATGATGACATTGGGTCGTGTTTAACACGACCAATGGATTTCCCTACTATATATATATATATATATATATATATATATATATATATATATATATATATATATATATATATATATATATATATATATATATATATAAACTACCATTCGTAGATTTTGAGGAAAGTGTGGTGGGGAGGATTAATGTGGAATTTCTTGGGATTTAAGAAGGAATTTTTATGGATTTATGGGGACATGTACTTTTTTTTTGAACGGTTGAATTTCGTTAAAAAAATTTACATCGGGACAATTAGAATAAGGTTCTAAGCCATAAATTCCATACAAGGTGTGCCATAAATTCCATACAATGTGTAATTTTCGAACTATCCAACTAAAATAAAGACAACGATATTTTCAAATAACACTCGTTTTAACCTTACAATAAAAATTAATATAATCGTTGTTTATAAAATTTGAAGAAGAAATAAATTATTTTTTAGTCAAAATAATCATTATAAACATGTAAAGGACGACAATACGATTTGTATAAATATATACAACGCTTAAATATGACATTCTATAAAGAACTTATGATTCTTCGATGTTCCGCGGTCCAGCCTTTACGACAAAGCGTCATAAAATACGAATCAGAAATAGGTTACATATTAGACTTAATAACTAAACAAAAATCATAGTAATCATAAAAGCGAGAATATGCATATAGAGAACATTCAAATATGAATTCATATTAAGAAGTAGTGATTTTTTCAAAGTTTCAGTGCAACAGTGTAGAAATAAAAATCAAAATTCAAATTGATTGATTGTTTGCCAAAATAATCAAAACGAGAGTTGAAGATATCGTAAATAAGATTTCGTCAATAGAATGACGGTTGAGAACGGATTCTGTATGAAAGAACTATAATTTTTACACGAATTTTAACACTCTACGCCTCTATAAAAAGTATGGATTAAAAATAGAGTGAGAACTAGCCAACAAAGTCTAAATGAAAGTTGTAGTACTCGTCAGTAGGATCGCGTGGATATAAGGAACATAAAAAACGGAGCTCGTATAAGAAAGATATGATTTTTCTAAGACTCGTACCTAACAAAACGCAGTGCATGTAGTTTCTAGAAGGGAGGCATGGACCACAAGAAAAGAAAAATGCAACATCAGAGAAAAGGAATGATGTCACCTTTGTGCACGTTTGCCTTATATATGTATGATGTGTCATTTCAAAATCTTCTATAAATAGCAGCTCATCCTTCCTTATTTCCACACACGAAACACGCATGTATATATATATATATATATATATATATATATATATATATATATATATATATATATTTCTGAGTTATGAGGCTTTTTGTATATCGAGGGAGCTTTGCTTTAGTGAAGCTCTAGAGCATCAGAGAGCTCGGAGAAGTAGAAACATTGATCTACTTACTGTTGGATTAGATGTCTAAGCCCATAACTATTTTTGGTATGTACTTACTTTGATTATGAACATGCTCCTTTTGGGTTGCCTTCACTCATACAACTTGATAAGATGACAAGATGAAAGAAAGTAGAGTTTATTATATGAATAATAAATTCATACTCAAAATGGTTTTATTAATATATTACAAGATTAATATATTATTTGGAAATCATATTATTTAATTAGTATTGATCAGAAATTAATTTAGTGATCAAAAGAGACTGATTAAATAATTGGGGACTGATATTGCAAATCACTGACAGATGCAATTAGGCTGATGAATCACTTTGGAATAAGGTTGGACAAATTCTAAGGGAAGCCCATAAGGAATTCGTCTAAGGGTTATTCTAGAATGGGTCCATGGGTTGTTTAAGGCTTAATCATTCACATTAGGGTTTCCACCTAAAACCCTAGCATCAACAAGTATAAATAGGCCCCATTACAAGGGATTTTCGGCCAAGGCTTTATGAAACCCTAAGGTGGTCGGAAATTAGGCTTTATGACTCCATTAGAGGTGCAACATTTGGGGAACTAAGCTTTCAAAGTTCAAGGAGTTCTTATTATTGCTACATAACAAGTGAGGTAATGATCCAAACCCTATTTTGCATATGAATTCCACAACTGGTATGCTAGTTATTAGGGTTTATGCTTTGGATGATTATTTGCATATATAACTTGAGAAAAAGCTAGATCTAAAGCATTATAGGAATGTTGTAGTGCTCAAAACCCATCAGTGGTATCAGAGTCTAGGTCGTTTTTCTGTTATATGTGATGCTAATGTGAATTGTTCAAAGCTGGAACATTTTCGTTTTTGTTTTCTGCCTCATCACCACGAGGTGGTGGGCCATCACGAGGCAGTAAAAGTCTCCAAGAATTGAACTCGGTTCTAATTGTAGATTTTCCGTTTTTTTTTTTTGGCTAAAATTAGGTTAGGATAACTACCATAAGTTAATTTACAAATTAAAAATTCGAGTTTTTGTTATAGTAATGGATATCTTGATCTAATTGGAAGATAATGGTCACATTTTAAGATAATTACTAGATTATATGATAAACTAATTATTTGTGAGTTTTGAATTTTATTTATCTTGCTAATTAAATTAGATTAGGTCAAATTTAGATAATGGTAAAATTATATGATTATTTTAATTATTTTAATTATTTTAAATTTGATCTAGAAAGTTTTGAAAAGTTTCAAAACTTGCCCTCAAGTTTTGGAATTTAAAATTTAATTTAAAAGTTTTAATTTTGAAAAGTTAAATTCTAAAACCCTTGTGTTTTTTAAGAGGTTCAAATTACACCATTATGGATTTTATTAAATTAATTAAATGTTTAATTAAAGGAGAGAATTAATAAATCCATAATAATATGGTTTAAGTTTAATCAAATTAAAAGTCTAATTTATTAATAGATTAAACCATTTAGTATTTTAAATGTATAAATTACACCCTTATACTTTATAAATTTAAAAGTTTAATATATTATATATAAAGAAGTAAAAGGTCAGTCTTACCGTTAGTAGGCCTCATTCACGAAGCTAGTCTATAATGGGTGTTTAAGGAAGCAGCTTGTAAAATGACCGCCATTGGGTATCCACTTTTACCCACCGCACTCATGACTAGTGGAGGGTCATTAGCCAAAGCGGTAGGATAGGACCCAACCTTCAATTATAAGTATAATGAAATACGAAGTAACTAAACGCCTTTTATAAATTCTTAAATCTTAGTTACTTTAGGAAAAATGTGAACTTGATGTTAATCCATGAAATTGCACATTTCACCTTGTTGGTCATTATTGGAGTTTGTGTGGTTAACCGACACACTAATATGGACCATTGAAGGATGGCAATGGGTAGCTCATAGATTATCATAGATCAATGGAGCGTGTGTGGTTAACCGGCACATTGATTAGGTGATATACGTCTTCAAGAGTACCAAGATAATTTTCATGGTTATTCACACATTGTTTGTGATACTCGGTATCCCAATCACAAACTTGAAATGCAACGCTCTAAAAATTTCAACCAATTTAAACTTTTCAAAAACAACACAGTTTCATTAAGTTATTACAAAAAGGTTTTCAATACAATTATTATCAGAGTCTTCCCAAAACCACATCATAAAGCATAATCGTGAGGAGCGGTACGATCACGCGTTTTCCTTGCCACGGTCTCCTGAAGAACCTGAAAAACATTAAACCATAACTGTAAGCCCGAAAGCTTAGTGAGATACCCCCAAAATACCAACCACATATACCATACACGCACAACACGCCACATCATAACAGAACACAGAACAACCATTCACTTCGGGTCTACTGTGTGACTGGTCCGCCGCACCGGCCTTCAGTCCACCTGGTCCACCCTATGAGTCTAGCCACATACAACGAGTCTACAGTGCGATTGGTCCACCCGCACCAGGCCTTCAATCCACCTGGTCCACTCTCTGAGTCTACAGTATGACTGGTCCGCCCGCACTAGGCCTTCAGTCGGCCTGGTCCACTCTCCGAGCCTCGACACGTCTGGTCCGCCCTCCTGGGGCCTACAGTCTATCCGGACCGTTCGCTGGGCCTTCGGGATAACCGGTCCGCCCTGGCTATGTTAGACTACACCACAAAGCAGGACTCGCCTCAACACAACCCCAGTCCAACAACCATGTGCACATAAACGTTCAGTCATATAACAATTCACATCTAATCAAACCGATCTAGCAGATCACATAGCATAACATCATCCTAACCAGGATACCGACCTAACCGGTCACTAGCATAAACCATCCTAATTACCTGGATGCAACATAGCAAAGCAATAACATAACAACGATACCCGGATCACAATCCGATAAAGGGCCGGCCTTGGTGCCGTAGACCCTGTCGATATAGTGAGGATAACTCACCTATAACTGTTGACTGAAGAGATAAGACCAAGCTGCTCTGACCACTGGTACGATCTCCACCACTAGCCAACACCAAAACACTGAACTCAAAAGCAATTGCCAATAATTACCAAAATGCCCCTGAAAGTCAACTGGTCAACCCTTGGTCAAAGTCAAAGTCAACCTCCTGACTGACTCTACTTGCCATGACTGACTCTACTCGCCAAGTCAACCCGCTGACTCGTCGAGTCCCCATGCTTAGAACTTCCCAATCTACGACTCAACTCGTCGAGTCACCCCGAGACTCGCTGAATCCCACAACTCTGAGTCCCCTCGCACTCAACTCACCGAGTCCTCCCTTGACTCACCGATTCACGGCTCAAACAGAAGAAGGTTAGGACCTCACGACCAGACTCGCCGAGTCCAAGAACAGACTCGCCGAGTCCAAACCTTCTGATGCTATCACATCGTGACATACTCATTCCAAATCCTCATATAGACATATCAACACATGCAAAGTCTTCAGCATGACTGGACCGCCTTACCAGGCTTTCAGCCAATCTGGACCACTCTCAGAACCTTCAGCAGGTCTGGACCACCCTCCAGGGCCTTCAGCCTGTCTGGACCGTCCTCCAAGCCTTCGGCCTGACTGGTATTCCCACCAGCCTTCAGTCTATCCAGACCGCTCAACTAGCATTCATCATTCCGAGTTATCCCTCCAGGAAAACTCTCCCATGCATACTGTGCTAGCCCTCTAGGGGTTCCGAACTCTATCTCCATCCTGCATACTCAATCCCGGCCCGATCCCAGCCTTCCACAATCAATCACCCTTTCTCAAAAAAAAACCCTTGGTCTGTATCCCGCCCCGTCTGCCTGTCACTTACTCATACCAGCCTACGCTCTTGGCTGATAGAACCACTGCTGAATCCCAACAGCTAACAACCTCTCATGCTTATCGATCTTCCGGAGAATTTCCAATTCTCCCCACTTAGAGCACTGACTATCAACCACCGGTCGCCATCACCGACCTCCCTTAATAGCCCTACACAACACAATCCCTTACACGCGAACTGATTCCCACTAGAACGAGCAACCTTCACAAAATTACATATCAACACAGATCGTCTCGAACATCGAAAGAAAACCGACATTCAGCAAACCACTCCTCAAACTGCAGATGTTACCCGACATTCAGACCAAAAGAAGAATTTTCCCACCAATAATCCTCATGAATGATAACCAACGAAATTCCCAATACCAAAACCCTTAACCATACCAAAAATCACACAAAGAGACTAGAAGAATAAACAATACTCCATAATAATCGCAAGATAACAAGATATCAAGAAAGAAACATACTCGCAGCTGCATCCGGAACTGACCTGACCTCCACTGCTGTAAGCTGAAAAGCACGACCCTGAGCCCTTGGGGGCTCCACTCCACCCTGACCTCCACCCGTAATCCTCAAAGTGGCCGGTGCAAGAGCCTGCACGGTCCTGCAGCAAACTGTGGACAGTTGACCCTCAAGTGTCCAACCTGATGGCAGTGACAACAAATCCTCAAATCCTGAACCGCGGTTGTCTGCCGACAATCCCGCACCTAGTTCCCCTCTCTCCCACACTTGCGGCATGCACCACCAGACCTACAAACTCCGATGTGACCCTTCCCACACTCCCCACAAGTGCGGCTACTCTGATTTCCCAATCTAGAATCAACTGCAACTCAATCTCCAACTCACGCCGCCTGGCGGCCTCCTGCAACTCTAACAAGGTCTCGCACCTCTGCGTAGACACAAACTGCCTGATATCCCTCTTGAGCATACTCAAATATCGAGACATCTGAGCCTGCTCCGAAGCAAACTCAGGGAAAAACATCGCCCTCTCAGTGAACATCCTGGTGATCTCCGTCACCGACTCCGAGTCTTGCTTCAGCTCCAGGAACTCCTGAGCAAATCTCTCCATCTCAACCCGCGGAACATAACGAGTGCTAAACATCTCTCGAAACTAATCCCAAGAAACCGTAGCCCTCTGCGCATCCGAAAATGACCCCGTGGTCAATCTCCACCAATCCTTCTCCCCGAGCCTCAACAGGTTCAGAGCACACCTCACCCTCTGATCAGCAGGGCATGAACATGTGAAGAAACACCCCTCCACGTCCGACAACCATCTCATAGCAACAATCGGATCCTGAACCCTATCGAAGGTAGGGGGCTTCGTATTATCGAAGTCCCGATACTGAAAACCGCGACCGGCTCCTCCTCCTGCCATTGCTATAGCCACTGTAGTTGCTGCGGAAGCCGTCTCTGTGAGAGCCGCATAGCGCTCATCAAATTACTCGAACATGGCGGTCTTGATCGACTCAAACAGTTCCGGCAACTCGGCCCGGAACAACGCAGCAACCTCATCATGCAGGATCTAACGAATCCTAGCATCCAACTCGCCTGTCCTCATCTGACCAATAACCTCGGGCCATACTGACCCACCCTAAATGCCCTCTCCTGCTCCCGATCCTGAATCGGATCCACTCCCAGCATGCCTCGTAACCACCATACTGAAAAACATCACAAGATCCCAGATACTTCCCACTAACCCGGGAACCAACCCCCAACCCAACCCTAGAGGTAATGGCTTCTTTGATACGCATATGGGTCCTGTGCTTACAGTAGTACGGGCCCATACTACCTTCCACACCTACCCATATTTATATCAATTATCATCAACACCCTAGTGAAGGACATACATAACAAGCACTCAACCATCACTCCTAGAGGAACACTGGAAATCTCACACGGAAGAGACCCTAGGCTAGCAGGCATCATAAATCAGGCAACATTAACATGAAATCCTAAAGATCCCTAGCCTAGTACTAGCATGCTGTTCTATCGTAGCTCAAAAACAAATATCATGTATGGTATTTTGGGGTTACTTACTGGCTCCGGCTGATCGTACCTCTGCGTCCTCCTTTACTCATTTTGAAAACCATTTTAAATTCTCTTTTGAAAACTCTCCTTGATTTGAGACTGGACTCACACGAATGTTCCTCCAAATCACTCAAACCAAGGCTCTGATACCAACTTGTAACGCTCTAAAAATTTCAACCAATTTAAACTTTTCAAAAACAACCCAGTTTCATTAAGTTATTACAAAAAGGCTTTCAATACAATTATTATTAGAGTCTTCCCAAAACCACATCATAAAGCATAATCATGAGGAGCGTTACGATCATGCCTTTGCCTTGCCACGGTCTCCTGAAGAACCTGAAAAACATTAAACAACAATTGTAAGCCCGAAAGCTTAGTGGGATACTCCCACATATACCAACCACATATACCATATCATACACGCACAACACGCCATATCATAACAGAACACAGAACAACCATGGACTTCGGGTCTACTGTGTGACTGGTCCGCCGCACCGGCCTTCAGTCCACCTGGTCCTCCCTCCGAGTCTAGCCATATACATCGAGTCTACAGTGTGATTGGTCTGCCCGCACCAGGCCTTCAATCCACTTGGTCCACTCTCTGAGTCTACAGTATGACTGGTCCGCCCGTACTGGGCCTTCAGTCGGTCTGGTCCACTCTCCGAGCCTCGGCACGTCTGGTCCGCCCTCCTGGGGCCTACAGCCTATCCGGACCGCTCGCTGGGCCTTCGGGATAACCGGTCTGCCCTGGGTATGTTGGCCTACAGCACAAAGCAGGACCCGCCTCAACCCAACCACAGTCCAACAACCATGTGCACATAAACATTCAATCGTATAACAATTCACATCCAATAAAACTGATCTAGCAAATCACATAGCATAACATTATCCTAACTAGGATACCGACCTAACCGGTCACTAGCATAAACCATCCTAACCACCAAGATGCAACATAGCAAAGCAATAACAGAACAACGATACCCGGATCACAATCCGATAAAGGGCCGGCCTTGGTGCCATAGACCCTGTCGATATAGTGATGATAACTCACCTACAACTGTTGACTTAAGAGATAAGACCAAGCTGCTCCGACCACTGACACGATCTCCACCACTAGCCAACACCAAAACAATGAACTCAAAAACAATTGCCAATAATTACCAAAATGCCCCTGAAAGTCAACTGGTCAACCCTTGGTCAAATTCAAAGTCAAAGTCAACCTCCTGACTGACTCTACTCACCGAGTCAACCCGCTGACTCGTTGAGTCCCCATGCTCAGAACTTCCCAATCCGCGACTCAACTCGCCGAGTCACCTCGAGACTCGTCGTGTCCCACAACTCTGAGTCCCCTCGCACTCAACTCACCGAGTCCTCCCTTGACTCACCGATTCACGGCTCAACCAGAAGAAGGTTAGGACCTCACGACCAGACTCGCCGAGTCCAAGAACTGACTCGCCGAGTCCAAGGCTATCTTCAACCAACTCGCCGAGTTGTTCTTCCAACTCGTCGAGTTCCTGCCCATCTTCAAGCAACTCGCCGAGTACACCCTTGTGGCTCGCCGAGTACCCCTAGATCTTAATCCATATAGAAGCTTTCCAGGTCATGCAGATGATCCAAACCATAGATCTACCCTTCTACAACCCATCTATAACGTAAAGTGGCAAATTTTACGTGAATCCAAAGAGATCTAATCATATAACACTCTAGGTTTAGGGTTTGGGACAAGATGGCTTCACCAACCACTCAAGAACAGGGAATTAATGCACTCTAGACCTTCTCTATTCCAGATCTGAGGTAGCAACCTCAGATCAAACCTCCAAACTCAAAATATCACAAGCTTGGCTTTCCAGAAACTCCAAAATGATGAATCTAGAAGAATAACAGCCCAAGCAACGAAATAATACCTCAATAGAAAGCTCCAACAGAAGAGAAATCTGAATCCTTGCAAAGCCCCTTGCTCCAAGCCTCTTAACTCTCCAAGATCCCTTCCAAAATCTCTTCTCCAAGGTTCAAATGCTCTCAAATCACTCACAAATGCGCATTAGGGTTTTCTGGACTTCAAGAGAGGGTAAAGAGGCTGGGGAGAGGGTATAATGTCCTTTATATAAGGCTCATCCCCCGAAATTAGGATTTTCTCCACACACCACCAACTCGCCGAGTCCAACCGCCGACTCGTTGAGTTGGCCACTTAACACGCGACCAGAATCGCGACCCTACTCGCCGAGTTCACCCATGGACTCGCCGAGTTGCCCATTCACATTTTCACTTTGAACCCTGAACTTGCACTCCTGAACTCGGGATGTTACATGAAGAGCATAATCGAGATTAAACATACCATTGAAAATTTCAATGAATCTCAAAATATCTAGGAGTTACAATTCATTTAAAGCTAAATTTCTTTTCATTTTTCATGGTGGAAATTGGGAAATCGTCATTTACCTACCTTCAAATATTTTGCAGCTGGATTACGTCATCCCTCTTCCAAGTTGTAGAATATTGTGTTGGGTCCTAGTCTTAATATTTCATTTGGGTGTTATATTAAGGATTGAATCAACTAACTTTAATTTCTCCCATTTTATAGATGTCAAAATCTAACAACTATGGTCTTCCCGAATCCTGTGGAAAAAGCTTTCCACATGAAGACGATGTTCCACAATTGGATCATGGAAATGGAAATCATGCTTCACTTCCTCCACCTCCTCCAATAATTCTCCATGACCCACATGTTCGTCCACTTGAAAAGTTCAAGGTCACTCAAGCCCTATTGGCAAGCAAACACAAAGATAAAAAGTCTATATGTGCTCATGTCTTGGAGATGAAGTTACGTATTGAGAAGTTGGTAATGTTGGGTGTCAATGTATCAAGGAAGTTGGTTGTTGACTTGGTTCTTCAATCACTTCCTAAATCATATAGTGAGTTCGTTAAACATTACTATATAATGAACCAAGACGTGACCCTTGTTGATCTTATTTATTTGCTTATTGCTACTGAATCAGCAATGATTTGGCGCACTGGTCAAGCAAATTTGATTGGTAGATCAACCTCACAAACTTCCATGGACATTAACAATGGCAACGTTGGAAGTCCATAAAAGTCTTCTCCTCCCAATTGGAAAGAGATCAGCCAAGGTCAACCCGTTTAACCGGATGGTAAAGAGAAAGGATGTCCCATGTGCTGTTCCAAAAGAGTTAATTTGTGTTTGTTACAAAGAGAAGGGGCATTGGTTACGAAGCTGCCATACTTACCTGAAAGATTGCAAGGATGGGAGAGTCAAGATGTATGACTCAGCTTCAGGTAAAATCCACTATCTAACTCTATTATGTTCCTATTTGTAGATTCTTAACACATGGTGTGATAAGATTGTATTTTGATGTTGTCTAGGATCGAAGAAAAGAAAGGAAGCTTAAAGGATGAGTTGAATCTGGTCGCAAAGAGATAGATTTCGACCACATGGTTCGATGATCGGATTTTTGAGCTCCTTCTTAGAAGTTATGATAGATTTCTTAGAAATATTTAGTAACGTAGTTTTCATTTGTAATTGCATTGTAAGGATAATTTTTTCCGCGTTTTATAAATAAAATAAATTTAGTTTTTCTATTTTATATATATATATATATATATATATATATATATATATATATATCCTTGCAATGACTTTTGTGAAAATTGATGTTTGTATGTTGCTATTGCTAGTTATGTTATTACTAGGTCAAGTCCACCACAAAGAACGATAAGTATATTCGTCATGATTTGCTAAAAGTTTAGTAAATATGGTTACGTTACAAAATTAAGTGTAATTATGAATCGTTGAAAAGGTTTCGATGTAAAACAAAACAAATAGGAGGAATCAATTACGCAGAAAGACGAAAGTTTCTCCAATCTGAAAAGAAGGGAGAGTACTTAGGTATTGTGTTTTGTGATTAACTTAGTGATTATGAAACCGTGTCACAATTGATCCTCTAAGGAGACCTTAGTACACTATTATGGCTAAGAAGAGGAATCGGAAATTGTTGAAACGGTTAAATCAAAAGGTGAATCGTACTTAGTTCTAAAAACAAGTCTTAGAGTCGTACTCTAAGATTGTGCATTGAGTGACACATCTTTAGTAGGTTTATAACACTCATCAATGTGGAGTAAAAAATGTTTTTCTTACTCTTACACATTTGTAATTGGTAGTTGTGATGTTTTAGATAAGAAAAAGACCAACTAAGACCAATTGTGTAAAGTATTGTCTTGATAGAAACCCGCACTATCTCTTGAATATTTGTTGGTCAAGGAATGTTTCTCTGCAAGAGAATCTTATATGGCAAGAGGTCAGTGGGAGTCTAAATGATCTTGAAAAGTTTCAAGAACTAATCCGGAGTAAACCTATTGTTAAACACTAGCACCTGACTTGAGGTTTGTAACATATCGTGTTGACATATTCTTGTTATGTGCCCTTTAAAGTTGACTATGCATGTGAGTCCTATAAGTTCTCATTTGAATGCATAAAGGCAAAGCACCTTAATTAATGAAAGTTCATTGATTTGTATAGGTGATATGCTCAACAACTTGGAAGACATGGTAGGCCCTTGTGCTGCTAGGTGGCAAGAAATTAAGATCGAACAAGTTCCGTCCATATGAGTTTGGATTTGTCACAAACATTGTCTTGTGATTATGGTTATGAAAAATTCACATGGATAGGGACACATACACCATACAATCTAAGTGACAAGGTTTCTCTCCATTTCATGAAAATGATTGTGAGGAAACACTTTCAGTAAGAACATTTTAAGGAGATAGCGATTGTGATATTTGCATTCTCGAAATCGATTATGATTACGTAATCCCTCTTCATAGTTCGAATTGTGAGAAAAGGAAAATAGTTTGAACATTTAAAACTTATTATTGTAAGTTCTAGAATTGTTTAGACACACATATGAGTTATCTAAGGAAAGGTGTATGAGTTTGAGAAGCTTAGATAAAGTCTTATCGAAGCATCACGTATCAGAAATATGAACTTTGGTAAGAAAGTGAATAAGTATTGATCTGGAAGTTCAGCTGATTTCTGAATACATGTCAAAGCTAGTGGGAGCATAAGTGTTATAATGGTAAGGATATAATCATCATGTTAGTGGGAGCATGATTATTATATTAAGTATTGCGAGTTAGCAATATTAATTATAGAAAACAAAAGTTTCAATTCGCAAAGTTGCAAAGGTTGAAAAGTTGTTTTGCTATAATTAAGGGGGAGGAACTTATACTTCATTTCAAATCTAAAAGCTTAGATCGAGAAATTTTAATCAAATTTACTCAAAGGACATATATGAATGGTATGTTGAAAAGATTCAACATAAGGGAATTCTATATATAGCAATATTATAGCGAGAGAATGGTAAGTTTCATTATGTATCGTATCCCATACGCTTCGGGTATAGGATCGTTTGCATATGCTGTAATATTCAACCATTCTGTCTATTCCAAATGCCTAGAGCATTAAAAGGGAAAAAGGACAAGAATCGGATATGGCTTAAGTAAGTTAATCAAATCTCAAGTACAATCTTAGGTTCACTAAGGATTGGTCACTTGTGGGCAATTGGAAGTATAGTAGAGGATGGACCATACTGACATTTTTATGAATAGATAGGATTATATTTAGAATGTGTTGTCATATGGAAAATATGGAAATGTTGCCATAATGGGAGTTGGATATTAAGGATTTATGTAGATTAGAAACTTTTATGCAAGAAGGATGTTTAAAGGAATGTACTTTGAATTTGAGACTTCATGTCTATGGAGTTGTCTTGTGACAATCTACAATAGAGCACTTTGTAATTTCATTGGAAAAGTCTTGATGACTTTGGTGCTATGACATTACAAAATGATCGTTGCGTGAAATGTTAGAATCTAACATATTCTAATAGTGGCAAGAATTTGGTATTCTTACACTTCTGATAAGGATTGAGAATTATGAAATGAGCATCATTTGAAATGTTTTCAATTAATCTATTTCACAAAGTAAGGACCATAGGTAAACATAATGTGCATGCTTGGAGCATGGAGAGACTATTGTGTCAATTCAAGTATTAAGTTGATTTTCTGAAACATTATACAATGAATATTGTGTAATCAATATGGTGATTAAATAAAAGGTGTTTTATTTGTACTTAAAAGTTTGAGACCATATTGGATTCGATTATTCTTGTGTTTCACTTCGCATGTTTTGACTTCCAGAATAACTAGATTATTCAAACATGTATAGTCAATCATACTTTGGAAGTAGGTAATGAGGTAAGACTGTCATGAATCCGACTATAGATTGTCTAAAGCATTTAGACATATCAAAAGTCTGCTACGGTGTTCATGAGTGCTCCTGAAATAAGGTTTGAGTATTGGATTAAACCTGCACTCACTTGTATCACTTCATGGATATTAACACGAGTGATTAGTGAGACGATAATATCTTATATTCTTGAAGCGGAGAGATATGAGTTGTTTGCGATTCGGTTGCACATTGATAATACCTAAACGCATCAGTAACTTGATGTTATAAAACGTATTGTTGTGTGTGATTTGATGAGTAAACAGTAAAAGCATATGATTCGAAGC
This sequence comes from Lactuca sativa, assembly GCF_002870075.4. Lineage (NCBI taxonomy): Eukaryota > Viridiplantae > Streptophyta > Magnoliopsida > Asterales > Asteraceae > Lactuca > Lactuca sativa. The sequence continues at coordinate 7,551,933 of NC_056628.2, forward strand.
TTATCCATTCCTTTTACCCTAAGAGGGATAAAAGCGATATGTGTGGGCCCATCGATGATTTAGTGATGACACCCTAGGCGCTTGACCAAGCCTGGACTAAGTTGATGTGTTCAATTGTAGTCTGTTGTCAGTCGTCCTAAATCGGAAATCGGGAAACAACACATGCACAGAGAGAATGATTACAATCGATGTGTCAGTTCATACGATATCTAGAATGGAGGAATATATGAACCCTTATCTAAAGGACACGTAATAAGATCAAAGTTCGACAGCGGCTTTTGAAAGCTATGATTGCTAATTAGATTTTGAAGTCATACGCAATAAAAGTTATTAGACTTATCAAAGTGGGAAAATGTTGGATTAGGTGTCTAAGCCTATAAATATTTTTGGTATGTACTTGATTCGATTATGATCATGGTCCTTTTGGGTTGTCTTCACTCATGCAACTTGATAGGATGACAAGAGGAGAGAGAGTAGAATTTATTATATGAATAATAAATTTGTACTCAAAATGGTTTTATTAATATATTACAAGATTAACATATTATTTGGAAATCATATTATTTAATTAGTGTTGATCAGAAAATAATTTGGAGTTAATTTGGTGATCAAAAGAGATCGATTAAATAATTGGGGACTGATGTTGAAAATCACTGACAGTTGCAATTGGGCTGATGGATCATTTTGGAATAAGGTTGAACGGATTCTATAGGAATCCAATAAGGAATTCTTCCAAGGGCTATTATAGAAGGGGTGCATGGGATGTTTAAGGCTTAAGCAATCACATTAGGGTTTCCACCTAAAATCCTAGCAGCCACAAGTATAAATAGACCCCGTTACAAGGGATTTTCGGCCAAGGCTTTATGAAACCCTAAGGTGGCCAAAAATCTCTTCTCTCCTACTTCATCATTTGCATTGAGTGTTTATGACTCCATTAGAGGTGCAACATTTGGGGCACTAAGCTTTCAAAGGTCAAGGAGTTCTTGTTATTACTACATAACAAGTGAGGTAATGATCCAAACCCTATTTTACATATGAATTTCACAATCGGTATGCTAGCTATTAGGGTTTACGCTTTGGATGATTATTTTCATGTATAACTTGAGAAAAACTTAGATCCAAAACATTAGGGTTGCATGTAAACCATAGGAATGTTGTAGTGCTCAAAACCCATCACTTACGACAGTGGTGACCAGAATGAGCATGTTGGCTTGGTTGTTAGATTTCAGAAAAGCTATATGTTGAAATGATCATGCCTCCCAACTGTCCAACCTGGTTGATGCTTGCATTATTCCATTGTTTGAACAAGTTTAAAACACATATCACTGTATTTATTGGAATACTGCTTAACTTGTTATATCCTTAGATATATTTCTAAATTATCCAAGACTTTCTGGAAGTCAAGAATAACTATTCCTAGTTTGATGTTAGAAGCATCTTGAGCATCACAACTATGCCTTTACTAGGTATTATGTTCAGGTATATCGCTCAAAGCAAATTGTTTAGGACTAGGACCCTTAAGTGTATATAATTTCACATCTCTCATAAGATTGTCACTTAAAAATGAACCCATCCATTGAAGTTGTATCTATTGAACGTTATTGTTTTATCAAGTGATATAAAGAAAATGTATTCATCGTTATGAGGGTGGATTATATATCTACAAAATTTTAATAAAATTCATTTATTATTTTCAATATTTAATCTTTAATAATTAATACCCTTTTATTTTCCAAAAACATTAATTATCAAAGTCTAGGATCCAAGTTGCAAAACAAATAAATTGTTATGTGACCTTTATGCCATTCATTTGAATTCAATCTGATAGATATCGATTATAAATGATATCTTACTATACAATTCTTAGATTTATAGGATCGCTAATAAAAAATTTAATTAGACATATTTGATGTCATCTATGCCTCAGAACTCTCTTGCTTAGGTAACATTTATCACAAAAGATTTCCGATCAAATCATCTAATTTGAAAAACATGTGTAATCGGCCTATAACTTGTTTATATAAATCGTGAATACACCCTAGACATCAAGAGATGTGTGGGTGTTCTTAAAAAGGATTGCATATATTTGAGGCTTGTAAGAGTCTTTGATGTTTTTATAATTTTAGTTTAAAAAAATATTATACCATGGTTATTGCATGCATTCAATAAACCATTGTATATTTAAAAAAAATCTTATTTTATGTAGAAATCACATTTTAGCAATGTTCTTTTATAAAACCTGGTTTGAGAAATTTGGCACAATCAAATTTTAATAGTTAGTATTAAACCGACGATTGAGCGCTTTAGAACATTTGTAAATCTTTTAATATAACTTCATTTTGGAAAATAAGGTTTGGAGTCTGATAAGTTTACAAATCTTTGTTTTAAACTTATATGATTTTAATCCCAAAATTTTACTGGTTACTAATTTTAACGATAAAGTTTAATTTATTTTTATACTATTTTTACTATTTTATGTTAAAAGGTAAATTTCATTTTAGCCAAACTCCTTTGTTATGTTTATTTATTTTCAAATATTATTTTACATTTGAAAAACTAATTTATCAACTATAACATAATAATAACAATATAAATATAAAGCAACTCAATCATGCTGAAAACATATGTGCATAAACCAAGCCATAAACTAGTAATATTTTTGTAAGTCATCACAAAAAATATTAAATCCATTTCTAAATGGACATAAGGGACATTTATCTTATAAATTTTTCATGTACTCCCACTTGCTTCAACACCTTGTAAAAAAATTATAAAGATAATGTTATAAAGTTTGAGAAACTTTTGATCTTCCAAATGGCCGTCATCTTCATTCTTGTTACATTTTTATAAATATAAACTATTTTTAAAACTAATATATTACTTAAAAAAATTAACAAATGAAAACTATCTATTTAATAATTACATACCATATAAATAAATAAATCATTACAACCATTTTAAATAAATCAACACATTCAAAAACACAAAGGTTCATGACTAGTTTATGCACATCATACACATTGATATACTTAAAATTATATAAAACAACTCTTTGTTTTTCTAAGACAACATTTTTGACTAAAATCATGCATGTAAACTTATAGCCAAAAAACAACAATTATATACATTTTAAAGTTGTCATAGAAAATATGTATGGATTTCTCTTGCAAGGAGAAAACTATCCATGTTTTCCAAAAACAAATATTTCATCAACTTAACAAATAATCTAACTAATCTTGCAAAAATGGATCTAATACCAGTTGTTGGGTTTTTAATCAAAAATTGTTTAAAAAAAACAGAGACAGTGCAACGAAAGTGTTAAGATTTGAACAAAAATAAAACTAGTTTTATTTCCACCAAATAATCATTTTACAAGACTTTGAAATATTAAAACAACTTTAGAAGAGAAAACATGAAAACCTTTGAAGAATTTGGTTTTCATGGGAGGTTGGAAGTTGATGAAGATGACATGTGTGACATCCACATTTTCATGGCCATAAAAAACCGATTTGTTTATGCTTTGTTTAAAAATCAGAGTAACATATTAAAGAAAAATGTTGCAGAATTTGTTCAAAAAAAATATGATAAAGATTCATAAAATCATTTCTAAAGAAATGTATGTTGGATTAGTGTCTAAGGCTATAACTATATTTGGTAAGTACTTGACTCGATTATGCATGGTCCTTTTGGGTTGCCTTCACCATAGCAACTTGATAGGATGATTTAAGAGAGAAGAGATATTATTGTTAATATATTTTGAGAATAATATATTAAAGGAATAATATTGTTATTTGATTAATATAAGTCATATATTAATTAAGAATTAATTTGGTGACGTAAAGAGGTTAATTAAATAAAGGGGCATAAACTGTCAAATGTGTGATAGTTATGTTTTGGGCTATGTATCCTTATGGATATGAGGGTGGATGAAATTTAGGGTTTGGGAACCTTAAAATCGTCCAAGCCTAATATCTAGGAGGATCTTGGATTGCTTAGGGCCTAAGTTATTCAATTAGGGTTAAATGTGAAACCCTAGTAGCTCATAGTATAAATAGACCCTTAGGGTGAGGGAAATCGCCACTCATGCAAGGCAAGAAACCCTAGGGCCGATTTCTCACCCTCCTCTCTCTCTCTCTCTCAAGATCATCTTCTTGCTAGTTGGTGTTTGTAAGCCATTAGAGGAGTGACAATTGTGACTCTAAGCTCCAAGAAGAAGAAGTATCAAGCATGTATTCCAAGGTATTGTTCTAGATCCAATTTCATATAATTAGATTCAATTGTTTACATTAGATCTAGTATTGTAATTCTTGGATTCAATGCATGTTCAATTAGAGAAACCTAGATCTAAGCAATTAGGGTTTGCATGTGCACATAGGAAAGTTCTTGTTACTCAAACCCATCAGTGGTGTCAGAGCCAGGTTGATTTATATTGAATTGATGCATTCATTGATTGCTTGTTGCTTGAAAAATTCGATTTTGGGCTTCTGCCTGATGAACTCGGCGAGTTCCACTGTGGACTCGGCAAGTAGCTCCAACTCGGCGAGTTCGAGCGTCAGAAAGAGGGAGTTTCGGGATTTCTTGTTGTTTTACTTGAGGAAAGTTGCCTTAACTGCTTTGGGTCATTAAAATCTAATTTTAAACATATATGAGTATATTCTTGACCAAACAAAAGATAATTACCAATTAGTTGAATAATAATTTCCTTATATGATAACAATTGATTATTTGAATTGAATTGGTGGATTGTCTTGCAAGTAATATTTAATAAGATCAAATTGAGATAATCTAATTAGTTGTTTGTATTATTTGCTATGTGATCCTTATGTTTTGAAAAAGCTTAAAACTTGTCCTCAAGTTTTGTAATTAAAAGTCTAATTTGAATAATTTAAATTTCAAACCCAAGAATTTTACAAGTTTAAAATTCAACCTATACTAATATAATATTATAAGTTTAATATATTTATATGTATAATTAAAGATGCTAGTCTTATCGTTAGTAGGCCTCATTCACGAAGCCAGTCTATAAGGTGGGTATAAGGTTGTTGCCTATAAAATGGCGCTTAATGGGTGTACACTCACACCCACTGCTTGCTTGACTGGTGGAGGGTCGTTAGTCGAACGGGTAGGATAGGACAAACCTCTTCTCATTAATAAGTATAATGAATCTATTTAAAGTAACTAAACTATTTTATAAAATTCCCAATCTTAGTTACTTTAGGAAAAAGTGAATTGATGCAATCCCATGAAATTACACTTTGCACCCTTGTTTAGATGTTAGTGGAGCGTGTGTGGTTAACCGACACACTAATTGGTTCTAAGCAAAGGTGGCAAAGGGTGATTCATTGTTTGTCATAGTTCGAAGGAGCATGTGTGGTTTACCGGCACATCAAATAGATGATTGTAACAATGAAGGCACCATGTAGATTTGCATGGTTATTCACACCCGCTTTGTGATCCTCGGTATCCCAGTCAAAAACTAGAGGGGTATATCGAGATTTAAACATGCCATTGAAAAGTTCAATGAATCTCAAAATCTAGGAATTCTCAATACATTTAAAACTTAAAGCTTATGTTTTTCGTGGTGAAGAATTAGTGAATCGTCATTCACTTACCTCCAAATTATTTGCATGTTGGATTACGGTATCCCTTTTCTAATGTGTAAATAATGTTGTTGGGTCCTAGCCCTAAATTTCCATTTTGGGTTTTAATTAGGGACTTAAATCTAATCAACTTTGTTCCTTTCTATTTGTAGATGTCTAACGCAAACAACGCTGCTGCTAGCTCATTCACGCTAATGAGCCTTTTTCAAAAAGTGACTTTCTATGGATCCAATTTTAGAGAATGGATAAGATACATTCGCACGATCGCTCGTCACGAGGACAAGGAGTATGTTCTCGATGAGAAGCTCGAAAAGATCAATCCAGAAACTGCTACTCCCAAAGAAATGGTTGTGTTTGAAACACATGAGTGTGATGCAACGAAAGTCCATTGCATCATGATAGCCACTATGAACATCGAATTCCAAAAGTCCTATGAGGACATGTATCCTTATGAGATGCATCTAAAGTTGATGGAACGATACCACCAAAGTGCGAGACAAGAGCGCTATGAGATCATAACGAATATGATCACTGCTAAAATGGGAAGTGGAAAGTCTCTAACCGTGCACTTGCAAAAGATGCAGAGGTATGTCGATCATCTTCGCAAGTTGAATGTCAACTTTGGGGAAGATTTGGCTATCGACATTGTTCTTCACTCCTTGCCCTCATGCTACAATCAATTTAGGATGACCTACCACATGAACAAGGAAGAGGTCACCCTAATCAAACTCCAAGGTCTCCTAAGGACTGCTGAGAGAAACCTAAAGGACAAGTCTGTTGCACCAACTCCCAATCCGTCTGTTGCTCCTGTTTTGATTATTGGGCAGGGAAGGGCAAGAAGAGGAAGGTTTCTTCGAAGAACCACCGCAAGGGAAAGTCCCAAGATGGTTCCTCTTCTAGTGGGACCAAGGTTGATCCTGCTAAGCCCAACCCTAACCCAAAAGAGGTAGAGTGCCATCATTGCCACAAAATAGGGCATTGGAAGAGAAGCTGCCCAGAATATCTGCAAGCCATCAAGGATGGAAAGATCAAGCCATATTTTGCAGGTATATACACAATTAAATCTAATAATTCATCCCATGCTATTTCTTGGGTTCTTGATACAGGGTGTGGTTACCACATTTGTTTTGATTTCCAGGGACTAGGAAGAAATAGGGATATGGAGCTTGGAAGAATACATCTAATCATGGGGAACAGAAGATCGTCGCCTGTTACCAAGATTGGAGTGTATTATTTAGTGCTTAGTAATGGATTGAATTTAGATTTAAATAATTGTTGCAACTTGCTAGATATGGCAAGAAACATCATTTCTTTTCATGGTTTGTTTAAACAAGGATTTAGATATTCGTTTAATAATGAGAATGGTTCGATTTGTGCTTATCTAAATGGTGTTTTATATTTTGAAGCAATGCCTTGTAATGGAATTTATGAAACTGTTATGGTTGTAGATAACCTCGGAAATGATGTGTTGTGTATGGATTCTTCCAATAGTATGGATAAAGCATCCTTGTGGCATTGTCGTCTTGGACATGTCAACAAGAAGCGCATAGCCAAACTCCAAAAGGATGGAGTGTTGGAGTCATTCGACCTTAGGGAAGATGACATGTGCGAATCTTGTTTACTTAGAAAGATGACCAAGTCACCCTTCACTGGCACTTGTGAGAGGGATGAGGGTTTATTGGATCTCATACACACCGACATGTGTGGGCCCTTTAGATCTACCACAAAGGATGGGAACCGCTTCTACGTGACTTTCACCGATGATTATAGTAGATATGGGTATATCTACTTAATCAAGCACAAGTCAAAAACGTTTAAAAAGTTCAAAGAATTCAAACATGAAGTGGAGACTCAATTGGGCAGGAAAATCAAGATGCTTCGATCCGATCGAGGATGAGAGTACCTAAGTCTTGAATTCCACGACTATCTCAAGGAATGCAGAATAGTTTCGCAATTGACGCCACCTAGGACACCACAGTTGAATGGTGTGGCAGAAAGGTGTAATCGAACCCTGTTAGACATGGTTCGTTCAATGATGATTCGTGCTTCACTACCTATCTCATTCTGAGGGTATGCCTTAGAGACTACCGCCCATATCCTTAACCGAGTCCCTACAAAGAAGGTTGCCAAAACCCCTCACGAGATGTAGACAGGGAAAGCTCCCTCGTTGGCACATATCAAGGTTTGGGGCTGTGAGGTTTTCATAAGACGAGAGACTCACGACAAGCTCGAACCTCATAGTGATCGATGTATTTTCATCGGCTACCCGCAGAAATCCTTTGGATATCTCTTTTATAGACCGTGTGACAATGTTGTCTTCGTTGCGAGGAGAGGGGTTTTCCGAGAGCGAGAACTCATAAGCCAAGGAGACAGTGGGAGGCAAATCGATCTTGAAGAGATTTGAGAGTCGAGCGATGAAGAAACCTCTAACGCTGGCGCTCAACACGAGGAAGAAACTCCGGTTGAACCGATTGACGAGTCCTTACCTCTTAGACGTTCCGAAAGAGTTAGAGTTCAACCCCAGTTTTATGGTTTTCATATTACTACCAAAGGGGAGACGTATATTAGTGATGGTACACTAATAGATCTAGATGAACCTAATAGCTATAAGGAAGCCATGGCAGGCCCAGAGTCTGTAAAATGGAAAGAGGCGATGGACAACGAGATTCAGTCCATGTATGACAACCAAGTTTGAAATTTGGTTGACAATGTGCCCGGACGTAAGACGGTTAGGTGCAAATGGATCTTCAAGAAGAAGACTGACGTGGATGGGAATGTGCACACATATAAGGCACGACTAGTGGCGAAGAGCTTTACTCAAACTCCCGGAGTTGACTATGATGAGACCTTCTCACCAGTTGCTAAGATAAAATCTATTAGGGTAATGCTAGCCATTGCTGCATTTCATGATTATGAGATATGGCAGATGGATGTCAAGACCGATTTCCTTAATGGGAAGTTGGCTGAGGATGTTTACATGGCTCAGCCAGAGGGTTTCGTCGATCCGAAGCATCCTAATAAAGTGTGCAAGCTTGAGAAGTCCATTTATGGACTTAAGCAAGCGTCTCGCAGATGGAATCTTTGCTTCGATGAGAAAGTCAAAGAGTTTGGATTTGTACGAAGTAAATATGAATCATGTGTATATGTCAAGGCCAGTGGGAGTATAGTTAGCTTTCTTGTTTTGTATGTCGATGACATACTGCTCATAGAAAACGACGTCCCGACTTTGCAGGAGGTTAAGTCCTGGCTCGGGAAGTGCTTCGCTATGAAGGACCTTAGAGAGGCTTCCTATATTTTGGGAATAAGGATAGTGAGAGAAAGAAGTAAGAGACTAATAGGACTTAGTCAGAATACTTACTTCGATAAGTTACTAAAACATTTTAGTATGGAAAACTCGAAGAAGGGAGAACTACCGATACAAAGTAATGCCAAGTTGAGTAAGACTCAAAGTCGGAGTACTGAAGCCGAGATAGCTGAGATGAGCCGAGTACCCTACGCTTCCGCAGTTGGCTCAATCATGTACGTTATGAATTGTAATCGCCCTGATGTGGCCTTTGCTTTGAGCATGGTCAGTAGATATCAAGGGAACCTTGGCAAAGCTCATTAGATTGCGGTCAAGAATATACTTAAGTACCTTCGGAGGACCAAAGAATGGTTCTTAGTCCTCGGAGGGAGTGATGGCTTAAAGGTGCGAGGGTATAGTGACGCCAGCTTCCAGACCGACAGGGACAACTACCGTTCGCAGTCGGGCTGGGTCTTTACCCTGAATGTAGGAGCAGTGACTTGGAAAAGTTCCAAACAAGAAACCGTAGCTGATTCAACGTGCGAATCAGAGTACATTGCAGCGAGCTAAGCGTCAAAGGAGGCGATGTGGTTGAAGAACTTCATTGGTGATCTTGGAGTTGTGCCTGCCATAAAGGAGCCTATAGAAATTTTCTGTGATAATGAGGGAGCGGTTGCCTTGACCAAGGAACCGAGGGATCATGGTAGATCTCGGCATATCGACATAAAATATCACTTTATTAGACATCGAGTAGAAGAAGGACACCTCGTAGTGAAGAGGGTATCGTCAAAGGATAACCCAGCAGATCCGATTACGAAGGGACTGAGTAGGGTTAAGCATTTGCAGCACACTAGGAGCATTGGGCTGAAAGACGATATTAGTTTAGATTAGATAGTTTTGAAACATGTAATAGATAAATGCAATTGACATTTGATGATTAAATAAAGGAGTATTATTTATGAGTAAAGATATTGTCTTATGTTAATTGTTTAACTATTGTTTCACTTTGCATGTTTTGACTTCCTGAATAATTAAGTTATTAAGAATAATCGAATTATTTGAATGGTCCACAATCGTTCATATGTTGGAAGTAGGTATGAATGAAGATTGTCATGAATTGGTGTGTAGATTGTCTAAAAGGTATTAGACATAGCAAAGGTTTGCTACAACGTTCGTGAGTGCTTATGAACAAGTTTTGAGCATTGGAATAAACCCACACTTGCTGGAATCACTTTATGGAATGTCACACAAGTGATCGCAAGACGATAATATCATATGGTCTTAAAACCAAGATATATGGTTTATTATTTATTAATTGGTTGTGCATTGACAATGCAAAACCGCATCAGTAAATTGATGTCATAAAACGCATTGTTGTGTATAGTTGATTAGTAAATAGTAAATGCATATAAGTCGAAGTTTATCTTTTACTTTTATCCTAAGAGAATAAAAGCAATATCACGGCCGCTCGATGATTTGATTTGACTTATGTGTCGGGCCTGGTTAGGACTAAATTGATGTGTTCAATTAAGTTCTCTGTCAAATGAATGTGAGATCGAGAAACCAACTACTGGACAATAAGTTCCATAAGATTGTCCGCATAATATCTAAACAGAGAACTGTACGATCCCTTATCTAAAGGACAGGAGATTGATAAGATCAGAGTTGACATCGTCTTTGAGAGCTACGATTGCTAATCTGTGTTTGCATATATAGTTACTATACTTATCCAAGTGGGAGACTATTAGATTAGTGTCTAAGGCTATAACTATATTTGGTAAGTACTTGACTCGATTATGCATGGTCCTTTTGGGTTGCCTTCACCATAGCAACTTGATAGGATGATTTAAGAGAGAAGAGATATTATTGTTAATATATTATAAGAATAATATATTAAAGGAATAATATTGTTATTTGATTAATATAAGTCATATATTAATTAAGAATTAATTTGGTAACTTAAAGAGGTTAATTAAATAAATGGGCATAAACTGTCAAATGTGTGATAGTTATGTTTTGGGCTATGTATCCTTATGGAAATGAGGGTGGACGAAATTTAGGGTTTGGGAACCTTAAAATCGTCCAAGCCTAATATCTAGGAGGATCTTGGATTGCTTATGGCCTAAGTTATTCAATTAGGGTTAAAGGTGAAACCCTAGTAGCTCATAGTATAAATAGACCCTTAGGGTGAGGGAAATCGCCACTCATGCAAGGCAAGAAACCATAGGGCGGATTTCTCACCCTCCTCTCTCTCTCTCTCTCTCTCTCAAGATCATCTTCTTGCTAGTTGGTGTTTGTAAGCCATTAGAGGAGTGACAATTGTGACTCTAAGCTCCAAGAAGAAGAAGTATCAAGCAAGTAATCCAAGGTATTGTTCTAGATCCAATTTCATATGATTAGATTCAATTGTTTACATTAGATCTAGTATTGTAAGTCTTGGATTCAATGCATGTTCAATTAGAGTAACCTAGATCCAAGCAATTAGGGTTTGCATGTGCACATAGGAAAGTTCTTGTTGCTCAAACCCATCAATGTATTTCATTAAAAACCTCGGGATGTCATGTTCGATACAAATCAAAAGCATAAATAGTACAATATAAGTCTTACTGCATTATTCTTTATTTACTAGCCTATAATCCCTTATCTCTCATCCAAACATCTATGATCATGCCCCACTACCTGTAATACAAGAAACTAAGTGTGTCAGGCTTGGGAGCCTGGTGAGCACATAGGATTTTCAACCCACAATAAATAAGTTTATTAACTTTAACAACCAAACAAACCCGATTACCTATTCCCGTTATCCTAACTTTATGTCCCTAAAACATCTAACACAAGGGACCTAGTCTAAGGACTTTTATCGAGGTGACAACACTGCTTCGGGGGTTCCTCAGCAATTTATGTCAAATAAGGTAACCATGTGGGGAATGGAGTACTGCTGGTGAACACTAAGTTCAAATAAACACCTACGGGTTGCAAGCCTGCTAGCGTTCCACTAGACTGTCTAGAATGGTCTGTAGTTGTCATCTATTCTCCGCTAGATGATTGGATCATCTTAAAACATCAAAGCCTCTCATCATTTTATCACAAGTCATCTATTACATCTACCCATATTTTATCCAACACATTTTGTAGATATAAAATACATATACAGTTTAAATCATTTAAAACATGTATAAAAATCTTTCATCCAGCATATACAGCAAGTATTAAGACAATATGCACAGGTAGCACCTTATTTATATGAAATACTTCATATCTATGTGTAAGATGAAAGTAACTATGCACTCACTTGTTATAGTGACGACTCGAAATTCGAGCAGCGCTTCGCTTCTTAATAATACGATTTCCTTCAACCAACGTATTATTACCACTAGATTTTAGTCTAATATTCATTGCGACTAGTTATTAGTCTAGATTCATCATTAACTCAAATTCTACTTCATGATCTATCAAGTAAGGAACAACCATGTAGGATCATATCGGAGGTAGGGTCCGTTTGGTATACGAAGTATACTATTTGGAAATCCCACTTCAAACACCTCACTAAATCATAGCCTAGACATCATTCCCGTAAGTAGATCAATCAGTATAACGACTTTGAATCACTAATAAATCTCATCTATAATGATATTATATTTATATATAAGCTATATTTAAAGTATGGTATACGTATCTCACTTACAACGGGTTTTTATTAAAAACCGGGTTTCACTGGAGCAGTGTTTCTGAGACGAAAAGCTCTTTTCTCGGAGCCTTCGGGAGCCTCGGGGCTTCCTTCGGGCACTAGGGGGTTTACCTAGACTTTAGGGGGGTTTAGGGGGCTAGAGAGAGAAAGTAGTGAGAGAAAGAAGAAATGAATTTGTGAAGAAACGAGACTGGCCTCGCATGCCTTTTGTAGGTCGAGAGGCCTCGCATACGTGGGGCGTACTGCTGAACTACGCGGAGCGTGAGGACAAGTGTCCGAATCTCGGTGGAGCTACATGGTCGCTTCGGAACCACAGAATGCCGGACCACTGGGCGTTCATTCCTCGTACACAGGGCATACTCCGTCGCGAAGCATTCCTCGGCTACACTGGGCGTACGAAGTAACAGATGTCGACATCGGGTGCAAGACCATAGGGAACAAGGGAGGGCCGAGATTGTGACACATGATCACTTCTCGTAACAGCTTCGCAAATAGCCCACTTGACTTCTAAAATTTGTAACTTTCGCATACGAGCTTCGTTTTCAACGTTCTTTATATCCACGTATAGGTGGGATCGTAATTTACAACTTCCGTTTAGACTCCGTCGGCTAATTTTGACTTTATTTTTAAAGTTATATTTTCAACAGGCCGGGACAGGATTAGTCCGTTAAAAATCTATAAACTCTTCATCCGACGTTCGTTTTCGTCTGTCTTTTTACCATTACGCTACTATTAACGAGATCTTCAATTCTCGTTTAGGTTGTGTCGGCCAAAATCCGCTCGATCTAATATTCGGACTTCAGGTTGTGTACTACTGACCTGAAACTTAGAAAAATCATAACTCCTCATACGAAGTCAGATTTGGGCTTTCTTTTTATGTACGCTCTCGGTTTGACGAACACTATGACTTTCGTTTAGATCGCTAAGGCTAAAAATCGCTCTATCGTAAATTCACTATTTACGTCCGCAGTGTCGTGCCGATTCTGTCGCGAAACTTTGACAGATCATAACTTCTTCATTATAACTCGGATTTCAGCAGTCTTTATATATACAAAATCCTTATTTCGACTACTACAACTTTATGTAAAGATATCAGGCTTATCTCACACTTTAATTTTGACGCTTATTTTTATCCTTTATTTATTATACTTTTATAATTAAGTATAAAGCACATAGATTCACATAATTCACATAATACTCAAATAATTCATCTTTATCATTTCAAAATGAGTTACATTGGTTGACCTAGACTATTACATCATCTACTAATGCTTAGCCCAGAAACACGAACGTTACAGTATGAAACTCTAAAACAAGAGTTCTCAAGAAGTATCCATCAAAGCAAGACTAAAACAATCAAAACATGCTCGTATACAGTTGTAAAATATTGTTCTTAAACTTTAATTCATATTCCAAAATATACTTAAAGAGAAACAACATTTAACCCTTCACTTGTAGCACCAAGTTGCAAAAGAGAAGAAGAGAATAAGGAGTTTGATCTTCAAATTTTGGCAACCTCTAGAGAGCATGTTGCTCTTGGTTTTGAGCTCTGAAAAGAAAAGAAAAACATGCGCAGAAGACTCTACATTCACTACCCTTTTGTCTTCCTTTTATCTCCCATCACATGTAAGGAAAAGATAAGACCATAAAGAAAAAGTAAGACACCTTTCTTACATTTATGGTGAATTCATTATACAAATGATAAAGTGAAAGGCATTGTCTAGTCTTACAAGCATGGGTTGTAAGATGAAAGAACAAAACTCAAAATGTTATGCATGCTCACGTTTTTCATGTAGAAAAAGGAGGAGCTTTTTACTTTTTCACTTAATCATATATATATATATATATATATATATATATATATATATATATATATATATATATATAAACTCGAATAAGTTAATAAAGTTATATAGAACTTATAAATAATCATATTTTATGATATATTTTATAAGTTGTTATTTCTCCATTAAGTATTATTTCCCTAAATAATAAATTTCCAATTAGTAAATATTATTTCCATGAAATATGGAAATAATAATTTTGTAATTAATTACAAGTGTTGATATATTAATTAATAATCAAATTATATTAATAAGTAATCAATTGATGGTAACTTGTTATAGGGTGAGACCTTAAAAGATCATATGTTATTAGAAATATCATTCTATAATAACTATTGGGCATACAAGATCTTTCACGTGTATGTATATATAGATACCTATATATAACACTCTACTTTCATTTTATAATTTTTACAAAAAAATATAATGAAAGTAGGATGTTAATTTTAAAAAATGAAAGTACATTGATATTAGAAAAATAAAAAATGAATGTAGGATGTCATATTTGACCAAAAACAAAAGTAATTTGCTATGAAAATATGACACTCTATAGTACATTTCATGTAAGAGGATGCTATATTTCGCAACATTCACGCACATACACATATAGCCACACATTAAATTAGAACATTCTAATTTCAAATATTTCTAATTGTGTTAAAGCATTGTACATTGAAAAAAGAAATAATGAAAACAAAATGTTGTAACAAAGAAATAATAGTTTAACAATTAAATTGATTATAAGGTGAAAGTAAGTTATCCTTTTTAGAAATTTACCCTGATAAAACTCCTTAATCAAGAAAAATGTTATTGGTATTCATGGTGCAACAAAGGTGAAAATAAAGTAGGAAAAAGAAGCATATAGGAATGTAGTATTATATACAAATTACTAGGGTTTTTTTTGTTTCCCCATCTCACCAATCAAACCAAGTTCATATGTAAGACTATTTACCTACAAAAAAAACATCAAATTATAGGGCATTATGTTTTAAAAAGTAGAAATAATGTTGTGATGTTTCAATTTTTATGTTTTAGTTAACTGATATGAACACCATCTTCTACTATCTACATGAAGTCCCTATTGATGTGAGTCATGAACTATTTTATTTCAAAAATGCAAGTTTTTTCATGCTCTGGGATAGATGGAGGTACATATAATATATAAACATTCATTAAAAAGATCACTATATAAATCTAAGACAGAATCGACTTACCATCTCACTTCGAAGAGAGGATTAACTTGTGAAATAAACTTGTTTTCTTTCCTAGTATTAAGTTTTCAAAGTATGTGTAATATCTATAAAAAATGATTTCACTATAATTTTACCATATAATTCGCACAATTTTTGCAATATAATATAAACAGACCAACCTTTAATGCAACATCACACATATCTTTTGGATCTCGCTCAAACTCTGTTTAATAATTTCTTTGACTTTTACATCTTGACATAGCTAGAGATGAAATTTACCTGAAATCAAGGTTACAGAATAAATCTTCCATGTTTCCCTGCATTTTCCAAAAAAATAGCAAATGATAATCTTTCTTTATCACTCTTACACTACACCATCCTTTGATTTTTACGTGTAAAAATGAAAACTTAAATCCCACAAATCGTATTGACACAACTAAAGAATCTTACGTTTTCGTTCTGGTGAAGAGCATCATTCCCTAAAAATGTAATCAAAGTGAATTGTACATATAGAGACACAATTCGTTTGTTATCCTTGTGAAGAAAACATTTACACATATGTTGAAATAGATTTCTTCCAACAATAAAGAAAAATAAAAATAAAAAACTTGCATTCGTCAATTACATTCTATAAACCAAGATCTAGTGTTGGTTATAACAGCATATGGTGGGGATGTTAGTGGTTATTAAGATAGAGATAGATGACAATGAATGGAGCATCGTTGTTGTGATGTCAGTTGAAAGACATACAGAGATGCCTACGTACCTAGAGACCTAGTAATGACAAACATAATGGCCTTTCCAGTTAACTGCAACACACAAAATAATATAATGATTCAGTTCAAAGGTACACAAAGCTGCAATAAAAAAATAGAGGTCGATGGTGATGTGTTGGTGGTGTCAATTGAGGAAGGGGATAATGACTTAGGAAGGTAATTAGGTTTCCAGTTTGTCCGTATTAGGTCAATAAAGTCTTTTGTGCATATTAGACCAATATGGTTGTTATTACTGTTTAAAAATCATGATTTTTACTGGTAAAAATGATGATTTCTAAACGGTAATAACAACCATAAAAAAAAAAAAAAAAAAAAAAACTTAGTGATCTAATACGGACAAACTGGAAACCTAATTACTCTCCTAAGTCATTATCCTATTGAGGAAGATACAACTAGAACCAAACATAATACAAACCACAAACAATATACCCTAATCGAAAATAGAAACAATAAAAAAATCAATAGAGGAAGAGTAGCGAAAACCATACCCTGAGAAATCGAAAACAAATGGAAGGAGAAACAAAAAATAATCAATCGTAATAACCCCCAAATATCAAACGTGTGTGGACAAACGAAATTGAAACATATTGCAAACATGCAAAAAGAAAAAAGGGCTCCAACTCAGCATGAAATCACAAAAACCAAGCCAATAAATAAAAACTAAAAACCAAACATTGTTCATTATCCTTATATATATATATATATATATATATATATATATATATATATATATATATATATATATATATATATATATATATATATATATATATGGAAAACTGCAATAAAATCCCTACATATTGGCCTCATAATCGATTTAGTCCCTATATATATATATATATATATATATATATATATATATATATATATATATATATATATATATATATATTTTATTCAATTAAATCCCAAATACCAGTAATCGTATTCAATTTAACCCTTAGACCCGGTCAACAGGTCATCCAACTTTCAAAAATTACATTTTTGGCCTAAATTTCAA